>NC_035439.2:140867326-141199826 GCF_002127325.2 Helianthus annuus
TATGACACCATGCAGGAACCTAGATGAAGTAAGAACTCGGGCACTTAGGTTCATCCGGCTAGAGGATGACAAGAGGATCCAGGAGAGGCAAGTAGGATCCTCAAAACAGGAAAAACAAGGATCCTCTTTTCAAGAACAATAAGTTCAAATCCTACCATAGAAATGACAACCAGAACGTGCTTGCTGTTGACCAAGAAGAGGATGATGAGGATTATCCTCCGATTTCTGAATATTGTTTTTCTGTTGACAATCATGAACTAATCCTTGCAATGCAGAATCTAGGAGAAAAAGCCAGATGGCCCAGAAAGAATGACAAATCATCCGGGACTAAAGACAAGTCAAAGTGGTGTGCATACCACGAGGATTTCGGGCATCTAACTGAAGAGTGCATAGCATTAAGAAAAGAAATTGGATATCTGTTAAGCAAGGGGCATCTAAAAGAATTGTTGGGAAGAAAAAAGCAAAGGACTCAGGATCCTGAAAGGATCACTGAAAAGGCTCCAGCCCCTCCGGCGAATGCACAAGTGATCAACTTTATTTCCGGAGGATCAGATATTTGTGGTACATCCTTCTCGGCAGCCAAAAGGCATGCAAAGGAAGCAAAAATGGATAATGGAGAAAGACCTATTCGAACATCAAGTGTCTCGGAAGGAAAGACGATAACGTTTGATGAGGATGATCGCATTAACATCCAAGATCCTCATCATGATAGTTTAGTTATTACTCTCTTTATTTCTAACCATTTTGTCCGCAGGATCCTTATCGACGGAGGAAGCTCAGTAAACATTATCCAGCTTGATGTTCTAAAGAAAATGGGTATCCCAGAATCAGACATCACACCAAGATCCTCCGTGCTTGTGGGATTCAGTGGAGAAACGAAGAAAACTCTGGGGGACATCAAACTCCCAATCTACGTGGAAGGATTACATAATTATCAAAAATTTTGTGTTATTGACTGTTTATCTTGTTGCAATGTTATCCTTGGCAGGCCCTGGATACATGATATGAAAGCAGTCCCATCCACCTACCATCAATGTGTGAAACTCCCTAGCCCATGGGGGATAATCAAGATCGACAGTGATCAGCAGGAGGCTAAGGATTGTTATACCTCATCCATGAAGCCAACCTCGAAGCCAAGGGAACAATAGCAATTACAGATTCCTCCAAGGAATGTCTTGGAGGCAAGGGAACAAGATGTGGACGAAATCCTCTTGGATCCTAGTGATCCTGAATCAAAAATCTATATCGGATCAGGGATCCTTGGCAAGATGAAAGAAGACATAATATCCTTCCTCAAAAGAAGAAAATCTACCTTTGCATGGAAACATGAAGATATGACAGGTATATCTAAGGATATTATCACTCATAAACTTGGCATTGACAGGTCTATCAAACCAATCCATCAAAAAAGGAGGAAGTTTGCACCAGAAAGGAATGCCATTATCCAAGAAGAAGTAGAGAGACTACTTCGAGCAGGTATGATCAGAGAGGTAAAATATCCAAAATGGTTAGCCAATGTGGTTGTTGTCCAAAAGAAAAACGGAAAGTGGAGGGTATGTGTCGATTTCACTGATCTGAATAAGGCATGTCCCAAGGATCCTTTCCCACTACCCCACATTGACTCCATGGTGGATGCAACGACGGGGCATGAACTGTTGACCTTTATGGATGCATCATCTGGATTCCAACAAATTCAGATGGAACCATCTGACCAAGAGGATACAGCCTTTATGACCCTAACCGGTTTATATTGTTATATTGCCATGCCTTTTGGACTAAGAAATGCAGGTGCAACATATCAAAGGCTGGTGAATATGATGTTCAAAGATCAAATAGGACAAACTATGGAAGTATACATAGATGATATGGTAGTCAAGTTAAAGAAGGCTGAGGATCACCTAAGGGACTTGGAGGAAGCATTTGATATCCTTGATAATTATAACATGAAGCTTAATCCTTCAAAATGCCACTTTGGTGTTAAAGCAGGTAAATTTCTAGGATATATGGTAACTCAGAGGGGCATCGAAGCAAGCCCGGAGCAAATTAAAGCACTAGTGAATATCAAGTCCCCTGCCAATGCTAAGGATGTGCAAAGGCTAACAGGCAGGATAGCAGCTCTAAACAGGTTCATATCAAAATCCTCAGAAAGATGTAAAGAATTTTGTGATATCCTAAGAAAAAACAAAAAATTTGAATGGACTGAAAAGCATGAGAATGCTTTACAAGCCCTTAAAGAATATATGTCCTCAGCACCAGCATTAATGAAACCCGGAAAAGGAGATGTGTTATCCTTGTATCTGGCGGTATCCTCAACCGCTGTAAGTGCAGTCCTTGTTAAGGATCACGAAGGTACACAACATCCTATCTACTATGTAAGTAAGAGTTTACTTGATGCCGAATCCAGGTACTCACACCTTGAAAAACTTATTCTTGCATTAATTATGGCATCAACTAAGTTAAGACATTATTTTGAAACCCACACTATTGTTGTTAGAACTAATTTTCCAATCAAGAATGTCCTCAGGAAACCAGAGATGTCCGGAAGAATGGCTAAGTGGGCAGTAAAGCTTAGTGCCCATGATATAAGATATGAGCCTAGAACAGCCATTAAATCCCAAGCACTAGCTGACTTTGTGGCTGATTTCAGTAGTGATCTACAAAAGGAAGCAGAATTGGAAGTCCAGCAGCTGGATGAGACCAAGGATCCTTGGATACTACACACTGATGGATCCTCAAATGTCAAGGGCACAGGGCTCGAGATACTACTAAAATCGCCACAGGGGGACATAATACCCCACTCCATAGCCTGTGAGTTCCAAGCAACTAACAATGAGGCTGAATATGAAGCCTTAATTGCTGGCTTGCAAATTGCTAAGGATATGGGGGTGAAATATCTTAAAGTATATGTAGATTCATTATTGATCACCAATCACTTTAATGGATCCTATGCTGTTAAAGGTGAAAAACTAACCAAATATTTAGAGATACTCAAAGAATTGGCACTCTCTTTTGTCTCTTTCAGCTTAACACAGGTACCAAGGGAGGAAAACACAGAAGCTGATGCATTGGCCAACCTAGGATCATCCTTGAAGATTCCAGAAGATATAAGTATCCCCATCATCCATATCCTGGCTCCTGCTATTGAAAATCAGGTGGCCATGAAAATAGAAGAGGATACTGCAGTGATCCCTAGTGAAGAAGCTCAATCTTATTCAGGATCATGGATCTCACCAATCATGAGATACTTGCAACACGGGGAGATTCCTATGGGAGAAAATCCTAAAGCTTTCAGGATTAAGGTATCTCAATTCACAATCTTAAATAATATGCTATATAAACGATCTCTTGCAGGACCATATTTAAGATGTATCGAGGATCCTGAAATTCAAGAAGTATTGAGAGACTTCCATGAAGGAGATTGTGGAAACCACACTGGGGGCAGGGCATTGTTCTCAAGGATCCTTAGAACAGGATACTACTGGCCAACTATGAAAAGGGATGCTGTAGAATATGCTAAGAAATGTGATCCTCGTCAAAGACACAGCAATATCCTTCGTCAGCCAGCTGAATTTTTGCATCCAATACCATCCTCTTGGCCATTCATGAGATGGGGGATGGATATAGTTGGCAAGCTCCCTAAAGCACCTGGTGGAAAAGTATTTATGCTCGCCATGACCGACTACTTCTCTAAGTGGATAGAAGCTGAAGCTTTTGCCCAAGTCAGAGAAAAGGAAGTTATATCCTTTATTAAAAGAAACATTATAACTAGATTTGGCATTCCCTCTGAAATTGTATGTGATAATGGTTCCCAATTCATTGGGAGCAGAACCACTAACTTTTGTGACAGTTGGGGAATTAAGATGATAACATCAACACCAGTCCATCCACAAGCCAATGGTCAAGCAGAATCATCCAACAAGATCATCATCAACAACCTGAAGAAGAAATTAGGATCCAAGAAGGGGAAATGGGCAGAGGAATTGCCTTATGTGCTGTGGGCTGATAGGACAACTCCCAAGAATGCCACTGGTCAAACACCCTTCTCTTTAGTATTTAGGGCAGAAGCAGTGATCCCAACAGAAATGGTGATTCCAACTGCTAGAACAAGTACTCGTGATCCTGAAGAAAATGCTGCAAACCTAGCTCAAGACTTGGATACTATTGAGGAAATCAGGGATCTGGCTAGGACATGGATGGCAAGCTACCAACAAAGAATGGCTGGTGCCTACAACAAAAATGTCAGGATAAGGAAGTTCCAAGTCGGGGATATGGTGTTGAGAAAAGCATTCCAAAACACCATCAATCCTACTGACGGAAAATTGGCACCAAAATGGGAAGACCCTTACTTGATTGAAGCCGAAGCAGGAAAGGGGGCATACAGATTGCTAACCATGGAAGGAAATTTGTTTCCAAGAGCCTGGAATGCTATTCACTTAAAGAAGTATTTCATGTGAACAGGATCCTCCAAGCATATGATCCTTACATTGGAAGCATCCTCGGAGGATCCCGACGATATCAGTGATCCTTACTCTGGTAAAGTCCTTATCTCAAAATTTTTCCGTTTCCTTATTTTTACCTAAGGATAAGGATCATGCATCCTTCATCCTCTTCTCACGAGAATTTGAGTTATGATAGCCCAGGTATCCTCAGCATATCGTTAAAGATCTTCAAAAGCACCTCAGATCCTTGGGTCCAACCCCAGTTATCCTTGGGCTTGTCCCCAGTTTTCGCCAGTAGCGCACGATGATCCTGGTATAGTTCACGTCTTTGGGACCAGTACCCACTTTCGGGGCTGACAACCTCATCGTACTGGCTATACCCGGGATCCTACGTATAATGGTAGACGTACCATACATCCGTTCCTAAGGTTTCTAACGTTTTCACGTTAGCTAAGGTTTTGACATTTTCATGTCACCAAGTTTGGATAGTCGCCAGTAAGGGCCATACTCCAGTTTACATACGATCCTTGGGCTTGTCCCCAGTTATCCTTTGGGCTTGTCCCCAGTGATCCTTTGGGCTTGTCCCCAGTTATCCTTTGGGCATGTCCCCAGCTGTTAATTTATCTTTTATATTGGCTTAGTCCCAAGTTATGTTCCATTTTCTAGGTTTTCGAAGTTAAACAAATAAGGATCCTTAATCCTTATTATCCGTTAAAATTTCACTTATGGTTATCTTGATTAAAGGTTAGGATCCTAACTTGGATTCTCAGGTATGATCCTTGACTATTTTGATTATACTTGTTATTTTGAATAACCCTTACACTTTGACAACTAAACCTATGATCCTCGATCATAAACTATTTCTGAAAATTTTCAATGATAGGATATTTGATCTAGGATCATATCCTAAATTTCTTAAACATGATTTGCTCAGCTTTTGTCACTTTGACAAATATGTTTCTAAAATAATTGGACAACAAGAGGATAAATAAAGGATAACAACACGAGATAAGCCAAAAAAGATTAGAGTTATTTTATTAACAAAGGATTTTAAACCCTTCAAAGTTGTCAAAATTGCCAACCCACGTTTCTACCAGCAAAACATGGCCCGTCCACATGGGTTGGCAAAGGGTGTCCATTGTCTATGCGGTCATAGCAGGTGCAGGTAATTAAAAGCGGCAGGATCACAAAGGCTTCATCCCCCAAACAGAGGATCCCTCCACCATTTGCGATCCTACCTATTGTTCAAAGGATCCATGATCCTTAATCCTAGAAACTATTGTTTAAGTACAGACCATCATTGTTTGAAAACATCACAACCACAAAAACCACTACCAAATTTTAAAAATTGGGCTCCGGCCTAGTCTCGAAATATCCATCATCGCCCAATCCTGCAGCTCAAACCATTGCTGCTCCATCTCCACCCTGATCCTTGCCAGCCTCACCACTTTCCAGCATTGGGATCTCCTCAGCTTCGTCCTCATCCTCCAGCTCTGCCAATCTTGCCTTCCAACCCTCCACGTCCCATGAGCTTTTATCAAAGGCAGGATCCTGAGCCTCCGCAGCCATCTGCAGTTGTATCTTATACATAGCTATTGCGGCAGAGACCTTGGCATCCTGGGTGATCTCCTGCTTCTCACCATCCATGTTGACCAGCATTCGAGCAGCTTCATCCTTAGTAGCCCGGAGTTCCTTCTCAAGATCAGCTATCTTGAGATCCTTCAACACGCCCATTTGTTGGAGGTCGGCGATTTGGCGATCCTGATCCTCGACGTGGCCAAGGTAGGTTTCTATTTCAGCAAGTTTCTGCAGAAAGGGAAAAAGGTAAGTTCAGGACCAGGTGATCCTCGAAGAAGCAGGATATACAGGCAGGATATTCAAGCAGGATATCCAAGTAGGATAACCAACAGGGGCAATGATCCTTACTTCATTAACATAATCAAGAAACTGCTGGCGGAGCAGGGGAAATCCTTGAAGATCCTCAGAAGCCTTTCTCTTCTTTCCCTTACCCCTAATAGGTGCTTTAGGGGCTGAAGCAGATGGACTAGCAGCAAGGGTCTTCTTCCTTGTAGACTTGACATTGGCAAGCTCGTCAATACCAAACTTGGAGGCAGACTTGACAGATTTCCCAGCACCTACACAATCAAAATAAGATAAGTACTTTAACTAATTTAAAAATCCTACATAGAACTACTTTTTAATGAGGATACTTACTTGACATTGTGGCAGATGCGGAGGATACTTCCTGTGAATCTTGAATGGCAACTTGAAAACTTCTGGTCTCAGGATCAAGCTTTTTGAAGGCTAGAACTCTCTCTCTTGCAGCAGGAGTCAACTTGAGATGAGCAACAGATATAGCTGCACAAAAGAAAAAGAAGACATTAGTGATCATCATCATAAGGAACAAGTCTGATGGTGATCCTTCCAGGATCCTCTATCCTACCATGAGTAGCCCACTCCTTGGGCAGATCCTCCCCATTAGGGATGGTATCCCTCCTAACAAAGAAGAATCGTCGCTTCCAGTTCGTATCATTTTTGGTAACCTTAAGAACAGGGTGATCCTCCCCAACTTTCCGTTTCAACAAATATCGACAGGATCCAAACGTTGTGAGATCATACATCTCAGCCAGCTCCGCCATTCCCAAATTAATCCCTTCTTGCTCAATGATCCTTTCCAGGGTATACAAAACCCTCCAGATCATCGGCATGGCTTGAATATAAGACATGCCGGTCAGGGAAAAGAAAGATTGGGTGAAAGCTGGAAAGGGATACGAATATCCTATGGTGAACGGAGTTGCAGGAAAAGCTACCCATGTGTCAGAAACAAAATCGCTTAAAGCAGTGGGAGTGAAAGACTTGAAGATAGCATCCGCCGGAAAACAGTGACGGATCCTATCGATGTGAGCATCGGTGAAGCAGCACCTCTCGGTGGGAGAGTCTTTAATGATCCCTTGACCTTTCAAAGGGCTATTCTTCTTGTGATCCTTGTGAGGAGAATTCCAGAGCAACATATTCGCGGTGGAATGAAAAGAGAAAGAAAAACAGAGAAAGAGAAGGAAAGAAGAGAGGAGGAATATCTGATCGATCTTTTGGACGAGATTATAAAGGGAGTAGCTCTTGAATTTAAATGCAAATTGATCCTAACTCTATCTCCTATTTATAATGATGATCTGCAGGATTGTCACTTCAATGACGTAAAGGTTGCAACGGCTAGTCCGACTTTAACGGCTAGTTATCCGTGTCGCCCGTTGCAGATAAGATCAAAGCAAAATATAACTCGTCAATTTACAATATAACTCCTTATATTTTGGGGGCAATTGTTAGGGCTGGATTTTTATAATACATGATCCTTACATGTGATCCTAACCAGTGATCCTTGTTTCTTTGGCAGATAGTGATCCTCAACAGAGCTCCAGGATCAGGATCACGGACCATCATAGGATCCTCATGCTAACAGTTGTTTTCATTGAACTTAATGTCATTTTGCAGGAATGTCTAGCAGGATCCGCTCTTAGCATCACAATCAAGGGACGCGTCTTTACAACTTTGGCATATGCTTAATCAGAGATGAACGTTGTGAAGGATATGGAAACTTGGCATGATTTAAGGGCGATAATTTAGGCTAGATTTACTTTTATTTCTAAAGGGGTAATGAGCTGATTATTAGTTTATTTACCTAAAATAGGCCACTCACACTTGTATATATAACACTCTTCCCCATTCGGAAGACACACAACACAATTCTCACACGCTTAGACACTCGAAACTATAGTGATCCTTGTACTCAGCTCATTATCATCCGAAGTTGTAACCATTTTTCTTATATTGAAGTTTGGTGATCGGTAGTTGCCATCACCCGAGGTTTTTTATGCCGGAGATCATACATTGATCAAGGGCTTTTTCCTCGTATAAATTCTTGTGTCACTTGCATATTTCTTACTAAAGTGATCCTTTACTTTTTCAACAAACCAAGCATCATTCTCCGTTTACTTAGAGTTTGGTTGCATTATCCTTGTGTGATTTTTGACCAAAACAGGCACTATATTCAGACCCTTCGACTCTTCAACCAAAAGTGATTGCATATCAGATACATGGATCACCTTCCCTGCAACCCTTTTTCTGATCGGATTCACTTACCATTTCCCTGTTCTCACACAAGGATTCTTCACACTTACTGGCTTATGCTATATACAAGCTGTTATGGGTGAAATTCTGAGCCCATATCCTGATACTATATCTTGATTTTATGATAGCTGATTACGATCAGGATACCGGACCAGGATATTGGTAATATCCTGAGGCAGTATCCTGACTATTACTAACAATTTGCTTATAAACGTTGGCTATAAGGGACTAACTTTCATGAAGACCAAGTTATCCTGAAGACCCGCTCAAATTGGTTAGGATAAGGACGTTGATGGCGGAAAAATAGCTCTTGTAACGGCCAGCATTGAAGATTGGCATGTTTTATGGAAAGTTACGAAGATTGGGTCAAAGATATTAATGTTGTAACGGGTATGGAAGCTTAAATCCCGGAGTTATAGTTAGTAAGCGCGTGGAAAATGAGTTGAAACAGCCTGGCAACGTTCAGAAAGGAAATAATATCAGTATCCCGGATTTTTAGCATAATATCCCGGATTTTTTGCATAGTTAGTTATTTCCTTTTACTATATAAAGGAATGCACGGATCATAGGAAGACACGACTTTCACACACACAACTTTTCGTATACTCTTGCTCTCTACCACCTGTAACCACTCACAAACACTCACACTTGTACTCGAATCGCATTGTAACACTTAGTTGATCCTTATCATATCCTGCACTGTATCCTGTTATTCAAGCAATAAGAAGAACAAGGCAGCCGACGATTGTCAGCTCCCGAGGTTTTATGCCGGAGATCTAGATTGATCAAGGGCTTTCCTCGTACATCACGTGTCAACCTTTACATTTTTGCTCATTGTTTGATTATTGATATAGTCTGATATCCTCGGACTATATCCTGAAACTGTTTTTGCAAACAACTTAATCCGCATATTTTCAACACACTTTCTTAGCACACTACCTCACTTAACTAATTTGATCACTTAATTGCTTCGGTAATTTTTGACCAAAACACAAGCCATGCCAATAGTGTGGAGGATCCTATATACACTAGAGCACCTAGTTGAGCAGGAGGGTATTGACATAGGGATGTCTGAATTGAGCCAGTTGTATAATCTTGTTAGTCATGGTTCCAACCGATATCTTTCAAATCCAAACCTGAACAGCCTCACCCGATCTTGAAAGCCACCAAAAATGATACTAACTGGAGGAATCAATTCTTCTTCATGAGGAGGGATTCTATTCCAAATGGGAACTAACTTCCCAAAAAGTGGAACACCGATGGTAGGATATAGGATCCTTAGGTCAGGATAATGGTAAGAATTCTTCTTTCATCGAGGATAACTGATCCTTTTTTTCTATTTTGTTTATGCAACTATCACCCTATCTCACATTCAAGTATCACCTGCCACAGAAGAAAGGATAAAAGCTTTCTGGAAGCTTGAACCTGCAATCAGGACATTCCCCCCAAAAGCACAAGATCCAGAAGAAATTTCATCCACCTCCCACACTATGTTAAGTAAGTATCCATTTTCATGTATAAAAATATTTAATAAAATAAGGATATGAATACTTATCTGGGTTTTGTACTTGTAGGTGCCGGCAAGTCTTCTAAGTCTGTCTCCAGGTTTAGCGTCGTCGATCTTCAAGATATTGCATCCCCAAAGTCCCTAAAGAAAGAGCTTGCCACAAGCTCAAGCAAACCTGAGCCTAAAGGCATGAGCACCAGGGGAAAGGATGCCAAGAAGAGGAAAACTGTTGAACCCATTGAAGGCCTCCCTCTCATGGAACGTCAGCTTCATGAATACGTCTATGAGGTAAGGATCCTGTATCCTGAAGTCCGAGCTTTTCTTACTGAGGTTAAAGGATCTTTATTGTTAACTTTCTTTGTGCAGAAATTTGCTGAGGTTCAGATCCTCCTTGATCAACATCTGGTAGAAGCCGAGCAGAAAAATCTGGACTTCCAGCAGATTTTCCTTGCCAAGGACAAAAAGATCTCTTCTCTGGAAAAGGACATCAATGCTCTGCAAAAGGAGCTGCTTCTTACTCAGATAACGGCCCAAAAAGAGAGGATTGAGATCGTGGATGGAGCCAAACTGTCCGCTGTTATCGCTATGTTGAAGATCAAGCTGCAGATGGCTAAAGAGGCTGAGGATCTTGCCTTTGACCAGTCCGGCTGGGACGTGGAGGCTTGGAAGAAAAGGCTTGTGGAGCTTGGGGAAGAAGATGAACCTGAGGAGGTGCTAGCTCTCGAAGGTGGTGGCAGAGAAGCGAAGGATCCTGAGGCAGAGGTAGCTGGTGGGAGTGGCAAAGGTGGTGAAGAAGAGGTGGAGGATGCAGTGAAGGTTTAGGCTGCACAAATGGGCGATGATTGAAAATTCTAGACGTGGCCGGAGCCCATTTTTATGGTTTAATAGTTTTTTGGTGATGTTTTGAACAATGGTTTGTAATAATTTGAACAATAGTTGTTAGGGTTAAGGATCACTGATCCTTGGATAATAGGGGGTAGCAAAGGTGGATGGGTCCTTCTGTTTGTGGAGGAGGAAGCCTTTGATGCCCCTCATCTTTTGATTTCCTACACTCAATGAACCTTATGAATATGGACACCCTTTGCCTACCCAAGCGGACGGGCCACGTATTGCTTGTAGATGTTTGGGTAGGCAATTTTGACAACCTTTTAGAGGGTTAACTTTGATAAATAAATAAAACTTTTAACTTTTGGCTATCTTGGTGTTGTTCATTTTGCATACATTTACTTGTCAATTGTTATTGTACAATTTAAGAATTTACAAGTTATTGATTGTTTTGGTCAAAAAGTTACCTAAGTAATTAAGTGATTAAATTAGTTAAATGAGGTAGTGTGCTAGAAGTATTCGTGGAAAATATGCTGATCAAGTTGTTAACAAAAACAGTTTTCAGGATATAGCTTAGGACATCGAGCTATACCTATAATCAAACAATGAGCAAAAAAGGTAAAGGGTGAAACGGGATGTACGAGGAAAGCCCTTGATCAATCTAGATCGCCGGCACAATACCTCAGGAGCTGACAATCGCAGCTGCCTTCTTCTTCTTATTACTTTAAATATCAGGATACAGTGCAGGACATGATACGGATCAACTAAGTGTTACAATGAGATTCGAGTACAAGTGTGAGTGTTTGTGAGTGATTGCAGTTAGTAGAGAGCAAGACTGTGTGAAAAGATTGTGTGTTCTATCTGATCCTATCATTCCCTTTTATAGTGAAATGAAAACAACAAACTATCCTATAAACCGGGATGCTGCGAATATTCCCTTCTTCCGGCTTCAACATCCCCATTTCAACTTATTAGTCTGAGTCTTTGGGAGATCTGGTCCACTCGAACGTTATAAGCTTGCCTTGTTAATCTGCACGTGAACTAATTAGTTATTATCAGGATACTGCATCAGGATGTTACCAATATCCTGATCCGGTATCCTGATCACAATCAAAAGTAATAGAGTCAGAATATTATCCAGGATATATGTTCAGAAAACCACCCATAACATTGATGAAAGTATAAAAATCAGTTTATGTAAAAAAGTTTAGGATATGATCAAGGATCAAATATTCTTTAATCAAAAAGTTTGAAAAGTGAGACAATTTTAGGATCATATGTCCTTTTGTCAAAGAATAAGGGTAACACTGATGAACCAAGAATAAAGTTAAAGTAAATAAGGATCATACCAGAGAATCCAAGTTAGGATCATATATCCTTAACACATACAATTGTAACAATCAAAAGACAAAACCTTGTAGAAAGTTAGGATCCAGGATCCTTAACTGTTTAGATTTGGAAACCTGAAATGAGACATAACTTGGGACTAAGCCAACTGTAAAAGAAAGAGTTAGCATCTGGGGACAAGCCCAACAATCTGGGGACAAGCCCAATAAACTGGGGACAAGCCCAAAAACTGGGGACAAGCCCAAAGGATCTTGTGTAAGCTGGAGTATGGCCCATACTGGCGACTATCTAAACTTAGTGACATGAAGATGCCAAAACCTTAGCTAACGTGAAAACATTAGAAACCTTAGGAATGGTACGTCTACCATTATACTTAGGATCCTAAATACAGCCAGTACAATGAAATTGTCAGCCCCTAAAGCGGGTACTGGTCCAATTGCCTTTAGCTGCACTAGGATAATCGTGCGCAACTGGCGAAGGTGTAAGAACCTGATTCGTAGAAGGTAATAGATACCTTAAACTGGGAACAAGCCCAAAAACCGGGGATAAACCTAAAGACTTAGGAAACTTCAGTGGATACTTGATCCTTTGTCAAAGATCCACCAACTTCTGCAAAACTCATAACTTAGTGAAAAAGGATAAAGGATCCTGGATCCTCCTCCTTGTAATCAAATAAATTAATGGATGAGATAAAGAAAAATCAAATCATTACCAGAATGAGGATCATATATCCTCTAAGGATCCTTTATGTGTACCAGATATGAAGACGACCAAGGATCCTGGATCCTTCTTACATGAAGTATCTCTTTAGATGGACAACATTCCAAGCTCTTGGTAATAAATCACCTTCCATTGTTAATAAACGGTATGCCCCCTTTCCTGCCTCAGCTTCAATAAGATAGGGGCCTTCCTACTTTGGTGCTAACTTTCCATCAGCAGGATTTGTGGTATTTTGGAATGCTTTCCTCAACACCATGTCACCAATGATGTGCACAAAATGCAACATATAAATTACATCAATTGTGGCATAAAAGTAACCCTTTTTTAGTACTAATGTTGGAAAAAGTGCGTTTTTGTCTTCCTTTTGTATTTTCAGGATTAAATGAGCTCAAAATGAACAAAAGTAGCAAAAAGACAGTTAAATCTAACATAAATATAAGAAAAGGAACAAAAGTGGCATACCCGACCTCCCGACAGCATCTTCCCAAGCAAAACAAAGAAGACAGAAGACTAAACACGCCCCGTGCTCAGTGAGCACGGGGCCGTGCCCAAGTGTCAGCAGAAAAGACAAACTCATAGAAGCTTCTGTTGCCCACCACGGGGCCGTGCCTAGCAGACACGGGGGCGTGGTCAACTTCCTGCAGGCGCATTTATTGTAATTGCGAATTACAATTAATGAAGAGAGAGAGTCAGATGGACACGGGGCCGTGCCCAGCGGACACGGGGCCATGCCCGAGCTTCTGTTAAGCCTATAAATAGGAGTGTTTGGAGCTCTTGCAACTCATCCCTTGGCAAACCACCTCTCTCACACTTCACCGACCACCCACCACCACCATAACACCATCATCCACCACCATCATCCATTGTCCATCATAGAGTGTGTGAGTCATCTCGGGATCCAAGATTGATCGTAAGAGTTCTTGACAATCAAAGGCCATGTTTGCCTAAGTCTCTTACATCACTTGGTGAAGACAAGTGTTTAGTGTAATACTTTTTACTTTTAATCTTTTGCACTTTTTAATTGGTTTTGTATTAATGACTTTAATTACTAGTTTCTTATGTTGAAGGTGATTCTTCCTTATCGTTTGTCCGTGGTGTCTTGGCATTATTTTACTGTCTATATAAAATAAAAGATTTTCACCATTCATATCTCCACGGTCTATATGGAGGTATGTTGGCTACCTGGTCGGGGGTTAAGGGAATGGTTTGGTAAGAGTCTTGCCATTGTTCAGTGTATAGATCCTGCAAAGGACCTGGGTCAAATTTAGTAGGACCTCCTTCAATACCCAAAGATATTGGATGGCGGGGGTCCAAACTCTTTGATCCCCTCATAAGTTAAACTACTATTAAAACTTTAACCCGACTACTTAGGACTGTATCCCTGCTGACTCAGACTACTTAGCCGAGGGTAACATCGCCTTCAAAAGAGGGGCCTACCACATTATGCATTAATAACTAATTAATTATCTTTCAATACCCTTTAGGATTGTATCCTTGCTGACTCAAACTACTGGGTTGAGGGTAACGTCGCCTTCAAAAGAGGGGCCTACTACAATAACTAAGATAATCTCTTAAACAAGTGCAAAAGTGCGAAAATAATCAAAGGTTACACTACACACGAGTTGGATCCAAGTGGTTCATCTTGTCTATCTGTTTTATTTTATTTTTATTTTTATTTTTCAGCATTTTAGTTAGTTTTATTTTCTTAGTTTAAAAAATATTTTTCTAACATTTTGATTGATTAGACGTTGAGGATAAACCGGTACTAAAAGCTCTTGTGTCCTTGGACGACCTCGGTATCTTACCAACACTATACTACGTCCACGATGGGTGCACTTGCCCATATGTGTGTTTAGTGTTAGTAAATATCGTGTTTTATAAATTTAAAACTTGGCTAAAAAGTGTAAAAAGGGCTTAAAATATATACCTAAAATAATAACACACTTCACGCACATCAACTAACTTGAAACTTTCTGATCCTGACATTTTTTTATAAGCTTCAGCCATCCTTTGTTTATAGCTAGCCAACCTTATCCTTGCTAAATCCCTGAGCTCTTCTATGGTATCCAAATCTTGAATCAAGTTCTCGGCATTTCTTTCAGGATCACGGATGCTTGTTCTTGCAGTAGGGACTACCATCTCTGTAGGGATCACGGATTCTGCCCCAAATACTAAGGAAAATGGAGTCTGCCCAGTAGCATTCTTGGGAGTTGTTTTATCAGCCCATAACACATAAGGTAGTTCTTCTGCCCATTTCCCTTTCTTGGATCCAAGCTTCTTCTTCAAGTTGTTGATGATGATCTTGTTAGATGATTCTGCTTGACCATTAGCTTGTGGGTGGATTGGTGTTGATGTTATCATCTTAATCCCCCAGCTGTCACAAAAGTTTGTAGTTCTACTCCCAATAAATTGGGATCCATTATCACAAAGAATTTCAGAAGGTATGCCAAATCTAGTAATGATGTTTCTTTTAATAAAGGATATCACTTCCTTTTCTCTGACTTGTGCAAAGGCTTTAGCTTCTATCCATTTGGAAAAGTAATCAGTCATAGCAAGCATAAACACTTTTCCTCCTGGTGCTTTGGGAAGTTTGCCAACTATATCCATTCCCCATCTCATAAATGGCCAAGAAGAGGATATAGGCTGCAGGAACTCCGCTGGTTGATGAAGGATATTGCTATGTCTCTGACAAGCATCACATTTCTTTGCATAATCCACAGCATCCTTCTTCATAGTAGGCCAATAGTATCCTGTTCTAAGGATCCTTGAGAACAGTGCTCTGCCCCCAGTGTGGTTTCCACAATCTCCTTCATGAAAATCCTTCAGAACGTCTTGGATTTCTGTATCCTCGATGCACCTTAGATATGGACCTGCAAGAGATCGTTTATATAACATGTTATTTAGTATTGTAAATTCAGATACATTGACTTTGAAAGCTCTAGGATTTCTCCAGTAGGATCTCTCCATGTTGTATATATCTCATGATTGGAAGGATCCAGGATCCTGAATGTGATTGTGCACCATCACTAGGTACGATTGCAGAATTCTCCACAATCTCCATAGCTGTGTGATCCTCAATAGCAGGAGTTAAGATATGGATAATTGGTATCCTAATATCCTCCGGAATCTTCAATGATGATCCAAGGTTGGCTAAAGCATCAGCTTCTGCATTTTCTTCCCTGGGTACCTGTGTCAAACTAAAAGAAGCAAAAGAGTCTGCCAATTTCTTGACTATCTCTAGATATTTGATTAGTCTTTCACCTTTAATAGCATAAGAACTATTAAAGTGGTTAATGATTAACAATGAATCTACATGTACCTCAAGATACATGATCCTCATGTGCTTAGCAATTTGTAAACCAGCTATTAAGGCTTCATACTCAGCCTTATTATTAGTAGTTTGAAACTCACAAGCAATTTAGTGGGGTATTATGTCTCCCTGTGGCGATTTTAGTAGTATGTCTAGTCCAGTTCCTTTGATATTTGAAGCCCCATCTGTGAAGAGTATCCAAGGATCCTTAGTTAGTTCAAGCTGTTGAACTTCTAATTCAGCTTCCCTTTGTAGATCACTACTGAAATCAGCCACAAAGTCAGCTAAGGCTTGGGATTTGATGGCAGTTCTTGGCTCGTATCTGATATCATAAGCACTAAGTTTAACTGCCCACTTTGCCATCCTTCCTGACATTTCAGGTTTTCTGAGGACATTCTTAATAGGAAAGTTAGTCTTGACAATAATAGCATGAGTTTCAAAATAATGGCGTAATTTCGTAGATGCCATGATTAAAGCAAGGATGAGTTTTTCTAAATGAGAATACCTGGATTCAGCATCAAGCAAACTTTTACTTACATAATACACAGGATGTTGAGTACCTTCATGATCCTTAACAAGGACTGCACTTACTGCCTTAGAAGAAACTGCCAAATATAAGGATAATATATCCCCTTTTTCTGGTTCCGTTAAGGCTGGAGCTCATGATAGGTAATCCTTAAGGGCCTTGAGAGCTCAGCACGATCCGTGCCTGGTCAGACACGGGCCATGCCCAGCAGTGTCACTGGCAGTTTTTATTTTCCGAGTTACAGAGAGCTGAGCACGGGGCTGTGTCGGTGCAACACGGGGCCGTGTCCAACTTTCCAGTAACAGGGATCCAGAAAACAATCGCTGTATCTCCGACCACGGGCCGTGTTCACTGAGCACGGGGCCGTGGTGAACCTTCTGACCAACATTCTTTTCTGTTTTCTATTGCAGGACTTGGAACCAGACACCACATCCGAACTTTCCACGTAGTGTATGTGCTCCAGTTCTAGTAGAGACATAAAAGAACCTTTAGAAGAACCCGAACGCTTTCTCAGAAAAAGACTTAAAGCTAAAAACCAAGAGAAGGTTTCAGGGGATCCACTTCCAATGGCGGACCAACGTACCCTCATGGATTACCTACGACCCACCGTAGGTAATCTCGGCGCCGCTATCAATGCACCGAATGTTGAAGCTAACAACTTCGAACTTCGGCCACATTTGATACAAATGCTTCAAAACTCCGCAACCTTCCATGGGCTTGCGGACGAGGATCCCCATACATATTACTAATTTCTTAGAAATATGTGATACCTTTCGGATCAATGGAGCATCAAATGACGCAATCCGCCTTTGAATGTTTCCATTTTCACTAAAAGACCGAGCGAAAGCTTGGCTCAACGCCCTCCCAGTTGGTTCGGTAAACACCTGGGATGAACTAGCCCAAAAGTTTCTATATAAGTATTTCCCTCCTGCTAAAACGGCTAAATTAATGACTGAAATTAATACATATTCACAAGAGGATGGGGAATCCTTATATGAAACTTGGGAAAGGTTCAAGGAGCTATTGCGAAAGTGTCCTCATCACGGTCTTGCGATATGGCAATAAGTATCCACTTTCTATAATGGGTTGTTGCCACACACGAGACAAACACTTGACTCTAGCTCCGGGGGACTTTTAGGTAATCGCCGCCCACATGAAATATACAATCAAATTGAGGAAATTGCTCAAAACAATTTTCAGTGGCACACTCCCCGAGGTAATAAATCTATTGCCCCGGGCGCCCATAAGGTTGATGAAAGCACTTCTTTACAAGCCCAAATCGAGGCCCTTTCTTCAAAAATTAAAAAGTTAGAAATGGCAAAACGGTCTCAGTTTTGGCTTGTGAAGGGTGTGGTGGGCCACATGAAAATTGGAGTTGTATGAAAGAAACAGATGATCAACCAGAATCGGTAAACTACATTGATAATAGACCTAGGCCGTCGGGTCCTCCAACGGGTACCTACAACCAAGGATGGCGTAACCACCCTAACCTTGGTTGGAGAGAGCCCGACAATAGTAGTAACCAACAAAACCCAAACCAACGAACAAACTTTCAACAACCAAGAAATGAGTCACAAAATTTCCCTCAACAACAAGGTGGACGAGAGAGGCTTGAAGATACTGTATCTCGCCTCATCTCCGACACTGAAAAGAAAAACTCGGATCGATTTCAACAATTGGAATCGAATTTTAGAAATCAACAAGCTAGTATACAAAACATTGAAAACCAAATAAATCAATTAGCTCAAAATTTCTCCAAGAGACCACAAGGCGCGTTACTAAGTAATACCGAAACAAACCCAAAAGCACAAGTCCATATCATAACATTAAGAAACCGTACCGTGGGTCCCGAAGAAGCTCCACCACCGCCAACTGAGGGAACACAACTCCGCCCCAACAAGAGAAGGCTTCTCCTCTACTTCAAGAGCCCACCAAGGCTCCTCCGGTTCCGTACCCTGGTAGGTTAATTCGTCAAAAAACCAATGAGCAATTCGCAAAATTCGAAAGTCTACTAAAACAATTGCATGTTAATATTCCTTTTATCGAATTCCTAACTCAAATGCCTAAATACTCGAAATTCATGAGGGACTTCCTCACTTATAAAAGGAAAATTGAATCATTGCAATTAGTTAACTTAGGCGAAGAATGCTCCGCCCTCGTACTCAACAAACTTCCACAAAAGAAGATTGATCCTGGAAGCTTCACAATTCCTTGCTCGATCGGGGAATCCCCCATTCGTAATGCACTAGCCGACCTTGGGGCTAGCATTAACCTCATGCCCGCATCAATGTTCAAACGACACGACCTAGGAAAAACGAGCCTTACCAAGATAAGTATACAACTTGCCGACAGGTCCGTCAAATACCCGCAAGGTGTCGCTGAAAATCTATTGGTCAAAGTCGATAATTTCGTCTACCCGGCCGACTTTGTCATACTAGATATGGAAGAAGACACCGAAGTCCCCCTCATACTAGGGAGGCCATTTCTAGCCACCGCACAAGCAGTGGTAGACATGAATGACGGAACACTCAGTTTGAAGTATGGGGATAAGGAAGTGAAGTTTGGGGTCGGGAAGAGAGTAGAGGACGATGACCCGGTCAATTACATGAAGGTTATTGATTCAAGCTTGGATGATGCTCTCCGACGGTGCAACATGGGATGCAAAACATCCCGCTCAGAAAACATATAACCTCACTTTGGGTCTAGCCAAGGACCCTTATAAACGTGGCGCACCACGGAGGCATTCCGCGAACTATCCTTAGTTTAGTTTAATCTTTTAGTGTAATTTTAATTTGCAGGAATAAAACACACTCGGGATGGTGAAGGATGGCAAGGGAAATGAGAAACATCACCCCATGCACGAAAACAGGGCCATCCGACAACAATTTCTTCATTACAGTAAGCTCAGCACGGGCCGTGTCCGCCCAACACGGCCCCGTGCTGCACAATCTGCAGAAATCGCCCAGTTCAGGTATCTGGACACGGGCCGTGTTCACTGAACATGCCCCCGTGTCCAGGCTTCTGTTTCTTTTCTTTAATTTTTGTCACTGGCACCTGAACACGGGGTCGTGCCCGGTCACCACGGGGCCGTGTCTAGGATGCCAGTAACATACAATTATGCTTTTAACACCGTTTTACACATTCAATCAACCTAAAAACTTATTTTTGGGACACATTGAGGACAATGTGTAATTTAAGTGTGGGGGGATGCTAAAACCTTGAATCTTGCAAGTCCTAATAACAAGCCTTACACAAAACTCTATTGGAACCGCTAATCACCCCAAATTTTTTCAAAAATTTTCATTTTTCTTTTTACTTGTCTAAGTTTAAGTTGGGAATTCAAGTCTAACAAGGTTATATTTTTACAAGTTTACAACCGATAATGTCGTGATAAAAAGAACCAACATAAGAAAATTATGAAACGGCATGACAAACTTAGTTAAAATTTGATTATATATACTTGATCACATAAAAACCCTTTCCCACAAAAGTGAGTTTTGAGCCTTTATCGAGCATACAAATACATATCTTTACACTAAATGCTCATTTTTCGTTTCTTGTGTGAATAGCCGCTTGGTTCGTACGACTCTAGAACTTGCCACAACAATACATTCCCGGTCCTTATCAACTTAATCCCGAGTAAGTAAATGATGGAGGCATTAGGACTAACCCTTTTTCTTTCTACACCATTATTTTTCATTTTTTTTACCACCTACCCAAAATCCCCCTAGTTAACCCCTTTGAGCCTAAACTTTTTCATTTCTTAACCCAACACAATCACCCTTTTTACCCATCTAAACCTTTTTATGTTTTTTACCCCCTTCTTTTAGTAACAACGTTCGGTTTTCTTATGACTTGAAAAATATATATATATATTGATGAAACCAAATAAACAAACAAGTTCATCAAAATAAAAATAAAAGTATGAAAAAATAAAAAGTCATTCAAAAACCGACGTTTTGTTACGCTTTTCGCCCTTTTACTAACCACTAACCCAACCACCCACCTTTAGCCCAAGCCTAACCCTTCACCCAGAAAGTCCTCTTGATATTTACAAAGGTATATAGTTAAAAAGGAAGAGGATTGATTGCTTGGCAAGCTTATGGTAGGAGTAAGTTCCATGCCGCTCTCGAGTGATTCACTAAAAATACACCTTCGGCCGAGTGTTGAGTGATTCCCCGTGAGGTATGTGAACTTATATATAAATGGAATTTTAAAAAGGTATGTTATGCCTTAATAAGTAATTTATTTTATGAAACGTTTTTAATAAATCATGACGAATAGGATTGTAAATAAATGAAAATAAAACCTAAATAAAGAATCTTGGAAATCCCGACACTCTATGACAAGCCCAAAAACCTTCTCTTCTACCCATTCCATTTGGGAGTGAAAAAAGCCACATTATAAAGAGTTTTGCTTGAGGACAAGCAAAGATTCAAGTGTGGGGGTATTTGATGTGCACAAAATGCAGCATATAAATTACATCAATTGTGGCATAAAACTAACCCTTTTTTAGTACTAATGTTGGAAAAAGTGTGTTTTTGTCTTCCTTTTGTATTTTCAGGATTAAATGAGCTCAAATGAACAAAAGTAGCAAAAAGACAGCTAAATCTAACATAAATACAAGAAAAGGAACAAAAGTGGCATGCCCGACCTCCCGACAGCATCTGCCCAAGCAAAACAAAGAAGACAGGAGACTTAACACGCCCCGTGCTTAGTGAGCACGGGGCCGTGCCCAAGTGTCAGCAGAAAAGACAAACTCATAGAAGGTTCTGTTGCCCACCACGGGGCCGTCCCCAGGGGACACGGGGGCGTGGTCAACTTCCTGCAGGCGCATTTATTGTAATTGCGAATTACAATTAATGAAGAGAGAGAGTCAGATGGACACGGGGCTGTGCCCAGCGGACACGGGGCCGTGCCCGAGCTTTTGTTCAGCCTATAAATAGGAGTGTTTGGAGCTCTTGCAACTCATCCCTTGGCACACCACCTCTCTCACACTTCACCCACCACCCACCACCACCATAACACCATCATCCACCACCATCCTCCATTGTCCATCATAGAGTGTGTGAGTCGTCTCGGGATCCAAGATTGATCGTAAGAGTTCTTGACAATCAAAGGCCATGTTTGCCTAAGTCTCTTACATCACTTGGTGAAGACAAGTGTTTAGTGTAATACTTTTTATTTTTAATCTTTTTCACTTTTTAATTGGTTTTGTATTAATGACTTTAATTACTAGTTTCTTATGTTGAAGGTGATTCTTCCTTATCGTTTGTCCGTAGTGTCTTGGCATTATTTTGCTGTCTATGTAAAATAAAAGATTTTCACCATTCATATCTCCATGGTCTATATGGAGGTATGTTGGCTACCTGGTCGGGGGTTAAGGGAATGGTTTGGTAAGAGTCTTGCCATTGTTCAGTGTATAGATCCTGCAAAGGATCTGGGTCAAATTTAGTAGGACCTCCTTCAATACCCAAAGGTATTGGATGGCGGGGGTCCAAACTCTTTGATCCCCTCATAAGTTAAACTACTATTAAAACTTTAACCCGGCTACTTAGGACTGTATCCCTGCTGACTCAGACTACTTAGCCGAGGGTAACATCGCCTTCAAAAGAGGGGCCTACCACATTATGCATTAATAACTTAATTAATTATCTTTCAATAATCCGACCCTTTAGGATTGTATCCTTGCTGACTCAAACTACTGGGTTGAGGGTAACGTCGCCTTCAAAAGAGGGGCCTACTACAATAACTAAGATAATCTCTTAAACAAGTGCAAAAGTGCAAAAATAATCAAAGGTTACACTACACACGAGTCGGATCCAAGTGATTCATCTTGTCTATCTGTTTTATTTTATTTTTATTTTTATTTTTCAGCATTTTAGTTAGTTTTATTTTCTTAGTTTAAAAAATATTTTTCTAACATTTTGATTGATTAGACGTTGAGGATAAACCGGTACTAAAAGCTCTTGTGTCCTTGGACGACCTCGGTATCTTACCAACACTATACTACGTCCACGATGGGTGCACTTGCCCATATGTGTGTTTAGTGTTAGGATCCTTCTTCATAGTAGGCCAATAGTATCCTGTTCTAAGGATCCTTGAGAACAGTGCTCTGCCCCCAGTGTGGTTTCCACAATCTCCGTCATGAAAATCCTTCAGAACTTCTTGGATTTCTGTATCCTCGATGCACCTTAGATATGGACCTGCAAGAGATCGTTTATATAACATGTTATTTAGTATTGTAAATTCAGATACATTGACTTTGAAAGCTCTAGGATTTTCTCCAGTAGGGATTCTCCATGTGTAACACCCATCTAAATTTTACTTGAATTTAATAATAATTCACACCATTTTAGATAAAGACGTCTAGTTATAACATAGATTCCAAAAGTAAGTTCAAAAGTGACAAAACCTTAGTCAACTATCGACAAAGTTAAAAACATTCAAAAGTTGTTTAACAATTTGTTTACATCCCATAGACGTAGTCTATTAAAGGTCAAAACAGTGCGGAAGCTTCAAAAGTCGTGTTCGGTTCTTCGAAACTTGCTTGACCGCCGTCCGTAAGGTCCACATCGTCACCTAGGGTCAAAACCACTAAAACATTAGTTTTGACATTAATATATGTTACATAAACACAAGTTCCGACATCGAAATATGATAAATAAAATACAAGTTTTCTGGGCTCCACCGTAAGTTACGGTGTCTACCGTAAGTTACGGTAGACACTGAGTGGTTCTGGTCTGCCGTAACACAGGAGTAAACCACCGTAACGTTTTTGTTTTCCACCGTAAATTACAGTGGAGACCGTAATTTACGGTGGACTCTGTGAATTTGCAATTTGATTATTTTATTGATTTCACCCTGTTCCACACGTCGTTTTAGGTGATTCATTTCCTGTATATTTGTAAATTCATTACGAACATATTTCTTAGGACTATCATACCCAACTTTGACTCTCCGATCATAACGGCCTAAAGCCACTTATACTATTATTCGACCCATTTTAACTTATTCTATTTTACTACTTCTCACTAGTAAGCCTATGGCGCCTTATACCCATCATCCGGGGCTTGGTATTACTTGCGCTTCCTTACCAATTCCATGGTTTAACGCTCTTGCGATTTATAACGCCATTGCTAACTAATTAAAACACCAATTCTACAATTTACACTATTGTTTGACCCGTTGACTCATCTTGTGGAATTCCTCCAATGTGATGACTACCAAACGGTTCCTTATAGGTTTTAACTCTATTAATTCAGATAGCGATCATAGTTGCAAAAATCATCACAATTTCTATTCTAAATGCGACTATACATAATATAACCACAGTTCACTTAATGTAACGGGTCAAGTTACATACCTTCAAAGTAAGCTTTTCAAACGCGGTTCGCCACCTGCTTGTCCGCTTGACGCTCCTGCGCCCTTTCCTATAGAGTTCATTTATAACATATTTAGAACTCCTTTTTAAACCATATACCGCGTATTACATCGACATCATAATTATGCGTTTCAACTTCGAATTTCAGTTTTAAGCCTTCTTTGAGGCATTTCAACAAACACTTTAAAGGCAGGATTTTACATGATTATATAACAAATCCCTAGCTTATCATCTAGCCCGAATTTTACATCAATCAACCCATTTTACACAATTGTTAGCTTCTAAAATTCTGAAGTCACTTCACAATCGTCAAATTACACTAGAACAACACCCAATTTCCTAGTGTTTATCAAGTTCTATATAACCCACTAATCACCTACAATGGTGTTCAAGGGTTCCACTAAAATTTCACATAATTTCAACTTGTATTTGTCTAGGGTTTGTCCCTAGACACTATATTGTTCCTATTTCATCAAAAAACAAACATGCAACCATAAATTTCAGATTCTCCCAATTTCATGAGAATTTCAAGTTGAGAGTTTTCATCAAATTTTACATACCTTGTAATCCTCTTGTGACGAGGATCAGTAATCTATGCTTAATTTTCGATTCCAACTTGATTTAAGCCCTCAATTTTGTGAATTATGAGATGAACTAGGGCTTGGTGAGGAAATCCTGGTTGCCCCCTGCGTCCCATGTATGACCAGACACACTTTTGTGTGTTTGATCGTTATTATTCTTTTTAATCAAATTAAGTTTCAGATTTTACAAGATAAGCCCCTCCTCTTTTGTTTAACTTAAAGTTTGGTTGTTTTTAACCCTATTATAAGTTATTTCTAGACTTATAGCTAACTAGCTTAAAATTCCTGGTTAGTAAATTCTTGTTTATTTATACTTTATAATTCTAATATAAAGTTTTATATTTTCGGGGTGTTACAAGTCCACCCCCCTTAAAAGGGTTTCGTCCCCGAAATCGAATTACGTACCAATAAAGTAGGGTAGAGACGTCGCATCTCCTCCTCGGACTCCCACGTTGTGTCCGAGTCTTTTCTATGCTCCCACTTAATCTTGACTTGATCAATTTGTTTGTTTCGCAATTGCATGACCTTCCGATCCAAAATCTCCAATGGTCTCACCGCATATTTCAGGCTATTATCCACCTCGATATCATCGTAATGGATATAAGTTGTTTCCTCTGTTAGACATTTCCGCAATTGCGACACGTGAAACGTGCCATGTATTTCACTCAACTCTTCCGGTAGCTCGATAAGCCACCTTGCCAACCCCGTTCGATGATTTTAAATGGCCCGATAAACCTCGGGCTTAGTTTCTCTCTTTTCCTGAATCGGATAACACCCTTCCTTGGGGAAAACATTTAGCATAACTATATCACCTATTTCCTATCCTTTGTCACCCTTTTTGATCGGGTTGTCTTTTGACCATTCAGTCACTGAGTCCGTCAGCATACTTACTTGACGCTAGTTCTATATTAACAAGCGCTCTACATAGGTCACAGTGTTATTTAGGCTACAACTTGTTTTATTGCCTAAACTAATTGGTCACCATTTTACCTCATACCTTGTCATTCGGGTATGCAATATTGCCGTCATCGGCCCTTTGCGTGCTTATAATTTCATATCTAGTCATTCACACTATAACGTGATTACATTCTCTATTACTTTTGTGTCCGTGATCACATCACGCCATGTTTAGTTTTACATTGACTTTTCATTCTTAAGAATCTTTCCTCCGAATGCATCATCTTACAGCTTTCGGCGTTAGACCTATATTCTTTAGTACTAACCATTTCTAATTTCTCTCTCGGTATTCATAGGTGTTAGAACATCGTTTCTTTACTAAAACTGAATTTTAGTTTAATGTTTTTCTCTTAACCATGTCGATTAATCATATCAAGGAATTGACGACAAGGATTATTCTTCGGGATTATCATTTTACGCGAGAAATCATAATTGGTTCTCCACGCTTTATATTATCGACCCGTAGGTTCCTTTACTTAGCCTTGTAGACTATTCTATTAGGTCTTCACCTTTTTAGGGTGAGACCCCTCCCCTAGTATGTTCCATTTGTATTTGCGACCTAATGGTCATTTTGTTCCCGTAGGCCTTTACATTGTTTATAATTTGGAGGTTATGGTGATCCCATGGATCATCTTCTATTCGTTTGACCTTGACCGTAGTCTAAGGCTACCCTCACTTTCTTTCGGATTATCTTTTCGACTCTATGACTTCTTATGTGTCCTTCGCGTCGGTTTATTTTACTCATACCGTTATTTGGTTTATGCCTCAATTTCCTTTCAACCCGTTACCCGGGTTCTTGATCTTGATATATATATATATATATGTATTTTTAACACTCCGGTTTCATTGGTTTGCATTTTCCCTTTCATACTCTTTTATGACCTATCCCATAGATTCAATAATATTTTATGCTTTCATTATCCAGGTTGCGCGTACTTGGGATATTAACTACTATACTTTATTCAACCCGCCCAACATTAAAGTAGTTGAACATGATTATCGAAATTTCTGTTTTTGCAAAATTTTATTGTTTTCTCAGTCATAACTCTTAATCCGAGTCTCTTGACTTTTAATTCGTGTTCTTGACTATTGGTTAAGCATTTATCTGAAAACATACCTGTTACTTGAGTATTTTATCGATATTATTTTCATAGCAACCCTTCCGTCATTCCTTAAAACTTTGTTTCTCGATTTATTTGGTCGTATCAGCAAAACCCACCGCTTTTACTCAATCAAGTCTTTTATTCTTTCACTCGTCTGGTTTGACTTGTTCGTGTGAGTTCCATCTCCTATGACAGTCAACTTTATCCTTATGCCTTGACATTCTAAATTGTCGATTCATATTTTCGTTTACTTGATTCATATCCCTTCCCTTGGGCTCATTATCTTAATGTAATATGCTCCCATTATCCGGCTTCCGTTTACTTTTATTATCAAGCACTTTACTTAATTAATCCGTATACCACCTTTCTTTTGCCAGCGACCCTTAGGTCTGTTTCTTTTACAAATGTGGCCCATGTCTCAAGTCTTATTTGGTAAACTACTGTTATTGTTATTCGGCCTTTGGGGTTTACTCGTTCTTATTCTAACGCTTTCATAATGTTTGTCTTACTAAAATCTTTTACATATTCACCCTCATCAAGGTGATTATCGTTCTTCCTCAGGAGGAATTTATTAATAACATGTTACCTGGGTATCTACCCATACCCGAGCTTTTAAATCCAAATTTATTGGTATTTCATTATTTACAACAACAATTAATACATATTGTCCATTTAGTTTCTTTTTCGAGGATATTCCTATCCAAATCTTAATCTCTTGATTTTTGACTTTAACCCATTGTTACAATAACAAAATCAATTCATTTCATGTTATTGTTTCATATCATTGTATGGAATTTATCCACATCGTTTGTTGACATAAACGATGTTTCTATCTGTTTCATTTAGTTTAGCTTAGTCTATAACCATGTCCTTGTCATCTATTACTATTGTAAACTCCCAGGGTTCGGGTGTTATTACACACCTCCCTATTATGACGCTTATCTTTCATTACGTTCTCGGGTTCGAGTGTGCACGCACCCCTTCTCAAGGCAATATTTATCATGATTATTTTTACTTCGATGCTCAACATACAGTTTCAGCACCTCTTATAAACAATAGAACTTTTATTATTACCTCTTTCTATTTTTCAAAGCCTTGGTAATTTCGTTAACATTAATGTTGTTGGTGCACTACATCTGTTGATTTCGTCTTAGATCAAGTCTTACATTGCATTGTATAGATTAGGGCTCAATATACGAGAAAATAGGCGAGTGTATTTGTCTAGTGAGTAGGTTTCGCTTATAGGGTAAATGTCTAGAGGTTTCGCTTATCTGGTCTTAGATGGTTTCGCTTGGTTGTTCACATAAGGTTTCGCTTATGTGAACACATCACTTCAAGCGAAACCTGAAACCTATATATACCCTTGAAGCGAATCTCATTTAGAACTTTTGTGATTTCCATACCGAGGTGCTGCCGGTGTGACGTTTGAGCTGTAAACGTTGATAAATCAATACAACAGTAGATTAAAGTGAAGAACAAGCTATTTCTACCTACGTTTCTTATTATTCCGCATCTGAAACATAGGAGAACGCCTCTGAACGACTCGTTAGGTCGAGAACACGATCCTACAAGTGGTATCAGAGCTTGGGAGGAGGTTTTCTACAGAAATCCGCTGGATTTCATCTTGTTTTCTTGCTTCTACACCTTCTATTATCGATTCAGAAAGTTTTCACGGTCAGAATTGGATCAAAATTTCTCAGCTTGTGCGCAATTGATCAAAGACAATTCCTGGAAAGTTTCATGCAAAAATACGAACTAAAAATGGACCAAATGATCTTCGGACTATATTTCGCTTCAAAGGACACTTGGTAGTTCCGCTTCAAGGTTCCGCTTCATCTGACATTTTGGAGTTTCGCTTGTATAGTTCCGCTTCAAACTGCAGATAGTTTCGCTTATGTGTCACCATATTTGAGGTTCCGCTTCAAATTCATCAGGGTTTTCGCTTTAAGATTCCGCTTCAAAGACAGTTTTGGTGATTCCGCTTATTAGGTCTCGCTTCATTGATCATCACAGCTCCGCTTCTAGTATATTTCTGTGGTTTTGCTTATTAGTGCATTTCAGCAGTTTCGCTTCTGTGAACATCAGTAATTTCACTTATTCGTCACTGTTTTCGAAATACGTGCAAAGTCTTCATGGATACCGAGTTTTACAACGCGTTCGCAACACCGTCTACTCCAGCTGCGATTGCTCAGGCCATGAACTTAGAGAATGAGACGGGAACCACCCAAAAGCCCCCGAAGTTGATGAGTATTGAAGAATATTACGGGTGGAAAGATCGGTTCGAGAACTGGGTTCAGGCGAATCATCTTAGATCATGGGAGTGTATATTGAAGAAGTATGTGTTACCTAGAACGCAGTTGCAGGTTATCAAACAGTTATCGGAGTTCACAGATCAGGAACGGGTGATGTACAAAGCAGAGAAGATGATGATCAGTTTATTGCAGCAAGCGATTAAAGAAGATATATTCATTCTGCTACAGCATGACAAAACTGCAAAGTCGATATGGGATGCTCTTAAAGTAAAATTTGAGGGAAGCGAAAACATGATAAAGAGCAAGAAGGCGTTGCTTAAGAAAGAGTTTGATCTGTTCAGCAGTCTACCGGGTGAAGACACAAAGAAGCTGATTGAGAGATACTGTCACCTTATACGATCAATGTCGATGTTGAGTATTACCAAAGATCGTGAAGAGTGGGTAGACAAGCTAGCTGATGCCCTACCACAGAAAGAATGGGGAACTTATCTGATGATTCTGAAGAACACAGGTGTTTATGATGGGTTAACGATCTCTCAGTTTATTAAAAAGATCGAGAGTCAGGATCTGGAACAGCAGAAGATCGCTAGGATGAACAGTCCGAGTGGTCAACAGGATGTTAAGATGTATTACAAAGGTAGTATTCCAGCTCCTGAAGCTGAGAGAAGCCCGAAAATTCAAACTGCATTCAGTGCTGGGGATTCATCAGAAAAGGCTGATCAGGGTTCGGGCAACAGCAGCAGTGGGTTCTCATCATTTCCGAGTGTCAATCCCAAAGAGTCAAAGACGAGTTTTCAGTCTCAGGGCACAAAGACAGGAAATGGATATGTGATTCAGTGCAACATAGCTCTAAATCTTCCAGAAGGTCAAAGCTTTTCAGAAGACACTGCTAAAGATCACATGGCACTTCTTGGTTCTGTGTTGTTATCTTATGAGGGTCTTATAGCTGGTCGGATCGGGAATCCTATGCTCACAAAGGAGGATTACAATCAGATAGACACCAAAGAAATGGAACTCATGGATATCAAATGGTGTCTTGCAAGTGTTCTTAGGCTTGCTGAAAAGTTTAAGACTATTACCGGGAGAAATGACTTTCTTGATGCTCATGTATCTACTTTAGGTTTTGATAAATCTAAAGTTACTTGTTTTCGATGCAGGGAGAAAGGCCATTTCAAACGGGAGTGCAAAAACAGGGAAGCTAGCGGTGCTCAGAATCCGTTCGGAAAAGACGACTACTACCGGAAAGCCATTTATCAGCAGGTTGGTCAATCTCAAGACTCACAGACGGCTCATGGTAGGGAGATCGAAGATTCAAAAAGAGCATGTGTAGTGGACTTTAGCTGGGACAAATACATATCTCCTAATAACAAAGCCTGTATAGTTGATCAAGATGATGAGAGACTACCTGAAGGCTTCAGCTGGGATATGTTTGTTGATGAAAAAGGAGAGTTCAAAGCCTTTATTGCCAAGATTGTCAAAGAGCCAGACTTGTTTGCTACATGGATGAAGTCTATCGGAGTGAATGTGTCGAGTGAGGATGAAAAGTCTATTACATCTGATGAAAATTCAGATAGTGTTGATGATGAACTTTCTGAAAGATCTGGAGAAATTTCAGAAGGTTCAGATGAAAGTGTTGAAAATTTTGTTAGTTCTGATGAGAAAGTTGTATTTGATCAAACACCATCTGATTCTGGTTCATCAGATGCTGATTCTGAAAAGTCTGTAAAGTTTGATCAATCACCAGTTGATAGTAGCAGTGATGATGAGGAAGAGAAACATATTAATGTTGCTAAATCTCATCTTTCTCCTGAAAGTTTTCATTTCTATTTTGCAGATCGAATGGAGAAACTAAAGAAGAAACGTGCTGCTAAAGAACAACAACAAGTGAAGATTGAAGAAGTTGTTCAGAATGAAAATGAAGAAAGTGTTGCTGAGAAGATTACTGAAGATGATAAAGTGATTAAAACTGAGAAGGTGAAGGAAGAAGAAAAGATAATTGAAGTAGTGAAGACAATCGAAGTTGAAAAAATTGTTGAAATCGTCAAGCCTTGCATGAAGTGTTTGGAAGTTTACAAGGAATGTGCAGCAAAGGATGATATAATTGTTGAGTATAAGAAGAAGAAGGAGCAGTTATTGTTCAACCTCAACTACGTGAAAGAGTCGTACGATGTCTTGAACAAAACAGTAACTGGCCTCCAAAAGACAAACTCAGAAAGAGAACAAGCACTGACGATGATGAATGCAGTCATGATGTCAAAGCAGCAAGCCATCAACTTCTACATCGAAGAGAGTGCTAAGTGGAAACAAGAGTTGGAAACAGAGAAAATCGAGAATGAGAGAATTAGACGTTTACTGCTAAGCTATACTAGTTCTGATTATCTCATTGATCGTATTTACCCAACTGTTGCAGGTATGGAAGCTTTTCAAGACAAGAAGCCAAAGGAAAAGAAAGATTGTGGTAAGAAGCCAACTTTTAGCTATAACAATTGTCCGCCTCCAATTTGGGAAGGGTACTCTCCTAGAAAACCAAATGAGGAGCAACTTGAAAAAGCAATCAATATTAAGCTAAAAACCGACACAACTGACGCTTTACCAGATAACATTGATGTCACGTTTACCTCGTCCAATACTGATCATGAGTCTGAGTTGATCAAAAAGGTGGTCGATCAGGTGTTGGATACTGATGAGGAGTCCAAGTCAAAGTCTGGGTCTGGAGGGTTAAATTCATCAGTCAACAGTCCAAAATCGTCGGTTAAACGGTCTTATAGTAAAGAGTTCTTGTTATCAAAAGAAAATTTGAATGATGAAACATTCGAAGTTGTTTATACTTTGAATGGTTGTGACAAATTATATTACAACAAAGAGTTTCCAATTATGAGTATTAAAACAGAACTGATTAACAAAACTTTCAAATTAATAGAAATTAATATTCCTGAATTGAAAGTTTTAAAAAATTTTGAAAAATCTAAAAAGTATACTTCAAGAGTTCAACAACGATTAAACAAGAAAAAGGGTTACAATTCTGGTTCTGATTTTCAAAAGAAACCTAACCAAAATCGTAGCTACAAAAAGAAAGGTTTAGGTTTTGTTCCACCAGAAAATGATAAAAATGAGAAAAATTCTAAAACAAAAACTGAATTTGTGTCAGGTGGAAGTTCAGAAGATGAACAGAAGAAACCGTTCTGGAAACAATCGAACCAAGAGTTTATTGCTGAGAAAAGAAGGAATGGTACTGGAGTGTTTCATCAGAGAGAAACTCGAACCTGTTTCAAATGCAATGAAGCTGGTCACATTGCATGGAATTGTCCGAAAAATGCCAAGCCACAACAGGGAGTTTCTAAGAAGTTAAAAGAAAAAGTTGTTGATACTGAACCACCAACCGAAAAATTGAAAACTTTTGAAAATTCAACATATGAGGTTGGTGAATGTTCAAAGAAGAATAGGTATGAAAAGAAAGGAAAAGACAACCAAGTGTGGGTTGCTAAGAAGGTTGATGTGAATGTCGGTGATGAATCTGGTTCCACAAAGCCAGAAGAGCCACAAGTTGAGGAGAAAATTTCAGTAAATGATGATGATTTTCCATCGCTGAAATTTGAGGAGATTAAAAAGAAAGTTGGTAAAACAGAGATTTCAAATCAATTCTACAATGAGAAAAAGGATTTTGATGTCGAGAAAACATTCAATGGGAATGTTAAAAAGATTTTTGGAAAAATGTTGAGTGAAAAAGCGAAAGGGGTAAAAGATTTCTATGCTACCAAAAAGGCAACATACAACCCCACTGCTCAAGAATTGAAAGCCATCAAGTCTGAAAAGACTTGGATGGAAGTTTGTTTTCCATGATAGTCTAAGGACTACGCCGGAGATCCCAAGTTTATATCGTGGATCAGGAATTGGCATCATTCTAATGGTTGAAAAGTTTGTTTGAAAGATGTTGAATAGTGTTTGAATTTTTACAGGTTGAATGACTACGCCTGAGCTTCCAGGTTGGTAAGTGAGAAGCAGGAATCGGCATCTTTCTGACTAATCTTACAAGTGGTAAAGAGGTTTTTTGTAGATGTCTCATTCCTACAGGAAAACCTACAAATGGTTTGTGATTGGATCTACTTACAAGTGGTATTTGTTGGTTATTCTTTCAAGTGGTTATTATTTTCAAGTGGATCAGAGGATTCTTAACTACAAATGGTACATCAGGGACATTAAGTTGTACTTGATTTACTAATTCATATGAGATTGATAAACAAGATGATCAACCATATCCCCAGGCTTCATAAGTGGTAAACTTAAAAGTGGTAAACACAAACTCATTTTCCGGAAAAATCATTTTGATTAAAACAAACTTAAGTGTTTTGAGATCTAAATGAGAAAATGGTTTGTGATAGGGGGAGTTCAGATTGTTTATGCCAAGTGAATGGCGATATGATGTGATTCGATGTCAATTGTCAAGTTTCTGTACAGTTTGTGTTGTTTTCTATGTTTTTCAAGTGGGTCAAGAGTCTAATAGTTTTCAAATTTCCTTTGAAATGTGTTTGCATTTTAGGGGGAGTAGGGAAATTTTCAGAAAATCCAAAAACATTTGAAAATTTGAAAAAGACAAAAACATGATAAAATTCAAAAATGAGTTTCGTTGTGAAAAAGAGGAAATGATAGTACGTCAGTAGGCTGTCACAACATGCTAAAGAATTGGAAAGATAAAATGTGATAAACAGTCTTACTGTGGATATGTCAGTAGGTTTTTACACATTTAGTAGATTGTGACGAGATACAAACATAAATTTCAAACTTGCTTGTTCTGTGGGTTAACACAAACTTGGATATATAGGTAACCCCTGAAATCTTGTTTGAAAGGTCCCTTATTCTGAGATACTAGGTCTTTATGCTCAGTGATATCTGGGGTATTATCCTGGGACTTCTGCTGTATGGAAGTACTGACCTAGTCCCCGGATAATGCTTTCCTCAAAAAGCTTGAAACATAGCTTCACCCTCAGCATGCTGATGAAACAATAAAATTGATAGTCGCTGCTGTTGAAATTAAAAGATCCTCTAAAGGGGACACACCAAAAGTCGAAGCCGTCATCTCTCTGCGTATACGGAAGTATCGACCTGAGCTCTCACGGCCCTCGCATCTAACTCCTATACAGATATCAGCTGTGGTATACTCACCTGTAAGACTGAATATTGAGATCTGGATACGGGAGTATATTCAAGTAGTGGGACACACGGATAAGGTTAAGTTCTTAAAACATTAATATCGTATCTCTAATCAATTGAACTGTGTGTGAAAATTTCAGTGGACCGATATACTGATAATCTAGGTAAATTGTTTAGAACTGAAAATGTAATACAGCTTAACGGTGTTGGTGACATGTCTCAAAAACTGATATGATCCTATTACACGAACTCACAAAAATATGTTTGTAAATATTTCATTGTCTGCATTTCATTTCTTTACATTGAAAAATCCAAAAACATTTTGTGTGTTTTAGCATAAATTTTAAAAAATTCAAAAAGATTTTCAACAAACTGATGTTGGAAAGCTGATTATCAAAATTCCGAGTGCTAAACATGATGACATTGTTGTGATGGGGAGTGTGTCTAAATTGTCAAAATATGTTTTTTAAATCAACTAATGGTTCATCGTGTGTGTGTGTGTGTGACTTGAGAGAGAGTTATTGTTGGTGCATGCAAATTGTTAAAATTAGAAAATTTATTTCCGGGTTAAGAATGTGCAGGAATAGCCAGGTTTCAATCTTGGATCTAAAGATAAAGAGCCGGGTTACAATATCCATTGAAGAAAGCCAAGTCTCGATCCTGGAAATCAAATTTTGGAAAGACAGACAAAGATCCTGAAGATGTTGCTGAAGAACAAAGGAATGCCAGCAAATCGAGAGGGGGGAGTCTAAAGATACCCGAGCAAAATGAGAGTAAGAAGAGTCTGTTGGTGAAGAGAGAAAAGCCCAGAGACTCATCAAGACAGAAGATGTAAAGTCACAGCATGGTGATGAACGACTCCATCAACATCTGAGGGGGAGTCTGTTGGTGCACTACATCTGTTGATTTCGTCTTAGATCAAGTCTTACATTGCATTGTATAGATTAGGGCTCAATATACGAGAAAATAGGCGAGTGTATTTGTCTAGTGAGTAGGTTTCGCTTATAGGGTAAATGTCTAGAGGTTTCGCTTATCTGGTCTTAGATGGTTTCGCTTGGTTGTTCACATAAGGTTTCGCTTATGTGAACACATCACTTCAAGCGAAACCTGAAACCTATATATACCTTGAAGCGAATCTCATTTAGAACTTTTGTGATTTCCATACCGAGGTGCTGCCGGTGTGACGTTTGAGCTGTAAACGTTGATAAATCAATACAACAGTAGATTAAAGTGAAGAACAAGCTATTTCTACCTCCGTTTCTTATTATTCCGCATCTGAAACATAGGAGAACGCCTCTGAACGACTCGTTAGGTTGAGAACACGATCCTACAAATGTAGAATGTTAAATAAATCGATATAAAACAAACGATTTATTTGCACTCGTAATAATTAAAAATTCATGCTGAAATTTAATTTACAATAGTATACCTGAAATGACATCAGGTTCAGCTTTAGCCTCCGTGGCTGTTATATAAAACAACTTTGTCCTTGATTTCTGGGCATCAGACTTTGTGTCAGTTGTGTCCTTGGTTCCAAGCCTCCCTGGACATTTAGACTTTTTATGTCTTGGCTTACCACATGTGCCCTTGTGAATTTTTCCACAAAATCTACATTGATGTAACACACTTTTTGTAACTCCCTTCTTGGGAGCTTTTTACGGATCTTGGATTCATATCCAACACCCTCCTTTCTTCTATTTCTTGTAGTATGTTGTCTTTCAATTCAGCCATCATATCGTTCACCACCGGCACGATTGTGGTTTGTAATCTATCAATATATTGTGATAGACTATTTTCTAGAGCTTTTCCGACCTCTTCGGAAATCTTAGCTTTCATTTGTTCAGTCAATTGAGATGTCGAATCATCTCCGGTTACTCCGGATATTTCTTTAACTGAAACATCCATCACGATTTATCAATAATTATTTAATTCATTTCCATCTTATTATACGGAAATTTATATCGCTCTCACTCAATCATAGATAATGTGTTATTCTTTTTCGGTTTGGTCAAGTATATACCTTGCCTTACCTTTCTTACTTAGTGTATTTTCCCGGGTTCGAGCGTATTTATACACTCCTCCCATCTTTCCGTCATCTTGAAATTGAAATGTTTACACTAATTGTTAAACATTTCATTTATGACATATGCGTCATTCATTTTGATCTAGCCAATTTCACCACTTGCTTAAACCATTCATGCTTAGTGCACTTTTCCGGGTTCGAGTGTGTAAACACGCACTTCCCGTGCATATCAATTCAAATTTCCTTTTTCTAGTAAGTCTACTAAAGCAATTAATTCCTACCGGACGATCGATCAAGCTTGAACCGAACACTTTGTTGACAACCTTAAGCTCTGATACCAACTTGTAACACCCATCTAAATTTTACTTGAATTTAATAATAATTCACACCATTTTAGATAAAGATGTCTAGTTATAACATAGATTCGAAAAGTAAGTTCAAAAGTGACAAAACCTTAGTCAACTATCGACTAAGTTAAAAACATTTTTGTTTAACAATTTGTTTACATCCCATAGACGTAGTCTATTAAAGGTCAAAATAGTGCGGAAGCTTCAAAAGTCATGTTCGGTTCTTTGAAACTTGCTTGACCGCCGTCCGTAAGGTCCACATCGTCACCTAGGGTCAAAACCACTAAAACATTAGTTTTGACATTAATATACGTTACATAAACACAAGTTCCGACATCGAAATATGATAAATAAAATACAAGTTTTCTGGGCTCCACCGTAACTTACGGTGTCTACCGTAGACACTGAGTGGTTCTGGTCTGCCGTAACACAGGAGTAAACCACCGTAACGTTTTTGTTTTCCACCGTAAATTACGGTGGAGACCGTAATTTACGGTGGACTCTGTGAATTTTCCATTTGATTATTTTATTGATTTCACCCTGTGCCACACATCGTTTTAGGTGATTCATTTCCTGTATATTTGTAAATTCATTACGGATATATTTCTTAGGACTATCATACCCAACTTTGACTCTCCGATCATAACGGCCTAAAGCCACTTATTATTCGACCCATTTTAACTTATTCTATTTTACTACTTCTTACTAGTAAGCCTATGGCGCCTTATACCCATCATCCGGGGCTTGGTATTACTTGCGCTTCCTTACCTATTCCATGGTTTAACGCTCTTGCGATTTATAACGCTATTGCTAACTAATTAAAACACCAATTCTACAATTTACACTATTGTTTGACCCGTTGACTCATCTTGTGGAATTCCTCCAATGTGATGACTACCAAACGGTTCCTTATAGGTTTTAACTCTATTAATTCAGATAGCGATCATAGTTGCAAAAATCATCACAATTTCTATTCTAAATGCGACTATACATAATATAACCACAGTTCACTTAATGTAACGGGTCAAGTTACATACCTTCAAAGTAAGCTTTTCAAACGCAGTTCGCCACCTGCTTGTCCGCTTGACGCTCCTGCGCCCTTTCCTATAGAGTTCATTTATAACATATTTAGAACTCCTTTTTAAACCATATACCGCGTATTACATCGAAACATCATAATTATGCATTTCAACTTCGAATTTCAGTTTTAAGCCTTCTTTGAGGCATTTCAACAAACACTTTAAAGGCAGGATTTTACATGATTATATAGCAAATCCCTAGCTTATCATCTAGCCCGAATTTTACATCAATCAACCCATTTTACACAATTGTTAGCTTCTAAAATTCTGAAGTCACTTCACAATCGTCAAATTACACTAGAACAATACCCAATTTCCTAGTGTTTATCAAGTTCTATATAACCCACTAATTACCTACAATGGTGTTCAAGGGTTCCACTAAAATTTCACATAATTTCAACTTGTATTTGTCTAGGGTTTGTCCCTAGACACTATATTGTTCCTATTTCATCATAAAACAAACATGCAACCATAAATTTCAGATTCTCCCAATTTCATGATATTTGAAGCCCCATCTGTGAAGAGTATCCAAGGATCCTTAGTCCCTTCAAGCTGTTGAACTTCCAATTCAACTTCCCTTTGTAGATCACTACTGAAATCAACCACAAAGTCAGCTAAGGCTTGGGATTTGATGGCAGTTCATGGCTCGTATCTGATATCGTAAGCACTAAGTTTGACTGCCCACTTTGCCATCCTTCTTGACATTTCAGCTTTTCTGAGGACATTCTTAATAGGAAAGTTAGCCTTGACAATAATAGCATGAGTTTCAAAATAATGGCGTAATTTAGTAGATGCAATGATTAAAGCAAGGATGAGTTTTTCTAAATGAGAATACCTGGATTCAGCATCAAGCAAACTTTTACTTACATAATACACAGGATGCTGAGTACCTTCATGATCCTTAACAAGGACTGCACTTACTGCCTTAGAAGAAACTGCCAAATATAAGGATAATATATCCCCTTTTTCTGGTTCCATTAAGGCTGAAGCTGAGGATATGTAATCCTTAAGGGCCTTGAGAGCATTCTCATGCTTTTCAGTCCATTCAAATTTCTTGTTCTTTCTTAGGATGTCATAGAATTCCTTGCATTTCTCTGATGAATTTGAGATGAACTTGTTCAAGGATGCGATCCTTCCGATCAATCTTTGCACATCCTTGGAATTGACAGGAGACTTAATATTCACAATCGCCTTGATTTGTTCTGGACTTGCCTCTATCCCTCTTTTTGTCACCATATAACCAAGGAACTTGCTAGCTTTTACACCAAAGTGGCACTTTGAAGGATTCAATTTCATGTTAAATTTATCAAGGATATCAAATTCTTCCTCCAAATCTCTAAGGTGATCCTCAGCTCTCTTGGACTTGACCACCATGTCATCAATATAGACTTCCATTGTGTGTCCAATTTTTTCTTTAAACATCATATTAACTAGCCTTTGGTAGGTAGCACCTGCATTTCTTAGTCCAAATGGCATAGCAATATAACAATAGATACCAGTAGGGGTCATAAAGGTTGTATCCTCTTGGTCAGATGGTTCCATCTGAATTTGTTGAAATCCAGATGAAGCATCCATAAAAGTTAACAATTCATGACCCGCCGTAGCATCCACCATGGAGTCAATGTGGGGTAATGGGAAAGGATCCTTGGGACATGCCTTATTTAAATCAGTGAAAGCGACACATACCCTCCACTTTCCATTTTTCTTTTGAACAACAACCACATTGGCTAACCATCTTGGATACTTAACCTTTCTAATCATACCTGCTCTGAGCAGTTTATCTACCTCCTCTTGGATGATGGCATTCCTTTCGGGTGCAAACTTTCTCCTCTTCTGATGTATGCGTTTGAATGACCTGTCAATGCCAAGTTTATGAGTAATAATATCTTTAGAAATACCTGTCATATCCTCGTGCTTCCAAGCAAAGTTAGCTTTTCTCCTTTTTAAGAAGGATACTAAATCCTCTTCAACACTGTCAAGGATCCTGGATCCTATGAAAACTTTGGATTCAGGATCTTGAGGATCCATGAGGATATCTTTAACATCTTGTTCTCTTGCCAAAGGACATCTCTTGGAGGATACTTTAATTACTATTGCTCCCTAGGTCTTGATGTTGGCTTCATTGGTGAAGTATAACAATTTTTGGCTTCTTGTTGGTCACTTTCTATCTTCACCATACCCCATTGAGTAGGGAGTTTCACACACTGATGATATGTAGATGGAACCGCTTTCATATCATGTATCCATGGCCTGCCAATGATAACATTGCAACAGGATAAGCAATCTATGACACAAAATTTTTGAAAAGAAATAACTCCCTCTATGTAAATGGGAAGTTTAATGTCCCCCAATGTGTTCTTGGTTTCCCCACTGAATCCCACAAGAACTGATGATCTTGGGATAATTTCTGATTCAGGGATGTTCATCTTCTTGAGGACATCAAGTTGAATGATGTTCACTGAGCTTCCTCCATCTATGAGAATCCTGCGAACAAAATGGTCAGAAATAAATAATGTAATAACAAGACCATCATGATGAGGATCCTGAATATCCACACGATCATCCTCATCAAAGGATATGACTTTCTCCTATGTAAGGATTGAGGTTCGAATGGGCCTATCCCCATTTTCCATCTTTGTCTCTTTACCATGCCTCTTGGCCGCTGAAAAGGAAGTGCCACATATGTCTGATCCCTTGGAAATGAAGTTGATAATTTATGCATCAGCTGGAGGAGCAGGGGCTCTTTCTGTAATCCTTTCAGGATCCTGGATCCTTGACTTTTTTTTTCTTCCAAATAGCTCCTTCAAATGTCCTTTGCTTAACAGGTAACCAATCTCTTTCCTGAGTGCTATGCATTCATCAGTGAGATGACCGAAATCTACATGATAGGCACACCATTTGGATTTATCTTTTGTAGCAGCTGGCTTATCACTCTTTCTGGGCCATCTTGCTTTTTCACCTAAATTCTGCATTGCAAGGATTAGTTTATTATTATCAATAGCAAAACAATATTCAGAAATGGGTGGATAATCTTCATCATCCTCCTCTTGCTCCACTGCATGCACGTTTTGATTATCAGACTTGTTGTATGATTTGGATTTGTTGTTCCTGAAATAGGATCCTTGATTCTCCTGCTTTGAGGATCCTGACAGTCTCTCTTGGATCCTTTTATCATCCTCTAACCGGATGAATCTAAGGTCCCTGGTTCTTACTTCATCAAGATTCCTGCAAGGGATCATGACAAGATCATCATAGAATTGTGAATCCTTAAGTAAACCCATTTTGAAAGCTTCTACAGCCATAGCAATATCCAAATTAGGAATCTCTAAGGATTCTCTACTGAATTTAATTATATAGTCTCTAAGTGATTCATTTTGACCTTGTGTTACCCTATATAGATCACTAGTTAATCATTCAAATCTCATACTACATGAGAATTAGCTATTGAACAAGTTAACTAGATTAGCAAATGAAGTAATAGAGTAAGGGGGAGACTTAGCAGCCATTTAAGAGCTGATCTTGTCAGTGTGGATCCGAAACCCTTGCATAGACATGCTTCTTTCAACCATTCAGGAATGGGATTGATCTACATTCTCTCCCTGTATTGAGCTACATGCTCTTCTGGATCAGTTGTGCCATCATACAGCTTCATGTTTGGTGTTTGAAACCTCTTTGGTATTTTTGCATCACAAATAGGTGGTGCAAAACGAGATATCCTGTGACTCCCATCCGGAATCTCAGGAATGGGCTTAACCACTCCTGGAACACTGGATATCATATCCTTGAGTTTTTGCAACTCCTTTGCCATAGCTTGGTTGATTCCTGGTTCCTGCACAAAGCTATGGTTAGTATTATGAGAAGTATTTAAAGTGTTACCTCCTGATGGATTCAAGGTTGGGATTCCTCATGTGAATCCATATTGATGTGATTCTGGCATGATTGAGGGACCAGATGATGCAATAGTTTGCATAGGTATGAAGTCTCCCAAATAAATCTATGAACTTCTGGGTTGTACACTCCTTAAGGATCCTTGATCCTGAAAGATGTTGGATCCTTGATACACCGAAACTAGGGGTCTTGGAGGATAATCCATGGATCCGTGAGCTTGGGATGAGGAACCTGAACCTGAGTTGAGGATCCTGGATACTGTGAGTAGGATCCTTGAATTGACTGCGTCCCCATGTATCCTCCCGAACTAGAGAAGGATCCATGATGCTGGCAGGAGGATCCTTGAGGCTGAAGAGAGGATCCTGAAGGCTGGAAGTAGGATCCTTGAGCCTGTGTGTTTGCTGATGATCCATAGTGCATACTCGATGATCCTCCCTGATGCTGGACACCTGATGCTGTAGAATGCTGGGTAGTTGTGATTGGAGTATCGAAATTCAGTGTCTCGGCACCAATGGAGAGTGATCCTCCGCTGATCTTTTCAATTTCTTGATCTCATCAATTTCTCGAAGGATCCTATCATTAGTTCTGTCCTACTGCTGCATGTAATCCTTCATCTGCAAAATCAAAGAATAAAGATCATTGTTAGTAGGACTAGAAGAAACAACAGTAGTTGCTTTTGGGAAAACGCGGGTTGGCTTCTTCGCAGCATTCTTCTGAGATCCAGAAGGAACATGAGGCAAAGGTGGAATGCCCTATAAAGAGGTGATCGCTGACATAGAGCTTGAAATGTTCTTCGCATGAGAAGCCATGTGGTTGAAGGTAATAAACAGAATTGGATGAAATGAACAAAATTTTTCAAGAATGAAGCTCCGATTGCCCCACGGTGGGCGCCAAACTGTTTTGGTCAAAAATCACACAAGGGTAATGCAACCAAATCTGATTTTGTGAGGTATGATGCTTAGTTAATTGTTCAAATGTATGAACAACAAGTATATGAAATGAATGGTGAACACAAGGATTTGTACGAGGAAAAAACCCTTGATCAATGAATGATCTCCGTCATAAAAAACCTTGGGTGATGGAAACTACCGATCACCAACTATATTAAACAAATGGTGTTTACAAATCGGGAAGATAACAAGTTGGTACAAGGATCACTAGTGTGCAAAAGTGTGTAATCGCCAAGAGTTAGCAGAGAGTTCGAGAGCTGTTTGTGTGTGTTGCTAATTGTTACTAAATCAAGCTTGTATCCCCATTTAAAAATAGAAGTTATCTAGCCTAACTAACTATCCGCAAATGGGGCAAGCTCCCCACGATCACCATAACGGTCGAAGAGTTCAAGCACGTGCAGAATCACTAAGCATATTCCCCTAGAATCTCGGCTGGACCAAATCCTATTCGAATACACCTGCAAAACAAGTTTAAAAAATGATGGAAACAATTGTTAGTGTTAGGATAATAACGAGGATCCTGGATCCTTAGTCTTGCAACATCTTCTGAGGATCCTTAATTCAAACTGAACTGAGGGTCCGTGATCCAAGCTGCACTTGAGGATCCGTGATCCATAGGCTGTAAAATTCTATCCCTAACATTACCAGCCTGGCGATTCTGGCCATATCCTAGACCATATCCTGGATCCCTCACGGTCGATATCCTGGTCGTTGGGGATATTTCTGGGATATTGCTCCGGGAATGACTCCGTATGATATTGCCCTGATTATCTTCAGTGAATACTGCCGAACTAAAGTTCAACATCCTGGGCTGCAAAGGGGTAACTGTATCCTCAGCAGGTCTCTTGGAGTTGTAGAGTTGTATCTCATTCATTATGATCTAGTTGGTTTCCTGCTGCTTTTTCATTTGATCCTGTATATTGCCAAATAAAGACAAAATTTCATCATTAGAAGCAAGGACAGGAGTTCTCCCTAAAACTCCGAATCTGTAAACATTCTGAGCAGTAGGAGTATCTCGAGATGTTTGGCCTTCATTCCTTCTTTGAGAAGTCTGAACTTGTGGAGGTGGGAGAAGCAATGAACCAGTCGCAGCATAGGTTGAAGTAGGCATTGAAGAAGAGCTCAAGTTTGATTGAGAGGCCATTGAAAACAGTTTTGTAAAAAGTTTTGAGAATAAAAAACCGATTAGTGATTTTAGCAAAGTTTTGAGTAAAAATAGCACCACTTGCCCCACGGTAGGCGCCAAATTGTTTTGGTTAAAAATTACGAAAGCAATTAAGTGATCAAATTTAGTTTGTGAGGTAGTGTGCTATTGATGATTGCAATAATGTGTTAAGTTGATTATAAATGAAAATAGTTTCAAGATACAGTTCGAGGATATCAAACTGTATCAGTTAACAAGTAACAGACAATAAAAGTAAATGTAGACACGAGATGTACGAGGAAAGCCCTTGATCAATCTAGATCGCCGGCACAAAACCTTGGGAGCTGACAATTGCCAGCTGCCTTGTTCTTCTTATTGATTGGATAACCAGGATACAACTTCGGGATAATGCTTAGATCAGATCTAAGTGTTACAACTATTGTGAATTGTGAGTGTTTGAGTGTAATTGTAACAAGTAATTGAAGAGTGTACGAGATTGTGAGCTCGAGAGTGTGTGTGTTCTACTGATCCGGCACCCCATTTATATAGTTTTACAAACCAACTAACTATCCTACGAATCTGAGATACTCTGAATATTCCTTTGTGACCGTTGTAGACCCTTTCTTCCGGCATCAACGTCCATCTTTCAACTAATTTGAGCGAGTCTTCAGGGTGACTTGGTCCCTGTGAACGTTAACTCCCTGCAACTGAAGTCTACAAGTAAATCGTTAGTAATGAGCAAGATACTTCCGCATGATGTTACCAATATCCTGGTTCGGTATCCTGATCACATATAAGAAACATAAAATCAAGATATACTGCTAAGATATGGGTTCAAAATTCCACCCATAACAATAATGGGTTATTGGATTTTAATAATCCTAAGTTCACCTGTTAGCGATAATAATCCCAACTTTAAAAATTCCCTCCAACGATCCCAACTTGTAAAAGATTGGCCCCCATTGATCATTTTCTAAATTTTTTTGACCAACTTACTATAAAGAATATGGTAGATGACAAGTTTATTCATGTGGACGGGTTCCAGTCAAAAGAGTACAATCGCATTTACAGATACGAAAAGAGTACAATCACATTTGTAGATACATGAGGTAACAAAAAATGAGATTGATAGATAGTCTGGCCAAACAAATTACAGATATGTGAATTGTGAAGTGACAAAAAAAACGAGATTGATAGAAATAAAATGTAGGGATGAACACGGTACCCGTTCGGTACCGGTATCGAAAGTGCCGGTATCAAAAAACAGGAATGTCGAGTAAATAATAGCCATTATGATCCTTTTCCCCATAGCATATTTTTTTCATTTGCAACAAAGATCAACTACTCGAGGCTATCCCAACCGGTAAGGTCCCACCCACACCAGCAAGAGACAAATCTGCATATTAATTTCACCTCTTTACACAGCAGGAAAACATGATTAACAGACTTCAATATTTCTGGGACAAAAGCGATAATAACCTGATTCCATACGAACACATCTCGCCAACAATTTTTGCAAAACGGGAATACAATTCAAAGCAATCTCCACTCAAACCAATTGACCTTAATCTGCAGCCAAACTGACCACGTACAAAACTGATGTGACCCATAACCAAATCCGACCAAAATCCATTTTGACCTGAACCACTTCAAATAAATAATGATAAAGTAAAAAAATAATGTTCAAGACCAAATTAAAAAAACTGAGTGGATTAATATTGAGTATTGTTTAGTTAACAAATAAATACGATGCGGGTCAAAATATAGATACCATAAAGAAACGGGTTAATAAAGAAACGGGTTAATCTGGTCAAAATATAGCAAGTAGAGATGTAACGGGTTAAATTATAGAAATTTAAACAAAGCATCTCTACATATTGACCCGTTACATCTCTACAATGCAACTGTATTGAAAAACAAAAGGAATAAAAAACTTGGTTGTAGCAATATGAACGAATATTAAGAATTATAATAATAAAAAAAGGGAATTCAAAAGTATGCTAACCTTGATTGCACCCAGAGTAGGAAAATAATATGTATATGTATATGTTAAAGGTACATGTTTTATGGAGCCTAACTAAGGCCAAACCTGAGTTAATCAATAGACTAACAGATTGATCCAGAAACAAAAATACTGAAATAAATAATGGATACCAAAACTAAATCTGTATACTGAAATAAATAATGGATACCAAAACTAAAACCCTATGAAAAATAATTGATCGCACAACTAATTCTGCAACAGGGAACAATGAGCATTTATATATCAACCTTAGAAGATAGAGAACCATTTTTAGGCGGACATATCGATCTTGACAGCTAGCTGATTAGATACGTATGTCAATGACTCCAAGGATTTATACTAGCTTGCCAATTCTCACCCCTTCTCTTTAGCAACTTTCCAAAGATCCCTTGCAAAGGATTGGAGAGAATCTACAAAGTAACTATTTTTTAAGACAAAATTGCATAAACCAACCTTCATGTTATACGTAAACTACACTTCATATTTTATACTATAAAATCGGCGAAACCAAACCTTTATGTTAATGTTTTGTTACATTCTATAACCTTTTGTAACGCTTCGCTATTTAGAACTTTTCTTATTTAGAAAGTTTGTCTTGTATTCTATTTCTGGAAACACATATCCTCTTGTAATCGTATTTCATTTCCAATCATTGTAATCCGAGAATTTTAACCGTAATAAAACTTTTCATTCTATGTGAATTATACTTTGATTACACATACTCGTTTTACATTCAAATTACATACATGTTTTATACACCTTCGTCTTTCACACAAACTCATAAACGTGTTTCGCGAACATTCAATCGTAAATACGCTTTTGGATATTATTTATACGTGCAAATACATAACGCATCTTCACGATACTCAATACATACTTTCATACATGTTTTTATACTAAATAATGTGTTAAATATATAAAATAAAGCTTATTATTCCATATATAAATAAGCAAACTTTTTGTGCATAACAACTTATAACATGTGCTTTGTGAGTTTTTCAAAAAAAAAACTTCCTTTTTTAATTTTAATCCGAAGGTTTTTAACTTTTACAATTTTAACCCTACATAATTTGTTTTTTTAACTTTAACCCAAACTTTTCATTATTTTTAACCTAAAAGTTTTTACCTTTTGCAATTTTATCCCTACATAATTTGTTTTTTTAACTTTAACCCAAAACTTTTCATTATTTGCAATTTAACTTCACAACTTTTGTCACTTATATTTTTCATCTTTGGCAAATTTTCGTTTTACGTATAGTTCTTAATTTTTCGAGTTAATACGACGCAACGTACAAGTGTGGTTCAACTTTTTTATGTTTTGTTTCAAATTTTGCAAGTTAATACGAAGCAACGTACATGTGTGGTTCAACGTTTTTACCTCTATTTTTCCATGTTTGACAGGTTCGTCCCAACACGCAAACCCTAGGTCGAGTCAGTGTTGGCGGTCGATAACGGTGTGTGACATTTGTACTATTTGACACCGTTTTACGCCCCGTCGCAACGCGGCGTGTGCTTTGGGGGGTTTTCCAAAGAAAAAATCGTTATGCATCTGGTTGTCGTAACCTTGGGTTTGGGGGTTTCCAAAAAAAAGTTTTTTTTTTTAATTTTCACCCAAAAGTATTTCATAAATTACTTTTAACCTGAAACTATTTGTTTTTTTACTTTTAATCCACAACTTTTTATCTTTTGCAATATATCCTCACAATTTTTTTTACTTTCAACTTTGGTCCTTTACAGTTTTCATTTTCCACAAATTTTTCGCTTTATGCTTGGTTCTAAATTTTGTGCCTTAACACATCGCAACGTGTGTCTTTTGTTTAACGTTTTTACGTTTCGTTCTAAATTTTGCGAGTTATCATGACGCAACATGCATGTGTGGGTGAATGTTTTTACATCGTCTATTTTCCCGTTTGACAGGTTTAACATAACGTGCGAGTCCTAGATTGACTTAGTCATAACTAAAGAATCCCCGCCGCAATGCGGCGGGTCTCAATTCTAGTTTATATTAAAAACCAAGTCCAGGGGTTGTTTATATAAAAAGGAAAAGTTTGCCCGGAAGACAGCGTCGCGGCACGCGGAGCTCTCCCTCCTCCCGGTTGCGTGTCGCCTAGCCTCCCAATCCGCAGCTAGCTTCAACTTGTACGCGCATTGGTCCATTTTATCATCCTAACTCCCACCTAATTATCTTTAAACCCCATTTAACACCCAACTTAACTCACCCACTATAAATACAACCTCCCTAACCCTCATTTTCACTTTCCAAACCCCAAATCCACTCTCAAATCCCCTAAAAAACTTTCTAGAAATTCTGATTTTTCGCCTGGTCGCACGCCCAAAACGGACCCTTGTAGCCCAAGTTAGAGCCATTTTAGTGAGGCCCCTTTTGTTACACGATCTTGGGCCTCCAAATACAAGATGGCCCGCTCCTCTACACTTGGGCCCGCATCAAGAGACAACATTACATGTATATGTATATGTTAAAGGTAAATGTTTATGGAGCCTAACAAAGGCCAAACCTGAGTTAATCAATAGACTAACAGATTGATCCAGAAACAAAAATACTGAAATAAATAATGGATACGAAAACTAAATCTGTATACTGAAATAAATAATGGATACCAAACCAAATCCGATGTGACCCATAACCAAATCCGACCAAAATCCATTCTGACCTGAACCACTTCAAATAAATAATGATAAAGTAAAAAAATAATGTTCAAGACCAAATTAAAAAAAAACTGAGTGGATTAATATTGAGTATTGTTTAGTTAAGAAATAAATACGATACGGGTCAAAAAATAGATACCATAAAGAAACGGGTTAATAAAGAAACGGGTTAATCTGGTCAAAATATAGCTAGTAGAGATGTAACGGGTCAAATTATAGAAATTTAAACGAAGCATCTCTATATATTGACCCGTTACATCTCTACAATGCAACTGTATTGACAAACAAAAGGAATAAAAAACTTGGTTGTAGCAATATGAACGAATATTAAGAATTATAATAATAAAAAAAGGGAATTCAAAAGTATGCTAACCTTGATTGCACCCAGAGTAAGAAAATGATATGTATATGTATATGTTAAAGGTACATGTTTTATGGAGCCTAACAAAGGCCAAACCTGAGTTAATCAATAGACTAACAGATTGATCCAGAAACAAAAATACTGAAATAAATAATGGATACGAAAACTAAATCTGTATACTGAAATAAATAATGGATACCAAAACTAAAACCCTATGAAAAATAATTGATCGCACAACTATTCTGCAACAGGGAACAATGAGCATTTATATATCAACCTTAGAAGATAGAGAACCATTTTTAGGCGGACATATCGATCTTGACAGCTAGCTGATTAGATACGTATGTCAATGACTCCAAGGATTTATACTAGCTTGCCAATTCTCACCCCTTCTCTTTAGCAACTTTCCAAAGATCCCTTGCAAAGGATTGGAGAGAATCTACAAAGTAACTATTTTTTAAGACAAAATTGCATAAACCAACCTTCATCTTATACGTAAACTACACTTCATATTTTATACTATAAAATCGGCGAAACCAAACCTTTATGTTAATGTTTTGTTACATTCTATAACCTTTTGTAACGCTTCGCTATTTAGAACTTTTCTTATTTAGAAAGTTTGTCTTGTATTCTATTTCTGGAAACACATATCCTCTTGTAATCGTATCTCATTTCCAATCATTGTAATCCGAGGATTTAACCGTAATAAAACTTTTCATTCTATGTGAATTATACTTTGATTACACATGCTCATAAACTTGTTTCACGAACATTCAATCGTAAATACGCTTTTGGGTATTATTTATACGTGCAAATACATAACACATCTTCACGATACTAAATACATACTTTCATACATGTTTTTATACTAAATAATGTGTTAAATATATAAAATAAAGCTTAATTTATATTAAAAACCAAGTCCAGGGGCTGTTTATATAAAAAGTAAAAGTTTGCCCGGAAGACAGCGTCGCGGCACGCGGAGCTCTCCCTCCTCCCGGTCGCATGTCGCCTAGCCTCCCAATCCGCAGCTAGCTTCAACTTGTACGCGCATTGGTCCATTTTCTCATCCTAACTCCCACCTAATTATCTTTAAACCCCATTTAACACCCAACTTAACTCACCCACTATAAATACAACCTCCCTAACCCTCATTTTCACTTTCCAAACCCCAAATCCACTCTCAAATCCCCTAAAAACTTTCTAGAAATTCTGATTTTTCGCCTGGTCGCACGCCCAAAACGGACTCTTGTAGACCAAGTTAGAGCCATTATAGTGAGGCCCCTTTTGTTACACGATCTTGGGCCTCCAAATACAAGATGGCCCGCTCCTCTACACTTGGGCCCGCATCAAGAGACAACATTACATGTATATGTATATGTTAAAGGTACATGTTTTATCGAGCCTAACAAAGGCCAAACCTGAGTTAATCAATAGACTAACAGATTGATCCAGAAACAAAAATACTGAAATAAATAATGGATACGAAAACTAAATCTGTATACTGAAATATATAATGGATACCAAAACTAAAACCCTATGAAAAATAATTGATCGCACAACTAATTCTGCAACAGGGAACAATGAGCATTTATATATCAACCTTAGAAGATAGAGAACCATTTTTAGGCGGACATATCGATCTTGACAGCTAGCTGATTAGATACGTATGTCAATGACTCCAAGGATTTATACTAGCTTGCCAATTCTCACCCCTTCTCTTTAGCAACTTTCCAAAGATCCCTTGCAAAAGATTGGAGAGAATCTACAAAGTAACTATTTTTTAAGACAAAATTGCATAAACCAACCTTCATGTTATACGTAAACTACACTTCATATTTTATACTATAAAATCGGCGAAACCAAACCTTTATGTTAATGTTTTGTTACATTCTATAACCTTTTGTAACGCTTCGCTATTTAGAACTTTTCTTATTTAGAAAGTTTGTCTTGTATTCTATTTCTAGAAACACATATCCTCTTGTGATCGTATTTCATTTCCAATCATTGTAATCCGAGGATTTAACCGCAATAAAACTTTTCATTCTATGTGAATTATACTTTGATTACACATACTCGTTTTACATTCAAATTACATACATGCTTGATACACCTTCGTCTTTCACACAAACTCATAAACTTGTTTCACGAACATTCAATCGTAAATACGCTTTTGGGTATTATTTATACGTGCAAATACATAACGCATCTTCACGATACTCAATACATACTTTCATACATGTTTTTATACTAAATAATGTGTTAAATATATAAAATAAAGCTTAATTTATATTAAAAACCAAGTCCAGGGGCTGTTTATATAAAAAGGAAAAGTTTGCCCGGAAGACAGCGCCGCGGCACGCGGAGCTCTCCCTCCTCCCGGTCGCGTGTCGCCTAGCCTCCCAATCCGCAGCTAGCTTCAACTTGTACGCGCATTGGTCCATTTTCTCATCCTAACTCCCACCTAATTATCTTTAAACCCCATTTAACACCCAACTTAACTCACCCACTATAAATACAACCTCCCTAACCCTCATTTTCACTTTCCAAACCCCAAATCCACTCTCAAATCCCCTAAAAACTTTCTAGAAATTCTGATTTTTCGCCTGGTCGCACGCCCAAAACGGACCCTTGTAGCCCCCCGTTAGAGCCATTTTAGTGAGGCCCCTTTTGTTACACGATCTTGGGCCTCCAAATACAAGATGGCCCGCTCCTCTACACTTGGGCCCGCATCAAGAGACAACATTACATGTATATGTATATGTTAAAGGTACATGTTTTATGGAGCCTAACAAAGGCCAAACCTGAGTTAATCAATAGACTAACAGATTGATCCAGAAACAAAAATACTGAAATAAATAATGGATACGAAAACTAAATCTGTATACTGAAATAAATAATGGATACCAAAACTAAAACCCTATGAAAAATAATTGATCGCACAACTAATTCTGCAACAGGGAACAATGAGCATTTATATATCAACCTTAGAAGATAGAGAACCATTTTTAGGCGGACATATCGATCTTGACAGCTAGCTGATTAGATACGTATGTCAATGACTCCAAGGATTTATACTAGCTTGCCAATTCTCACCCCTTCTCTTTAGCAACTTTCCAAAGATCCCTTGCAAAGGATTGGAGAGAATCTACAAAGTAACTATATTTTAAGACGAAATTGCATAAACCAACCTTCATGTTATACGTAAACTACACTTCATATTTTATACTATAAAATCGGCGAAACCAAACCTTTATGTTAATGTTTTGTTACATTCTATAACCTTTTGTAACGCTTCGCTATTTAGAACTTTTCTTATTTAGAAAGTTTGTCTTGTATTCTATTTCTGGAAACACATATCCTCTTGTAATCGTATTTCATTTCCAATCATTGTAATCCGAGGATTTAACCGTAATAAAACTTTTCATTCTATGTGAATTATACTTTGATTACACACACTCGTTTTACATTCAAATTACATACATGTTTGATACACCTTCGTCTTTCACACAAACTCATAAACTTGTTTCACGAACATTCAATCGTAAATACGCTTTTGGATATTATTTATACGTGCAAATACATAACGCATCTTCACGATACTCAATACATACTTTCATACATGTTTTTATACTAAATAATGTGTTAAATATATAAAATAAAGCTTAATTTATATTAAAAACCAAGTCCAGGGGTTGTTTATATAAAAAGGAAAAGTTTGCCCGGAAGACAGCGTCGCGGCACGCTGAGCTCTCCCTCCTCCCGGTCGCGTGTCGCCTAGCCTCCCAATCCGCAGCTAGCTTCAACTTGTACGCGCATTTGTCCATTTTATCATCCTAACTCCCACCTAATTATCTTTAACCCCCATTTAACACCCAACTTAACTCACCCACTATAAATACAACCTCCCTAACCCTCATTTTCACTTTCCAAACCCCAAATCCACTCTCAAATCCCCTAAAAACCTTCTAGAAATTCTGATTTTTCGCCTGGTCGCACGCCCAAAACGGACCCTTGTAGCCCAAGTTAGAGGCATTTTAGTGAGGCCCCTTTTGTTACACGATCTTGGGCCTCCAAATACAAGATGGCCCGCTCCTCTACACTTGGGCCCACATCAAGAGACAACATTACATGTATATGTATTTGTTAAAGGTACATGTTTTATGGAGCCTAACAAAGGCCAAACCTGAGTTAATCAATAGACTAACGGATTGATCCAGAAACAAAAATACTGAAATAAATAATGGATACGAAAACTAAATCTGTATACTGAAATAAATAATGGATACCAAAACTAAAACCCTATGAAAAATAATTGATCGCACAACTAATTCTGCAACAGGGAACAATGAGCATTTATATATCAACCTTAGAAGATAGAGAACCATTTTTAGGCGGACATATCGATCTTGACAGCTAGCTGATTAGATACGTATGTCAATGACTCCAAGGATTTATACTAGCTTGCCAATTCTCACCCCTACTCTTTAGCAACTTTCCAAAGATCCCTTGCAAAGGATTGGAGAGAATCTACAAAGTCACTATTTTTTAAGACAAAATTGCATAAACCAACCTTCATGTTATACGTAAACTACACTTCATATTTTATACTATAAAATCGGCGAAACCAAACCTTTATGTTAATGTTTTGTTACATTCTATAACCTTTTGTAACGCTTCGCTATTTAGAACTTTTCTTATTTAGAAAGTTTGTCTTGTATTCTATTTCTGGAAACACATATCCTCTTGTAATCGTATTTCATTTCCAATCATTGTAATCCGAGGATTTAACCGTAATAAAACTTTTCATTCTATGTGAATTATACTTTGATTACACACACTCGTTTTACATTCAAATTACATACATGTTTGATACACCTTCGTCTTTCACACAAACTCATAAACTTGTTTCCCGAATATTCAATCGTAAATACGCTTTTGGGTATTATTTATACGTGCAAATACATAACGCATCTTCATGATACTCAATACATACTTTCATACATGTTTTTATACTAAATAATGTGTTAAATATATAAAATAAAGCTTAATTTATATTAAAAACCAAGTCCAGGGGCTGTTTATATAAAAAGGAAAAGTTTGCCCGGAAGACAGCGCCGCGGCACGCGGAGCTCTCCCTCCTCCCGGTCGCGTGTCGCCTAGCCTCCCAATCCGCAGCTAGCTTCAACTTGTACGCGCATTGGTCCATTTTCTCATCCTAACTCCCACCTAATTATCTTTAAACCCCATTTAACACCCAACTTAACTCACCCACTATAAATACAACCTCCCTAACCCTCATTTTCACTTTCCAAACCCCAAATCCACTCTCAAATCCCCTAAAAACTTTCTAGAAATTCTGATTTTTCGCCTGGTCGCACGCCCAAAACGGACCCTTGTAGCCCAAGTTAGAGGCCATTTTAGTGAGGCCCCTTTTGTTACACGATCTTGGGCCTCCAAATACAAGATGGCCCGCTCCTCTACACTTGGGCCCGCATCAAGAGACAACATTACATGTATATGTATTTGTTAAAGGTACATGTTTTATGGAGCCTAACAAAGGCCAAACCTGAGTTAATCAATAGACTAACGGATTGATCCAGAAACAAAAATACTGAAATAAATAATGGATACGAAAACTAAATCTGTATACTGAAATAAATAATGGATACCAAAACTAAAACCCTATGAAAAATAATTGATCGCACAACTAATTCTGCAACAGGGAACAATGAGCATTTATATATCAACCTTAGAAGATAGAGAACCATTTTTAGGCGGACATATCGATCTTGACAGCTAGCTGATTAGATACGTATGTCAATGACTCCAAGGATTTATACTAGCTTGCCAATTCTCACCCCTTCTCTTTAGCAACTTTCCAAAGATCCCTTGCAAAGGATTGGAGAGAATCTACAAAGTAACTATTTTTTAAGACAAAATTGCATAAACCAACCTTCATGTTATACGTAAACTACACTTCATATTTTATACTATAAAATCGGCGAAACCAAACCTTTATGTTAATGTTTTGTTACATTCTATAACCTTTTGTAACGCTTCGCTATTTAGAACTTTTCTTATTTAGAAAGTTTGTCTTGTATTCTATTTCTGGAAACACATATCCTCTTGTAATCGTATTTCATTTCCAATCATTGTAATCCGAGGATTTAACCGTAATAAAACTTTTCATTCTATGTGAATTATACTTTGATTACACACACTCGTTTTACATTCAAATTACATACATGTTTGATACACCTTCGTCTTTCACACAAACTCATAAACTTGTTTCACGAACATTCAATCGTAAATACGCTTTTGGATATTATTTATACGTGCAAATACATAACGCATCTTCACGATACTCAATACATACTTTCATACATGTTTTTATACTAAATAATGTGTTAAATATATAAAATAAAGCTTAATTTATATTAAAAACCAAGTCCAGGGGCTGTTTATATAAAAAGGAAAAGTTTGCCCGGAAGACAGCGCCGCGGCACGCGGAGCTCTCCCTCCTCCCGGTCGCGTGTCGCCTAGCCTCCCAATCCGCAGCTAGCTTCAACTTGTACGCGCATTGGTCCATTTTCTCATCCTAACTCCCACCTAATTATCTTTAAACCCCATTTAACACCCAACTTAACTCACCCACTATAAATACAACCTCCCTAACCCTCATTTTCACTTTCCAAACCCCAAATCCACTCTCAAATCCCCTAAAAACTTTCTAGAAATTCTGATTTTTCGCCTGGTCGCACGCCCAAAACGGACCCTTGTAGCCCAAGTTAGAGCCATTTTAGTGAGGCCCCTTTTGTTACACGATCTTGGGCCTCCAAATACAAGATGGCCCGCTCCTCTACACTTGGGCCCGCATCAAGAGACAACATTACATGTATATGTATATGTTAAAGGTACATGTTTTATGGAGCCTAACAAAGGCCAAACCTGAGTTAATCAATAGACTAACAGATTGATCCAGAAACAAAAATACTGAAATAAATAATGGATACGAAAACTAAATCTGTATACTGAAATAAATAATGGATACCAAAACTAAAACCCTATGAAAAATAATTGATCGCACAACTAATTCTGCAACAGGGAACAATGAGCATTTATATATCAACCTTAGAAGATAGAGAACCATTTTTAGGCGGACATATCGATCTTGACAGCTAGCTGATTAGATACGTATGTCAATGACTCCAAGGATTTATACTAGCTTGCCAATTCTCACCCCTTCTCTTTAGCAACTTTCCAAAGATCCCTTGCAAAGGATTGGAGAGAATCTACAAAGTAACTATTTTTTAAGACAAAATTGCATAAACCAACCTTCATGTTATACGTAAACTACACTTCATATTTTATACTATAAATCGGCGAAACCAAACCTTTATGTTAATGTTTTGTTACATTCTGTAACCTTCTGTAACACTTCGCTATTTAGAACTTTTCTTATTTAGAAAGTTTGTCTTGTATTCTATTTCTGGAAACACATATCCTCTTGTAATCGTATTTCATTTCCAATCATTGTAATCCGAGGATTTAACCGTAATAAAACTTTTCATTCTATGTGAATTATACTTTGATTACACATACTCGTTTTACATTCAAATTACATACATGTTTGATACACCTTCGTCTTTCACACAAACTCATAAACTTGTTTCACGAACATTCAATCGTAAATACGCTTTTGGATATTATTTATACGTGCAAATACATAACGCATCTTCACGATACTCAATACATACTTTCATACATGTTTTTATACTAAATAATGTGTTAAATATATAAAATAAAGCTTAATTTATATTAAAAACCAAGTCCAGGGGCTGTTTATATAAAAAGGAAAAGTTTGCCCGGAAGACAGCGCCGCGGCACGCGGAGCTCTCCCTCCTCCCGGTCGCGTGTCGCCTAGCCTCCCAATCCGCAGCTAGCTTCAACTTGTACGCGCATTGGTCCATTTTCTCATCCTAACTCCCACCTAATTATCTTTAAACCCCATTTAACACCCAACTTAACTCACCCACTATAAATACAACCTCCCTAACCCTCATTTTCACTTTCCAAACCCCAAATCCACTCTCAAATCCCCTAAAAACTTTCTAGAAATTCTGATTTTTCGCCTGGTCGCACGCCCAAAACGGACCCTTGTAGCCCAAGTTAGAGCCATTTTAGTGAGGCCCCTTTTGTTACACGATCTTGGGCCTCCAAATACAAGATGGCCCGCTCCTCTACACTTGGGCCCGCATCAAGAGACAACATTACATGTATATGTATATGTTAAAGGTACATGTTTTATGGAGCCTAACAAAGGCCAAACCTGAGTTAATCAATAGACTAACAGATTGATCCAGAAACAAAAATACTGAAATAAATAATGGATACGAAAACTAAATCTGTATACTGAAATAAATAATGGATACCAAAACTAAAACCCTATGAAAAATAATTGATCGCACAACTAATTCTGCAACAGGGAACAATGAGCATTTATATATCAACCTTAGAAGATAGAGAACCATTTTTAGGCGGACATATCGATCTTGACAGCTAGCTGATTAGATACGTATGTCAATGACTCCAAGGATTTATACTAGCTTGCCAATTCTCACCCCTTCTCTTTAGCAACTTTCCAAAGATCCCTTGCAAAGGATTGGAGAGAATCTACAAAGTAACTATTTTTTAAGACAAAATTGCATAAACCAACCTTCATGTTATACGTAAACTACACTTCATATTTTATACTATAAAATCGGCGAAACCAAACCTTTATGTTAATGTTTTGTTACATTCTATAACCTTTTGTAACGCTTCGCTATTTAGAACTTTTCTTATTTAGAAAGTTTGTCTTGTATTCTATTTCTGGAAACACATATCCTCTTGTAATCGTATTTCATTTCCAATCATTGTAATCCGAGGATTTAACCGTAATAAAACTTTTCATTCTATGTGAATTATACTTTGATTACACATACTCGTTTTACATTCAAATTACATACATGTTTGATACACCTTCGTCTTTCACACAAACTCATAAACTTGTTTCACGAACATTCAATCGTAAATACGCTTTTGGATATTATTTATACGTGCAAATACATAACGCATCTTCACGATACTCAATACATACTTTCATACATGTTTTTATACTAAATAATGTGTTAAATATATAAAATAAAGCTTAATTTATATTAAAAACCAAGTCCAGGGGCTGTTTATATAAAAAGGAAAAGTTTGCCCGGAAGACAGCGCCGCGGCACGCGGAGCTCTCCCTCCTCCCGGTCGCGTGTCGCCTAGCCTCCCAATCCGCAGCTAGCTTCAACTTGTACGCGCATTGGTCCATTTTCTCATCCTAACTCCCACCTAATTATCTTTAAACCCCATTTAACACCCAACTTAACTCACCCACTATAAATACAACCTCCCTAACCCTCATTTTCACTTTCCAAACCCCAAATCCACTCTCAAATCCCCTAAAAACTTTCTAGAAATTCTGATTTTTCGCCTGGTCGCACGCCCAAAACGGACCCTTGTAGCCCAAGTTAGAGCCATTTTAGTGAGGCCCCTTTTGTTACACGATCTTGGGCCTCCAAATACAAGATGGCCCGCTCCTCTACACTTGGGCCCGCATCAAGAGACAACATTACATGTATATGTATATGTTAAAGGTACATGTTTTATGGAGCCTAACAAAGGCCAAACCTGAGTTAATCAATAGACTAACAGATTGATCCAGAAACAAAAATACTGAAATAAATAATGGATACCAAAACTAAATCTGTATACTGAAATAAATAATGGATACCAAAACTAAAACCCTATGAAAAATAATTGATCGCACAACTAATTCTGCAACAGGGAACAATGAGCATTTATATATCAACCTTAGAAGATAGAGAACCATTTTTAGGCGGACATATCGATCTTGACAGCTAGCTGATTAGATACGTATGTCAATGACTCCAAGGATTTATACTAGCTTGCCAATTCTCACCCCTTCTCTTTAGCAACTTTCCAAAGATCCCTTGCAAAGGATTGGAGAGAATCTACAAAGTAACTATTTTTTAAGACAAAATTGCATAAACCAACCTTCATGTTATACGTAAACTACACTTCATATTTTATACTATAAAATCGGCGAAACCAAACCTTTATGTTAATGTTTTGTTACATTCTATAACCTTTTGTAACGCTTCGCTATTTAGAACTTTTCTTATTTAGAAAGTTTGTCTTGTATTCTATTTCTGGAAACACATATCCTCTTGTAATCGTATTTCATTTCCAATCATTGTAATCCGAGGATTTAACCGTAATAAAACTTTTCATTCTATGTGAATTATACTTTGATTACACATACTCGTTTTACATTCAAATTACATACATGTTTGATACACCTTCGTCTTTCACACAAACTCATAAACTTGTTTCACGAACATTCAATCGTAAATACGCTTTTGGATATTATTTATACGTGCAAATACATAACGCATCTTCACGATACTCAATACATACTTTCATACATGTTTTTATACTAAATAATGTGTTAAATATATAAAATAAAGCTTAATTTATATTAAAAACCAAGTCCAGGGGCTGTTTATATAAAAAGGAAAAGTTTGCCCGGAAGACAGCGCCGCGGCACGCGGAGCTCTCCCTCCTCCCGGTCGCGTGTCGCCTAGCCTCCCAATCCGCAGCTAGCTTCAACTTGTACGCGCATTGGTCCATTTTCTCATCCTAACTCCCACCTAATTATCTTTAAACCCCATTTAACACCCAACTTAACTCACCCACTATAAATACAACCTCCCTAACCCTCATTTTCACTTTCCAAACCCCAAATCCACTCTCAAATCCCCTAAAAACTTTCTAGAAATTCTGATTTTTCGCCTGGTCGCACGCCCAAAACGGACCCTTGTAGCCCAAGTTAGAGCCATTTTAGTGAGGCCCCTTTTGTTACACGATCTTGGGCCTCCAAATACAAGATGGCCCGCTCCTCTACACTTGGGCCCGCATCAAGAGACAACATTACATGTATATGTATATGTTAAAGGTACATGTTTTATGGAGCCTAACAAAGGCCAAACCTGAGTTAATCAATAGACTAACAGATTGATCCAGAAACAAAATACTGAAATAAATAATGGATACCAAAACTAAATTTGTATACTGAAATAAATAATGGATACCAAAACTAAAACCCTATGAAAAATAATTGATCGCACAACTAATTCTGCAACAGGGAACAATGAGCATTTATATATCAACCTTAGAAGATAGAGAACCATTTTTAGGCGGACATATCGATCTTGACAGCTAGCTGATTAGATACGTATGTCAATGACTCCAAGGATTTATACTAGCTTGCCAATTCTCACCCCTTCTCTTTAGCAACTTTCCAAAGATCCCTTGCAAAGGATTGGAGAGAATCTACAAAGTAACTATTTTTTAAGACAAAATTGCATAAACCAACCTTCATGTTATACGTAAACTACACTTCATATTTTATACTATAAAATCGGCGAAACCAAACCTTTATGTTAATGTTTTGTTACATTCTATAACCTTTTGTAACGCTTCGCTATTTAGAACTTTTCTTATTTAGAAAGTTTGTCTTGTATTCTATTTCTGGAAACACATATCCTCTTGTAATCGTATTTCATTTCCAATCATTGTAATCCGAGGATTTAACCGTAATAAAACTTTTCATTCTATGTGAATTATACTTTGATTACACATACTCGTTTTACATTCAAATTACATACATGTTTGATACACCTTCGTCTTTCACACAAACTCATAAACTTGTTTCACGAACATTCAATCGTAAATACGCTTTTGGATATTATTTATACGTGCAAATACATAACGCATCTTCACGATACTCAATACATACTTTCATACATGTTTTTATACTAAATAATGTGTTAAATATATAAAATAAAGCTTAATTTATATTAAAAACCAAGTCCAGGGGCTGTTTATATAAAAAGGAAAAGTTTGCCCGGAAGACAGCGCCGCGGCACGCGGAGCTCTCCCTCCTCCCGGTCGCGTGTCGCCTAGCCTCCCAATCCGCAGCTAGCTTCAACTTGTACGCGCATTGGTCCATTTTCTCATCCTAACTCCCACCTAATTATCTTTAAACCCCATTTAACACCCAACTTAACTCACCCACTATAAATACAACCTCCCTAACCCTCATTTTCACTTTCCAAACCCCAAATCCACTCTCAAATCCCCTAAAAACTTTCTAGAAATTCTGATTTTTCGCCTGGTCGCACGCCCAAAACGGACCCTTGTAGCCCAAGTTAGAGCCATTTTAGTGAGGCCCCTTTTGTTACACGATCTTGGGCCTCCAAATACAAGATGGCCCGCTCCTCTACACTTGGGCCCGCATCAAGAGACAACATTACATGTATATGTATATGTTAAAGGTACATGTTTTATGGAGCCTAACAAAGGCCAAACCTGAGTTAATCAATAGACTAACAGATTGATCCAGAAACAAAATACTGAAATAAATAATGGATACCAAAACTAAATCTGTATACTGAAATAAATAATGGATACCAAAACTAAAACCCTATGAAAAATAATTGATCGCACAACTAATTCTGCAACAGGGAACAATGAGCATTTATATATCAACCTTAGAAGATAGAGAACCATTTTTAGGCGGACATATCGATCTTGACAGCTAGCTGATTAGATACGTATGTCAATGACTCCAAGGATTTATACTAGCTTGCCAATTCTCACCCCTTCTCTTTAGCAACTTTCCAAAGATCCCTTGCAAAGGATTGGAGAGAATCTACAAAGTAACTATTTTTTAAGACAAAATTGCATAAACCAACCTTCATGTTATACGTAAACTACACTTCATATTTTATACTATAAAATCGGCGAAACCAAACCTTTATGTTAATGTTTTGTTACATTCTATAACCTTTTGTAACGCTTCGCTATTTAGAACTTTTCTTATTTAGAAAGTTTGTCTTGTATTCTATTTCTGGAAACACATATCCTCTTGTAATCGTATTTCATTTCCAGTCATTGTAATCCGAGGATTTAACCGTAATAAAACTTTTCATTCGATGTGAATTATACTTTGATTACACATACTCGTTTTACATTCAAATTACATACATGTTTGATACACCTTCGTCTTTCACACAAACTCATAAACTTGTTTCACGAACATTCAATCGTAAATACGCTTTTGGATATTATTTATACGTGCAAATACATAACGCATCTTCACGATACTCAATACATACTTTCATACATGTTTTTATACTAAATAATGTGTTAAATATATAAAATAAAGCTTAATTTATATTAAAAACCAAGTCCAGGGGCTGTTTATATAAAAAGGAAAAGTTTGCCCGGAAGACAGCGCCGCGGCACGCGGAGCTCTCCCTCCTCCCGGTCGCGTGTCGCCTAGCCTCCCAATCCGCAGCTAGCTTCAACTTGTACGCGCATTGGTCCATTTTCTCATCCTAACTCCCACCTAATTATCTTTAAACCCCATTTAACACCCAACTTAACTCACCCACTATAAATACAACCTCCCTAACCCTCATTTTCACTTTCCAAACCCCAAATCCACTCTCAAATCCCCTAAAAACTTTCTAGAAATTCTGATTTTTCGCCTGGTCGCACGCCCAAAACGGACCCTTGTAGCCCAAGTTAGAGCCATTTTAGTGAGGCCCCTTTTGTTACACGATCTTGGGCCTCCAAATACAAGATGGCCCGCTCCTCTACACTTGGGCCCGCATCAAGAGACAACATTACATGTATATGTATATGTTAAAGGTACATGTTTTATGGAGCCTAACAAAGGCCAAACCTGAGTTAATCAATAGACTAACAGATTGATCCAGAAACAAAAATACTGAAATAAATAATGGATACCAAAACTAAATTTGTATACTGAAATAAATAATGGATACCAAAACTAAAACCCTATGAAAAATAATTGATCGCACAACTAATTCTGCAACAGGGAACAATGAGCATTTATATATCAACCTTAGAAGATAGAGAACCATTTTTAGGCGGACATATCGATCTTGACAGCTAGCTGATTAGATACGTATGTCAATGACTCCAAGGATTTATACTAGCTTGCCAATTCTCACCCCTTCTCTTTAGCAACTTTCCAAAGATCCCTTGCAAAGGATTGGAGAGAATCTACAAAGTAACTATTTTTTAAGACAAAATTGCATAAACCAACCTTCATGTTATACGTAAACTACACTTCATATTTTATACTATAAAATCGGCGAAACCAAACCTTTATGTTAATGTTTTGTTACATTCTATAACCTTTTGTAACGCTTCGCTATTTAGAACTTTTCTTATTTAGAAAGTTTGTCTTGTATTCTATTTCTCGAAACACATATCGTCTTGTAATCGTATTTCATTTCCAGTCATTGTAATCCGAGGATTTAACCGTAATAAAACTTTTCATTCTATGTGAATTATACTTTGATTACACATACTCGTTTTACATTCAAATTACATACATGTTTGATACACCTTCGTCTTTCACACAAACTCATAAACTTGTTTCACGAACATTCAATCGTAAATACGCTTTTGGATATTATTTATACGTGCAAATACATAACGCATCTTCACGATACTCAATACATACTTTCATACATGTTTTTATACTAAATAATGTGTTAAATATATAAAATAACGCTTAATTTATATTAAAAACCAAGTCCAGGGGCTGTTTATATAAAAAGGAAAAGTTTGCCCGGAAGACAGCGCCGCGGCACGCGGAGCTCTCCCTCCTCCCGGTCGCGTGTCACCTAGCCTCCCAATCCGCAGCTAGCTTCAACTTGTACGCGCATTGGTCCATTTTCTCATCCTAACTCCCACCTAATTATCTTTAAACCCCATTTAACACCCAACTTAACTCACCCACTATAAATACAACCTCCCTAACCCTCATTTTCACTTTCCAAACCCCAAATCCACTCTCAAATCCCCTAAAAACTTTCTAGAAATTCTGATTTTTCGCCTGGTCGCACGCCCAAAACGGACCCTTGTAGCCCAAGTTAGAGCCATTTTAGTGAGGCCCCTTTTGTTACACGATCTTGGGCCTCCAAATACAAGATGGCCCGCTCCTCTACACTTGGGCCCGCATCAAGAGACAACATTACATGTATATGTATATGTTAAAGGTACATGTTTTATGGAGCCTAACAAAGGCCAAACCTGAGTTAATCAATAGACTAACAGATTGATCCAGAAACAAAAATACTGAAATAAATAATGGATACCAAAACTAAATTTGTATACTGAAATAAATAATGGATACCAAAACTAAAACCCTATGAAAAACAATTGATCGCACAACTAATTCTGCAACAGGGAACAATGAGCATTTATATATCAACCTTAGAAGATAGAGAACCATTTTTAGGCGGACATATCGATCTTGACAGCTAGCTGATTAGATACGTATGTCAATGACTCCAAGGATTTATACTAGCTTGCCAATTCTCACCCCTTCTCTTTAGCAACTTTCCAAAGATCCCTTGCAAAGGATTGGAGAGAATCTACAAAGTAACTATTTTTTAAGACAAAATTGCATAAACCAACCTTCATGTTATACGTAAACTACACTTCATATTTTATACTATAAAATCGGCGAAACCAAACCTTTATGTTAATGTTTTGTTACATTCTATAACCTTTTGTAACGCTTCGCTATTTAGAACTTTTCTTATTTAGAAAGTTTGTCTTGTATTCTATTTCTGGAAACTCATATCCTCTTGTAATCGTATTTCAATTCCAGTCATTGTAATCCGAGGATTTAACCGTAATAAAACTTTTCATTCGATGTGAATTATACTTTGATTACACATACTCGTTTTACATTCAAATTACATACATGTTTGATACACCTTCGTCTTTCACACAAACTCATAAACTTGTTTCACGAACATTCAATCGTAAATACGCTTTTGGATATTATTTATACGTGCAAATACATAACGCATCTTCACGATACTCAATACATACTTTCATACAAGTTTTTATACTAAATAATGTGTTAAATATATAAAATAAAGCTTAATTTATATTAAAAACCAAGTCCAGGGGCTGTTTATATAAAAAGGAAAAGTTTGCCCGGAAGACAGCGCCGCGGCACGCGGAGCTCTCCCTCCTCCCGGTCGCGTGTCGCCTAGCCTCCCAATCCGCAGCTAGCTTCAACTTGTACGCGCATTGGTCCATTTTCTCATCCTAACTCCCACCTAATTATCTTTAAACCCCATTTAACACCCAACTTAACTCATCCACTATAAATACAACCTCCCTAACCCTCATTTTCACTTTCCAAACCCCAAATCCACTCTCAAATCCCCTAAAAACTTTCTAGAAATTCTGATTTTTCGCCTGGTCGCACGCCCAAAACGGACCCTTGTAGCCCAAGTTAGTGCCATTTTAGTGAGGCCCCTTTTGTTACACGATCTTGGGCCTCCAAATACAAGATGGCCCGCTCCTCTACACTTGGGCCCGCATCAAGAGACAACATTACATGTATATGTATATGTTAAAGGTACATGTTTTATGGAGCCTAACAAAGGCCAAACCTGAGTTAATCAATAGACTAACAGATTGATCCAGAAATAAAAATACTGAAATAAATAATGGATACGAAAACTAAATCTGTATACTGAAATAAATAATGGATACCAAAACTAAAACCCTATGAAAAATAATTGATCGCACAACTAATTCTGCAACAGGGGACAATGAGCATTTATATATCAACCTTAGAAGATAGAGAACCATTTTTAGGCGAACATATCGATCTTGACAGCTAGCTGATTAGATACGTATGTCAATGACTCCAAGGATTTATACTAGCTTGCCAATTCTCACCCCTTCTCTTTAGCAACTTTCCAAAGATCCCTTGCAAAGTATGGGAGAGAATCTACAAAGTAACTATTTTTTAAGACAAAATTGCATAAACCAACCTTCATGTTATACGTAAACTACACTTCATATTTTATACTATAAAATCGGCGAAACCAAACCTTTATGTTAATGTTTTGTTACATTCTATAACCTTTCGTAACGCTTCGCTATTTAGAACTTTTCTTGTTTAGAAAGTTTGTCTTGTATTCTATTTCTGGAAACACATATCCTCTTGTAATCGTATTTCATTTCCAGTCATTGTAATCCGAGGATTTAACCGTAATAAAACTTTTCATTCGATGTGAATTATACTTTGATTACACATACTCGTTTTACATTCAAATTACATACATGTTTGATACACCTTCGTCTTTCACACAAACTCATAAACTTGTTTCACGAACATTCAATCGTAAATACGCTTTTGGATATTATTTATACGTGCAAATACATAACGCATCTTCACGATACTCAATACATACTTTCATACATGTTTTTATACTAAATAATGTGTTAAATATATAGAATAAAGCTTAATTTATATTAAAAACCAAGTCCAGGGGCTGTTTATATAAAAAGGAAAAGTTTGCCCGGAAGACAGCGCCGCGGCACGCGGAGCTCTCCCTCCTCCCGGTCGCGTGTCGCCTAGCCTCCCAATCCGCAGCTAGCTTCAACTTGTACGCGCATTGGTCCATTTTCTCATCCTAACTCCCACCTAATTATTTTTAAACCCCATTTAACACCCAACTTAACTCACCCACTATAAATACAACCTCCCTAACCCTCATTTTCACTTTCCAAACCCCAAATCCACTCTCAAATCCCCTAAAAACTTTCTAGAAATTCTGATTTTTCGCCTGGTCGCACGCCCAAAACGGACCCTTGTAGCCCAAGTTAGAGCCATTTTAGTGAGGCCCCTTTTGTTACACGATCTTGGGCCTCCAAATACAAGATGGCCCGCTCCTCTACACTTGGGCCCGCATCAAGAGACAACATTACATGTATATGTATATGTTAAAGGTACATGTTTTATGGAGCCTAACAAAGGCCAAACCTGAGTTAATCAATAGACTAACAGATTGATCCAGAAACAAAAATACTGAAATAAATAATGGATACGAAAACTAAATCTGTATACTGAAATAAATAATGGATACCAAAACTAAAACCCTATGAAAAATAATTGATCGCACAACTAATTCTGCAACAGGGGACAATAAGCATTTATATATCAACCTTAGAAGATAGAGAACCATTTTTAGGCGGACATATCGATCTTGACAGCTAGCTTATTAGATACGTATGTTAACGACTCCAAGGATTCATACTAGCTTGCCAATTCTCACCCCTTCTCTTTAGCAACTTTCCAAAGATCCCTTGCAAAGGATTGGAGAGAATCTACAAAGTAACTATTTTTTAAGACAAAATTGCATAAACCAACCTTCATGTTATACGTAAACTACACTTCATATTTTATACTATAAAATCGGCGAAACCAAACCTTTATGTTAATGTTTTGTTACATTCTATAACCTTTTGTAACGCTTCGCTATTTAGAACTTTTCTTATTTAGAAAGTTTGTCTTGTATTCTATTTCTGGAAACACATATCCTCTTGTAATCGTATTTCATTTCCAATCATTGTAATCCGAGGATTTAACCGTAATAAAACTTTTCATTCTATGTGAATTATACCTTGATTACACATACTCGTTTTACATTCAAATTACATACATGTTTGATACACCTTCGTTTTTCACACAAACTCATAAACTTGTTTCACGAACATTCAATCGTAAATACGCTTTTGGATATTATTTATACGTGCAAATATATAACTGAAGAAACACTGACCTATATAGTGATTTTGGGCTAGGACTTCAACGATTAGTGACCCGAACGCTTGGCTGCAAAACAGAAACACCGTTAGGACTCATTACAGGAATGGGGTTATTCCTGTAACCACCCTCCGGCGTGAGAATAAGTCTCGGTTTATGGGAGTAAAAGAAATTAAAGGGAGGAAGTTATGTGAGAGCAAGATGATCATACCTTATACGTTTACCTTTATTTATAGGTTTTCCATTAGGGTTTCCTCTAACCTAGGATATATTCCGATAAGTTAGAGATTTACATGATCTTCCCAAAAAGTTGGAGATTTGGTTGTGTAACTTCCATGCAGATATGGAAGGTTCTAGAATAATCATTTATATTTATATTAAAATAATAGGTTGTAACCGGATCGGGTTGACCGATGCGGGTCACACCTCGTCATGTCCCCCCAGTCCGAGTTCATGGAATGAAATCCATTAGCTCGGACTAAGAGAGAAAAAAGGAAAAGTTATTATATTATGTTCATTGCCAAATACGTTGGGCCTAGTGCCGTTACGTTTTGGGGAAATGACGGCAAAAAGATAGGATGTGACAGTTGGGTCATCATTGGGATGACAACTGTTTTCACCCTGTTTGGACACGTATTTCCGCCCGTACGTCTTTTTTGAATTTGAAAAGTTGCTGTTGCGTATAAATAACACCTCTATACGTGAGAGTTCAAACCTCTCTCCCCCAAATCGTTCTCTTATCATTCTTTCCCCAAAAAATGGCCTCGAAACCTAGTGAATCGTCCTCTTCTGCTGCCGCCGCTACCGATGTGTTGTTCTGCAAGTGGGGCGTAACGTCGTACAACAACCTTGTTCAAGATTACGGTATCCGGGCCGAATGGAACCCTGTACTGCCGTCCAAAACAGATACCGCCTTCCCTTTGAAGACGGGTAAAATCACGTTGTTTAGTGATTTCTTCAAGTTCTGTAATTTCCGGTTGCCCACTACCAAGTTTCTCAAAGTAGTGCTTGATTTTTACCGTATCCACATTTCTCAATTACATCCTCTTGGCCTGGTGAAACTCCGCCAGTTCGAATTTGCCTGTATTGCCCTAGGTCATATTCCGGAACTGGTTATGTTTAGGGCTTTCTTCGTGCTTGTGTGGAAATCCCCTTTTTTCACCTTCGATCGGCGAGATACTGATGTGTCCTGCCTTAGGGACATTCCTACCAGTTCTAGGGATAAAGATTGGAAGAAAAAGTTTTTCTATATTGATGCCTCTGTTATCCCTGGTGAAATTCATTGGATGGAAAAGGGGCCAAAAGATAAGGTCAAAGATGAAGGTCCTTCAGAGGACGCGTATGTATCGAACGCTTTGTACACGAAAATGTGTGGCCGTCCCTTCGAGTGTACAGTTATCCCTGAAGGTGCTTTGGTGATGGCCGGTATGAGTTTGTTATGGCGTGATATCCAGCGATACCCCTCGTTTCAAAGGGATGATGCAGGTATGTTTGACTACCCTTGGTCATATTTGTCTTTAATTTCAAAAATGACCTATATGCATTCCGCAGGGGAATGGAGTATGTTCGATTTTGTTGACCCTCCGCGGCACTTGGCGTTAAAACCTGCTGACCGCGTGCTGGATGAAGGGGAGCTGGACGTGCTAGGGATGCACCTTGAACAGTTTATTTTACCCGCTGTACCAGCGGATCCGGCTTCAGACGTTTCCCCCCTATCAACTGCTTCAACTACCGGTGCTCCTGCGGTGGAGAAGAAGATTGCTCGGATAAAGCTTACCGGAAAGAAACATACGACGACTAATGTTGCTGTTGTTTCTACTGAGGTATCCGCCTCTCTTGGGCAGGTTGTTTCACTGTCCGCCGGTCTGACTAGCCCTGGACGTGCCCTGAAAAAGAGGAAAACGTTCGTTGTTCCTACCCTAAGTGCCTTCGAGGCGATACAAGCTGCTCATGCTTTCCCGATAAGTATGTACCTACTGACCTGGGTTGCTAATGTGGTCTAAAAACTTCGTGTTTCTGAATTGTTTCGTGTGGTTGTGTAGGTACCTCTGCGGGAGTAACATCTGGGGTTGCTACATCAACTCATGTGGCGACTGTGGCATTGTCGGTGCCTGATGCCTGTATTGGCGTGTCTGCGGAGCTCAAAACCCAGGCTTCCGCCACCACTGCCATTAGCTGTGCCATGCCGCTTCCTACCCCTACCCTATCTGTAGCTGTGACCGTTGATCCAATTGCTGCACCTCGGACATGCGGCGTTGGTACATCCTTGTTTGATTCGCCCATAGGTATTGTTCCTGTTACTGAGAAAGAAGTTACCACCGCATCCATGGCCCAGGAGGTGACTAGCCTTGGTGGTGCTGCTGCTAGTGAAGCTGGGGGGTCAAGCAGCGGCATTGCTGATGACGGTGTCCGTCTGATTGATGACTTGTTCTTACCAACCGTTCGTTGGGATCCCAATGCTCAAGACAAACGCTATCAGCCACACTGGAAAATCGCGGAATCTTCAAGGCTAATTTTCCCCCCTGTGATTCAACACTGGGTTGAGCGGGCGTATCCCCCTGCCGAGGCGGCGTATGTAGAGGGTTTGAACAATGAAGATCTGATGAATTCTTCGATATCTGATTCTGTGAGCCTACCACGAAGGCTGATTGAGATTCGTCGTAGGTGGATGCATGATAACACCCAACTCCACCAGGCGCGGGCTACTATTCAAGAGTTGAGGGATGACAAGCATCGCTTGGAAAGTCAACTTCAAACTGTGGGGTTAAGGGAAGCCAGGTTTGTGTCAGAGAAAAACAAGGCTGAGGAAGATTTGAAGAGGGTGACTGCCCATCTTGCTAAAGAGCGGATTACGTGGGCCCGCGATGTGGCGTAGAAAGACCGAGTGTTGGCTCAGGCGAAGAATATACAGGAGGAGTTGGAGCGTAAGGCTATAGCGGAGGCCCAAAAGGTGAGACTCGAGTTATCAGCACAATTGGAAAAATTCCATGTTGACACTGATTTTGTGTCTCAGGTTCAGGAGCGATACCAAGGTTTGACGGCCGAGGTAGAGGCCTCCCATACCAAAGTCCGGCTTCTTCAGGCGGAGCTGGAAGATCGTGAGGGAAAGGTCAAGGAGCTGCAGGGCCATTGCGATTCGCTTGTTACTCAGAATAGCAAACTCGCTGCATCATCCGCTTCTCAGCTGAAGGAGGTGGAAAATGCATTGGCACAATCCAATGCCGAAGTGGATGACTTGACTAGCCAGCTAGCGGCTATGCGGGGTGACAGGAATTGGCTGATAACTAACGGGCTGGTGGGGGCGTTCGAGTACTTGCGTGAGTCGTCCCCTTTTACCAGCTTGATTGATCGCTTATCCGCGGCTGCTTATCAATCCGGGCATCATGATGGTGTATATAAGGGCTATATGGATTGCCAGCAGTTAGATAAGATATCGCCAGACTTTCATGCTGTCAAGAGTAAACTTCAAACTGATATGGCAAATGCCCTTGAAGCGGCATACACCGAGCCGCTGCCCTGTTATGGCGACTTGATGGACAAGGTCAATGAGGATGGGATTGAGTCGCTGCGTTTGATGCTGGACCCCGCGGAGGAGTCTGAAGAAGAATGATAAATTTGTTTCTTTGTTACTTGTTATGTACTCTTGTTTCCTTGCAAATGACACTGTTTGAATTGGGCTTAGTGCCCATTTCTGTTTTGATTTGACAGCCATTTTAATGCAAATGTCATGATTTCTGACACCGCCGTATTTTTTAAATATGGACCTGTGACCTGTAATGATTATTATCTATTAATGCATCCGACGTCATCACTGTCAAAACTTTTTTAATCCTTCTATAAATTTGCCTCCCATTTCCTTATTTGGTAGTGTTGGACAAGATGGAAAGAAAACGGTATAGGCAGAGGTTTACCGAGATCTTCCGAGTACTTGATGCTGCCGATGGCCTGCTCCAGTTGCAGTATCCGGTAACAAGGTCGATGCTTCGGAGGAGGAGACCAGTTTCTAATGCTGGCCCAACCCGTGCTAATCGGGCCTGTCAGAGCGTTGTCATCGAGGACCCTCACACAATGGATTCCGGAGTGCCACCCCTATCGGCTGACGTCCTGTCGGGTCTGATTCCGGTGAATCATGAACAGCGATATCGCCTGACGTACCAACGTCGCTCTGGTGGTCACCCGAGGGAGCAACAGATGGACGGCTCAGGTATGGTGGTTCCGATGGTTGGTGATGATTCATCTGGCAACTTGGCGGTTGATCCAGTTGCAGTTGTTGATGATGATGAAGTGGTGGTGCATACCCCTGCAGTGGTGATGGCACCTAACTTTCATCAGTAGATATTTTGAACATGTTCTGTATTTTGGTTCCCATGTGTTTGTTTTTTAATGACAAGGACAAGTACTTGGTTTTTTTTGAGATAGGTTATGTGCATGTAGTAATGCCTATCTGTTTTGTGGCGGTGTATGTATCTATTACCAAGATACCCGCCATAAGCGCTTTTAAATGTTAACCCTATGACTTATATAAGTGAAAATATTTCGTGTTTAAGGGTGTTGTTTGTATTTTTACCGTTTTATGCATTCGTCGTGCGATGATAACTTATGTAACAAATAAACTTAAATGTTTCTTATTAAACTTGAATGCAGTAAAAAAGAAAACGGGAAAGCACCACTGAGGGTTACAAATGTGAACTGAAAAAAAAAAAACAGTTAACTCTTGCTGTTAGGAGCAAGGTTTTACAGGTAGCATTTCCTTAACTGGGCAATATTCCAACTGCGCGGTACTGGTGTGCCATCTAATCGGGATAGGCGATAGGCCCCTTTGCCCAGATCTTCTTGGATGACATAAGGGCCTTCCCAGTTTGGGCCTAGCTTCCCCGAAGGTTCCATCCTACTTGCCTCGTTGTCACGCATGACGTAATCTCCCACTTTGAAGTTCTGTTTAGCCACCCGCTTGTTATAATACTTTTCCAACGCTTTCTTGTATTTTGCTTCGCTGATGGCGGCTGCCTCGCGCCTTTCTTCCAATAAATCCAGGCCTTCTCTTAAAGCTTTGTCATTGTCCCCGCCTATGTTGAGACGGCGTAATGACGGCAACCCCGCTTCAGCGGGTATCATTGCTTCCATTCCATAGGTTAGGCTGAATGGGGTTTCGTTGTTGCTGGTTTTGGGCATTGTTCTATGTGCCCAGAGGACATTTGGCAATTCTTCCACCCAGGAGCTTCCCTCGTGCCCCAGTCGTTTTTTGATGCCATCCAGCAAACTTCTGTTAGTCCGCTCCACCTGGCCATTGCCTTGGGGGTGTGCTACTGATGTGAAGATCTGTTGGATATGGAGATTAGTGCACCACTCCTGGAAAATTCTGTCTGTGAACTGTGTTCCATTATCACTCACCAGGTAGAGTGGTAATCCGAACCTACACACTACGTGTTCCCAGAGGAATTTCTTGGCGTTGTCCGCCGTTATCTTGGCCAAAGGTTTGGCTTCCACCCATTTGGTGAAGTAGTCAACCGCCACAATCAGGTATTTTAACTTTCCGGGGGCCGGCGGGAAAGGACCTACGATGTCCACGGCCCATTTCTGGAAAGGCCACGCCGCTGTCACCGGCACCAGGCTGTTCTTAGGCCTTACTGTTTGTGGAGCAAATTTCTGGCAACTGCGACATTTCCGTAGTTCCATTACAGCGTCTTCGTGCATCCCAGGCCAGTAATATCCTGCGCTATGGATTTTGGCTACCACTGCTCGAGGTCCGGCGTGTATTCCGCATAGACCCGCATGGATCTCGCTAATGAGGTACTTTGCCTCTGTCGGTGAAACACATCGCAACAAGGGGCCCAGGTAAGATTTTCGGTATAGGACACCATCGTTGATTTCATATTGTAGCGCTTTCGTTTGTATCTTCTGTGCTTCGCCCTTGGCGGGAGGTAATTCTCCCGTTTCGAGGAAACATAGAATCGGGGTATACCAGCAAGGGTCTTCCATTGTGACGGCGGAAACATTCCGTATTTCGATTGAGGGCATCTGTAGCGTTTCGACTTTGACTTCCTTTTCCATACCCGAGGTGGCGAGTTTGCTAAGGGCGTCTGCTATTTGATTCTTTCCTCTATGCACATGATTGAGCGTGACGTTGTCGAAAGAATTCATGAGTTCTTTTGTTTTCGCCAAGTATTTTGCCATTGATTCATCTTTGGCTTCATACGTTTCGTTCACCTGATTGTTGACCAGTAGCGAGTCGACGTATGCGTCTACCCTTGCCACCCCCATGGATTTTGCCATCCTCAAACCTGCTAATAGCGCCTCGTACTCCGCTTCATTATTAGAACATGCGAAATCGAAACGTAGGGCGTACATCAGCCTGATTTCATCTGGACTTATTGACATTAAGCCTGCGCCAGATCCCTTTCCACTAGATGATCCATCGGTGTATAGCTTCCAAGTCTGTCTGGCAGTGCTGGATTCTGGGAGGTCCTGGACGGCCGGGTCCATAATGGCTTCTCCTTCCGGTATTTCAGCTAGGAAATCAGCAATTATTTGCCCCTTAACTGCTGTTCGTTTCTGATATTCAATATCCAAGGCTCCTAGCTCAATAGCCCACTTGGCCAGCCTGCCAGAGATCTCCGGCTTGTGTAAGATTTGTTGCAACGGGTAATTGGTTAGGACTTGCACGCGATGTGCCTGAAAATATCTTCTCAGTCGCCTTGTGGCGTGTACTAGTGCTAAAACTAGCTTTTCCAGCGTGGGATCTCGCGTTTCAGGCCCCGCTAACACCCGGCTTATGTAATATATCGGTGTCTGCTTTCCATCTCGCTCAACCATGAGCACAACACTTACCGCCGTATGAGCTGCTGCTAAATACATCTTTAAAATTTCACTGGGCCTTGGCGCTGTCAGCATGGGTAACCCTTCTATGAAACGTTTCATGTCTTGCAAAGCCTGCTCTGCTTCGCTGGTCCATTTGAAGTTTTTCTTGCTGAGGCAATCTTTTAATGTTTTTATGAAGGGTAATGATTTTTCGGCATGTCTTGCTAAGAACCTGTTGATCGCTACCAATCGTCCGTTTAGGGCTTGAGCTTCCTTCAGCGTTCTTGGGGAAGGCATTCGCGCTATGGCGGCTACTTTTTCCGGGTTAGCTTTAAAACCATCTCGGGTGACTACTACACCCAGGAACTTTCCTTCTTCCACCCCGAAAGAGCATTTCTTTGGGTTTAATTTTATGTTGTATTCCCTAAGTCGCTGAAAAGTTTCTTCGATATCTGCTAACATCTGCTTTTCTTCGCTGCTTTTAATTACAAGGTCATCTACGTGGACTTCCAAATTTCGCCCAATCTGTGTTTCGAACACCTTGTCCATGAGCCTCTGATAGGTAGCTCCTGCGTTTCGTAGCCCAAAAGGCATTTTGGTATAACAAAAGATGCCCACGTCGGTGTGAAACACTGTTTTTTCTTCATATTCCTTGGACATTTTGATCTGGTGGTACCCTTTATATGCGTCCAGGAAACATTTGAATCGGTAAGGTACCAGGGAGTCGACCTTTAAATCAATCTCGGGTAACGGGTACACATCCTTTGGGCACGCTTTATTTAAGTCTTTGAAATCGATGCACATTCGCCACGTGCCATCTGGCTTTTTTACCATGACCGGGTTGGATACCCATGTATGGTATTGCGTTTCCCTGAGGATTCCAGCTTCCACTAACTTTCGTACTTCTTTAACAACCGCCGCCCGTCGGTCCGGAGCCATGCTGCGTTTACCCTGAGCAACCGGCTTAACGCCTGGGAGTGTGGCGAGCCTGTGTTCTGCTTTATCACGGGGGACTCCCGTCATGTCGGAGTGTTCGAAAGCGAAAATGTCCACATTTCTTTTTAACAGTTGCTTCAGGTCGTTTTTAACTTCCGGGGACAGAGTGTCCCCAATTGTGACCATTTGGTCCGGATGGCGTGTGCTTAGTACCCATCTTTCTGGGCCCGTGGCCCCGGTGGGCCCTTGGCGGCACCGTTTGGTACTTAGTACTTCTCCAATTTTATCACGAAACACAGTAGCGATACCTCGCGGTGTGGGGAACTTCATAAAACCCCTCGCCGTGGAGACTATGGCGTCCAATTTCCCCAGGGTGAATCTTCCGATTATCACATTGTGGTACGACTCAGCGCGGACCACGAGGAAGGTTAGTAGTATGGTTCTTTCTTTGGGTGACTGCCCAAAGGTTACTGGGAAAGTGATTTGACCAATAGGATCAACCTTTTCCCCTGTGAAACCTTTGATGGGGGCGTGTACTGATTCAAGCAACTTCCTATCTTCTGGTTGCATTCTGTTGAAGCAATGTTCATAGATAATGTCTTCTGAGCTCCCAGTGTCGACTAGGATTCGCCTCATGCGGTAGTCTCCTACTGCCGCGGATATGATCAGGGCATCTGTGGTGAGGTGCAAATCCTCCATTCGAGGTTCTATGGTCATTGTTGCCAACATCCAAGGCTCGAGCGTGGAGAAACTCCGTTTTGCCCCCTTCCCATATCCGCGCGTACCATGTTCAATTCACGCGGCCTTTTGCCTGCCGCTTTGTCATTCTCCTCCTTGACCACTGGCGGGCCTTGCTTGATGTCTCGTACTAAGTGTGCCAATTTACCTGATTTCACAAAGTACTCGATCTGCTTCTTAAACTGAAAATAGTCGTTGGTGTCATGCCCGCTTCCTTTGTGGTACTCGCAGTATTTACTCGTATCCTTGTTAGGGTTGTCTTTCAACGGCTTTGGTGGATTAAGCCTGAGGTTTTCTGAGGCTAGAATTTCAGCCAGTGTCTTGCTTAAGTTGGGATATTCAGACCGAGGTTTCGACGGCTCGTTCCTTGAATAGGAGTTTCGGTGCCTGTCGTATCGCGAGTCTTTGTCGTTTCTCTGGTATCGGTCCCCCCTATTTTTGCTTTTGGATCCCCGGTGATCTTTTTCCTCCTGATTCTTTAGGGCTTCTTTCTTCCTATTGGCTGCGTGACTGGCTGCTACCGCCTTTTCTTGTATAACGTATACTTTGGCTATTCGAAGTATTTCGTCTATGGTTGGGGGTACACCATCCCTTCCATGCAGCGTTCTCAATAGCTCATCGTCGTTGACTCCCTGAAGGAAAGCTCCACAAGCCAGATCATTCGTCACGCCTGGGATCGCCAAGCTTTCTTTGTTGAACCTGATAATAAAATTTTCTACCGTCTCATTGTCCCGACGACGGATGTGGAGGAGTTTGTTTCTATCTTTCGTATGTCGGCGCTGCTGACTAAACTGTAAGATAAACTTTGATTCCAAATCTTCAAAGCTGTCTATTTCGCCTGTGGGCAGGCTGTCCCACCAAACTCGGGCCGCTCCCACTAGAGTTTGTACGAACATTTTGCACCATAGGGGGATGGACCAACAGGCCACTTCGCCGGCGCTCTTGAATAAGTTGAGATGATCATCCGGATCGGCGAGACCATCGTACTTGCCGACCGTTTGGGGCATTTTGGGTTTTTCCTTGATAGGAGCCTCGGCGATCCTACGAGTGAATTTGGACCGGAACGTCGCGTCTACCGGCTTGTACGGTTTGGTAAGTTCATCTTCTTCCACATTTACAGGCTGTGCCGGTGGAGCGTCCATACCCGGGGCAGGTCCCACTATTGGGTTGGAGTTTCCCAATGGGGTTACCCGGGGCCTGACCGCGTTTCCTCTGTCGTACATGGGCTCAGTCGGAGCTTGGGTATACATTGGTTGTGGAGTTGGGACACTCCACCATGGCGGCATGTAAGCCGCGTATGGCGATTGAGTGCTTCCTTGCGCGGTTCCCTGGAGAGGGTACGCCGAACCCCCGTATGAGGGTAAATACCCATAAGGGGGTGCGTAACAATACCCCGGGAAGTATACTTGGTTTCCTGGTGTGACAGGGGCATTCATTACCCCGGCTGGCATGATGACCGGCTGGTGAGGAGGGGTAGACAATGCCGCCGTGAGCGCCGCTGAGTATAGCGGCGGCATTGGGTTGGAAACCAGCGGCTGGTAGTATTGAGGCATACTAATCTCTGACACGATGGTGCTGGGGCTTGCCGATGTAATGACAGGGGTGGAGAAGAGGCGTGAAGCCTGTGCATTAGTCGTTGTCGCCGGGGTGAACATATTACTGCTAGCTCCCCCCAACTCCCTTGACTGTAGTTGTGAGGGCATATAGAGAAACGGACTCGTAACCACAGTCTGGGAAGAGACGGTGGTGATGTTGTCAAAGCCTGGAGGTGGACCCTCTGCCTCAAACTCCGGATCCAGCGACCTCGTAACGGCTGGGGAAGACTGTGGTACGGTACCGAGGCTCGCCCCCAACGTCAAATTATTGTTTATCACCATTTGATCTGCCACGTTCTGATCACTTGCCATGAGGTTCTGTCACTAAATAGGTCCCACGGATGGCGCCAATGAAGAAACACTGACCTATATAGTGATTTTGGGCTAGGACTTCAACGATTAGTGACCCGAACGCTTGGCTGCAAAACAGAAACACCGTTAGGACTCGTTACAGGAATGGGGTTATTCCTGTAACCACCCTCCGGCGTGAGAATAAGTCTCGGTTTATGGGAGTAAAAGAAATTAAAGGGAGGAAGTTATGTGAGAGCAAGATGATCATACCTTATACGTTTACCTTTATTTATAGGTTTTCCATTAGGGTTTCCTCTAACCTAGGATATATTCCGATAAGTTAGAGATTTACATGATCTTCCCAAAAAGTTGGAGATTTGGTTGTGTAACTTCCATGCAGATATGGAAGGTTCTAGAATAATCATTTATATTTATATTAAAATAATAGGTTGTAACCGGGTCGGGTTGACCGATGCGGGTCACACCTCGTCAATAACGCATCTTCACGATACTCAATACATACTTTCATACATGTTTTTATACTAAATAATGTGTTAAATATATAAAATAACGCTTAATTTATATTAAAAACCAAGTCCAGGGGCTGTTTATATAAAAAGGAAAAGTTTGCCCGGAAGACAGCGCCGCGGCACGCGGAGCTCTCCCTCCTCCCGGTCGCGTGTCGCCTAGCCTCCCAATCCGCAGCTAGCTTCAACTTGTACGCGCATTGGTCCATTTTCTCATCCTAACTCCCACCTAATTATCTTTAAACCCCATTTAACACCCAACTTAACTCACCCACTATAAATACAACCTCCCTAACCCTCATTTTCACTTTCCAAACCCCAAATCCACTCTCAAATCCCCTAAAAACTTTCTAGAAATTCTTATTTTTCGCCTGGTCGCACGCACAAAACGGACCCTTGTAGCCCAAGTTAGAGCCATTTTAGTGAGGCCCCTTTTGTTACACGATCTTGGGCCTCCAAATACAAGATGGCCCGCTCCTCTACACTTGGGCCCGCATCAAGAGACAACATTACATGTATATGTATATGTTAACGGTGCATGTTTTATGGAGCCTAACAAAGGCCAAACCTGAGTTAATCAATAGACTAACAGATTGATCCAGAAACAAAAATACTGAAATAAATAATGGATACAAAAACTAAATCTGTATACTGAAATAAATAATGGATACCAAAACTAAAACCCTATGAAAAATAATTGATCGCACAACTAATTCTGCAACAGGGAACAATGAGCATTTATATATCAACCTTAGAAGATAGAGAACCATTTTTAGGCGGACATATCGATCTTGACAGCTAACTGATTAGATACGTATGTCAATGACTCCAAGGATTTATACTAGCTTGCCAATTCTCACCCCTTCTCTTTAGCAACTTTCCAAAGATCCCTTGCAAAGGATTGGAGAGAATCTACAAAGTAACTATTTTTTAAGACAAAATTTCATAAACCAACCTTCATGTTATACGTAAACTACACTTCATATTTTATACTATAAAATCGGCGAAACCAAACCTTTATGTTAATGTTTTGTTACATTCTATAACATTTTGTAACGCTTCGCTATTTAGAACTTTTCTTATTTAGAAAGTTTGTCTTGTATTCTATTTCTGGAAACACATATCCTCTTGTAATCGTATTTCATTTCCAGTCATTGTAATCCGAGGATTTAACCGTAATAAAACTTTTCATTCGATGTGAATTATACTTTGATTACACATACTCGTTTTACATTCAAATTACATACATGTTTGATACACCTTCGTCTTTCACACAAACTCATAAACTTGTTTCACGAACATTCAATCGTAAATACGCTTTTGGATATTATTTATACGTGCAAATACATAACGCATCTTCACGATACTCAATACATACTTTTATACATGTTTTTATACTAAATAATGTGTTAAATATATAAAATAAAGCTTAATTTATATTAAAAACCAAGTCCAGGGGCTGTTTATATAAAAAGGAAAAGTTTGCCCGGAAGACAGCGCCGCGGCACGCGGAGTTCTCCCTCCTCCCGGTCGCGTGTCGCCTAGCCTCCCAATCCGCAGCTAGCTTCAACTTGTACGCGCATTGGTCCATTTTCTCATCATAACTCCCACCTAATTATCTTTAAACCCCATTTAACACCCAACTTAACTCACCCACTATAAATACAACCTCCCTAACCCTCACTTTCACTTTCCAAACCCCAAATCCACTCTCAAATCCCCTAAAAACTTTCTAGAAATTCTGATTTTTCGCCTGGTCGCACGCCCAAAACGGACCCTTGTAGCCCAAGTTAGAGCCATTTTAGTGAGGCCCCTTTTGTTACACGATCTTGGGCCTCCAAATACAAGATGGCCCGCTCCTCTACACTTGGGCCCGCATCAAGAGACAACATTACATGTATATGTATATGTTAAAGGTACATGTTTTATGGAGCCTAACAAAGGCCAAACCTGAGTTAATCAATAGACTAACAGATTGATCCAGAAACAAAAATACTGAAATAAATAATGGATACGAAAACTAAATTTGTATACTGAAATAAATAATGGATACCAAAACTAAAACCCTATGAAAAATAATTGATCGCACTAACTAATTATGCAACAGGGAACAATGAGCATTTATATATCAACCTTAGAAGATAGAGAACCATTTTTAGGCGGACATATCGATCTTGAGAGCTAGCTGATTAGATACGTATGTCAATGACTCCAAGGATTTATACTAGCTTGCCAATTCTCACCCCTTCTCTTTAGCAACTTTCCAAAGATCCCTTGCAAAGGATTGGAGAGAATATACAAAGTAACTATTTTTTAAGACAAAATTGCATAAACCAACCTTCATGTTATACGTAAACTACTCTTCATATTTTATACTATAAAATCGGCGAAACCAAACCTTTATGTTAATGTTTTGTTACATTCTATAACCTTTTGTAACGCTTCTTATTTAGAAAGTTTGTCTTGTATTCTATTTCTCGAAACACATATCTTCTTGTAATCGTATTTCATTTCCAATCATTGTAATCCGAGGATTTAACCGTAATAAAACTTTTCATTCTATGTGAATTATACTTTGATTACACATACTCGTTTTACATTCAAATTACATAAATGTTTGATACACCTTCGTCTTTCACACAAACTCATAAACTTGTTTCACGAACATTCAATCGTAAATACGCTTTTGGATATTATTTATACGTGCAAATACATAACGCATCTTCACGATACTCAATACATACTTTCATACATGTTTTTATACTAAATAATGTGTTAAATATATAAAATAACGCTTAATTTATATTAAAAACCAAGTCCATGGGCTGTTTATATAAAAAGGAAAAGTTTGCCCGCTCGGACAATAGACTATTTGCATTGTGTTATTCACATGAAACATATAAAAGATAATATTTGAAAACTATTAACACAAAACATATATTTATAAAAAAACGTATAAGACATTGATTTGCACATATTATTGTCGGTCTGGTATTTTATGAAAAGCCCAGTTCAAAACCGAGCCGAATGGGGTTTTACCACAGTGGGCATTTGGGTGGGTGTGTTTTCCCCGGAACTGGTGGCTTGGTGACTCGGGTATGCATCCAACTCTGATCGTTATGGAGGAGGGGATGCATTTACTCGATTGAGTACTTTACATTATGCTTATCCTATGATTTAGTTAGCCGTTAAAAAAAATATGTAGTGGGCCAATATTACAGATTACCTGAATGTGGGCCAGTTTCGATTTAAATAAGTCACTGGCCACCGGGGCTATGCAGAAACCAATTCAAAACGTACGGAACAAATACAAATAACTTGCTTTTTCTCAAGAGCTATAAATAGATTCATATACAATAAAAAATTAATACGATGGTCACCTTATAAACTTTTGACTTGTGCCACAGCTATGAATTTTCCAAATGTGTCCCGTGGGAAACCTCTATCTTACAATAAACACGGGTTTAAATAACATATATATATGAAGGATGAGGATCAAATAGCAAGTTTATTTTGGTTAAAAAGTATAGGAAGTAACAGGATTAGAACATGTCACAAAATTTAAAATAAAGAGGATGTGTATTTTAGTCAATCTTATCTTTTTCTTCTTCCTTCTTCTTCCCAGTAACATCAAAACCCACCATTTTCAAAAACCCATCATCTTCAACCATTTCTTCACTTTCTATCTCATTAATCACTACATTATAGTGCGATTTTCGTCACCAATCAATGATTCAAACACCCGATCAACATGTTCTTCAACTTTTTTGAAGAAAACCCAGTTTAATTTCATACAAAATCTCATTTTTTCCGGTGATTTTTAAGATAATCACTCGATCCATTCGATTCGATCTCTGATAAGTGTTTCAATCATTCAAATTTCGTCAATCGTTGAAGAAACCGACTTCGATCCATGTAAGAAATTCTTTAATTTCATTTTTGTTATCTGGGTTTTTGATTTAGTCATTGCATTTTGCCCCTCATGCTTTTTACCCTTGCGTAATTGTTAGTTGCTTCGTGAACAGAGCTTGCGTGATTTGTTTTATGCTTTGCGTGGTTATTTGTCATTGAGATGGCCAGGTGTTTTTCTTATACTATTTGCTCTAGGCGATTTATGTCGTGCGTAATTCGTATTGTGCTTTGCGTTATTATTTGTTATCGATGGCTTGGCGTTATACTATTTGACCTAGGCGTTTATGTCATTTATTTTGTGGCTTGCGTAGTTATTGATTGCTTCATCAGGAAACCATCCATAATTTATTTACTCCTTTGTATGGGGCGTTTTATTTGTGTTATACGTGGTTTTCATTTGATGACTTGTCGTACTAGCTCATCAGCAACGACGTCAGGGTCATGCAAGAACCTAAATAACCTAGATGGCTAAAGTAACGATATCCATGAGGAGTATGTGGTAAGTAGTATACGTTTTGTCTTATTATTTATTCTAAAACTTAAACTAAAAATAACTTTTTTATTATTGGTCAACTATAACTAATGAAAAATGAAATTGATTAGCTATCAACTATGGGATTCAAGTTTGATGAAAATACAATCGATCAAGTTAACCTAATGAGAAGTCAATAAGGGTGACTTACGTGTATAATTAATCAAGTAGTAGATGTGGAACCAAACTTAAGTGGTCCTACTCATACAATACCAATTCAATTATATAAAATCGATTTTCCAACACGATCAAATCTTTTAAACGGAAAACCACAATTGAATGCAATCAAAACTTAAAGGGTTAAAGATTCAATCCTATAAACCTATAGGTAAAAACTAGAATTAATAGTATGTCGTGTGCCCTTTTTCCGTGTGTGCGATCTACCGTCGCATCCCTTTTTCCGTGGTGTGCCCTTTTGCTCCTCTCTTTTTGCAAACCTTCTTTTTTTATTATATCCTAAAACCATCGTTTAATTTAATTTAGGTTGCTTACGTAAGGCCAATGATCTCTAGATCAAGTGGTGGAGGGCTTACATTTCTCTTGAGAGATGCAAGTTCGACTCTCACTTGGTGCAGAGTGAGGCATTGGTGGGCAATGATAGGGAGACCCAGGGAAACCTGGGTTGGATCCTTGAGCCAAACGGGTTTTACCGGTAATTTCACTGTCGTGCCTACGGGCGGTGGGTTACCGGGTTTTCTCCGGAATTGGTGGTGGACTCGGGTTACTCTCGGAGTACTCCGTTTGTCCAGTGGGTGCCCCAAGAGTGCTCGGGATTGAGTTTGTTGGCCGTTCAAAAAAAAAAAAAAAAAAAAAAAAAAAAAAAAGGTTGCTTACGTAATATGAAATTATAAAGATTGCTTTTGGCAAATATTATATCAAGCAAGTTTTTAGTATTTCTTTTTATCTAGTAGGTTAATATAATCGTTTTAGCTTGTTTTAAAGTGTAAGATATAAAATATGAAAACTGATGAAAGTAATATATTTTACACCAGTATCAATATATATTTATAATATAATTAAGATTAAACGATGTGTACCTAAAATGCACCGATCACAATATGCCATAACGAGCCGAACTAATTTCGACCAAACAACATCGGCACCGGCATTCATTGCATTGTTTTTCATCCATATAAAACGCATATACTATTTTGGGCATGCGACGATTTTATTGTTTTGTTTGCTTTTCAATTTAGATTGTTATAGCGAGTTCCCAATATCGTAACACATAGAATTGATACGAACCAAATTTCTGCCACGGCACGGGGATTCACACTAGTTGTTTATGATATAGATAAACTTATAAATCCAACTAATCAAAAGATTACGTTAAATCCATATCCAAAGTAGGTAAAGCCGACAATTATTACAAGTGATTTAGCCTAACATCGTCACGGTCATGTCTTCAAATTCTTGATTTGGTTTGCAAAAACATGTTCGGAGGAGTTATATTCGTAATGTATGTCGATGACCCAATGTGGTATGATATTTCTTCTGAGCTATGGTTCCTCCAACGCGAGTTCCATACGCCCACCATAACATACGCTAGTATCAACTTAACGTACATCCGAGTACTATTTGACATGATCTTCGTCTTTCTTTCATACATTGATACTTTTAGCCTTCCAACTTTCATTCATGTGCATCCAAATGCTCCCGGAACATATCTTTAACACGTTTACACCTAAAAACCATAAGCACATGGAAAGTAAACATGTTCCACACCAAAATCAAATTAAAACACATATTAAACACTTCAAACATAAAGCTTTTACCCATCTATCAACCACAACCCAACAATACAATATTAGGACCGATACATACACCTCTTACAAGCTATAGCCAAATCAATACAGTTTAGTATGACGACATGTCGACATCTGGTCTAGTCACACAGTCAAGATACATGAGTGTGGCTTGATGACGCATTATGGGATCCCCACAAGAAAGGATAAGTTAAGTAACAACAAACGGACACGATTTCAAATATATCCGCTAAATAAAAGTCTCTTACATATTTCTTTTAACTCCTTTAAATGGATGAAGTTTCTATTACAATTTGAATAAATGTACCCCATATACATAACAATGTGTAAGTTGAAATGCAAAGTATACGACAATAACATTCAACAAAGGGGAATTTACCAAATTAGCCAAGAATAAACTTTGACCACCAAATTAGCCATTTGATGTCTCCTTGGAGCAGGGCATCACGGATTCAAATGTGCGGGATGCCTCTTTCAAGACCCCTCATGTCTCTTTAAATATGGAAGTGACACGTGTCTCAATGATTAGGTAGACTCCTCCAATGCCCCTCAGCAGACTCATCCAATGCCTCAGCAGACTCTTCCAATGCCCCTCAGCAGACTCTTCCAATGCCTCAGGTATGAGTTAAAATTTTATGTGGGACCTACCACCCACTTCATCTTCACCACCGCCACCACCACCGCCACCGCCACCGCCACCACCACTTCATCTTCAAGATCCTTCATGAGCTCCAACAGGGAAGATGCCTCTTTCAAAGAAAGACATGATGATCGATCTGTGTTCACCAAGTCAACAGGGGATAAAAAGAAATGAATCTGAAGGAAGATTAGTAGTATATTTTATGGTGGTGGTGGTGGCGGCGGCGGGGGTGGTGGCGGCGGCGGGGGTGGTGGCGGCGGCGGTGGTGGTGGTGGCGGTGGCGGTGGTGGTGGCGGTGGCGGTGGTGAAGATGAAGTGGGTGGTAGGTCCCACATAAAATTTTAACTCATGCCTGAGGCATTGGAAAAGTCTGTTGAGGGGCATTGGAAGAGTCTGCTGGGGCATTGGATGAGTCTGTTGAGGGGCATTGGAGAAGTCTACCTAATCATTGAGACACGTGTCACTTCCACATTGAAACAGGCATCCCGCACATTTGAATCCGTGATGTCCTGCTCCAAGGAGGCATCAAATGGCTAATTTGGTGGTCAAAGTTTATTCTTGGCTAATTTGGTAATTTTCCCTTCAACAAAAATAGCAATGTAACCTAAGAGTTTGTAATTCACAAACGTTCATGAACGTTATAGAAGAAATTCTAAATGCTTAGTAATCGCAACCTTTGTCTCTATTATTATTTGATGAGCCAGTATCTTTGTGCATACACAATTGTACCTTGTACTAACTAATATGTACAAGAATAACTAGTATAATTATATGTATTTTTTTTATTGTTGTCTACGATAAAAAAAAAAGAACATTTTCATAAAGGTGTATATATTTGCGTACTAGTGAATTGGCCCGAGCGATGCAGCGCGTTGTCACCGAGACTCTTTTAATGTATATATCATCGAATATTTGATCCATCTTGTTTTCGAATAAATTCTACGTCAAAAGATAGACCAACTGATTTACGTCCAACTCTTCACCGAGAAAAGATTACGTCGAAACGTAAACCAACTTGGATTTATACCAAAACGTACTTAAAAATAAGTATGTAACCCAAAAAAAAAAAATTAACTAGTGGGTTACCATCCATGCTTCAATGAGGGTTCAAGACATAGATAAAAATAAACAAATGGCGAAAGTGATGGTAAAAAACCATGTCGCGACCATATAATGGAAAGTCATGAAAAAAGTTATGTCGTTGTATACGAAAGCCAAGTTAAACTTGGAAAAGAATAACTAAGTTGACCTAGGACCTGCATGTTGCGACAGGGATGTTAAACGGGGAAAATAGACGTAAAAACATTGAACCACATGCGCACGTTGCAGCGTGTTAACTGACAGATTTAAACCAAAACGAAAAATTTGTAAAAGATGATAAATATTATGATAAATTTGTAAAAGATGAATAGTATAGAAATTAAAACGAAATTTTTTATAAAGGATGAAAAGACAAAATATTATATAACCCTACAAAAAGCAACTTAAGACACCATGGTTTGAATCACACCCCTTCAAAAAGACACAACCCTTCAAACCACTTTTAAATGTATCACATCCCTTATAAAAAAAAGTCACAACTTTTAAATATATCACACCCCTTCAAAAAGGCACAACCCTTCAAACCACTTTGAAATGTATCACACCCCTTACAAAAAGTCACAACTTTTAAATAGAACACAACCTTTCAAACTACTTTTAAATGTATTACACTCTTAAAAATAAATCACAACTTTTAAATATACCACAACTCTCTAAATTCCTTTTAAATAATACAAAAAACATATACCCCTTTGTTTAACACACATACCCTTTTAATTAACACATACCCTTTGTCTACCATACATACCTCTTTAATTATATTATGTTATATTAATAAAAACACCACCGGACCAATACAAACAAAATCCAACTTCTCAGTTTTCGTAACCGACCAAAACATCCGAATACCATCGTGACCTTTAAGTTAATAACCAAATCGTTGTGTCTACCGTCGTTAGTTTTAAGTTGATAACCAAACCGTTGTGTCTCCTCTAATCACCGTTTCCCTGCCGTACGCCACCAATTCACACCCTATATAAACCCCCTGCCACCCCCAAAAAATTTCCGGTCATCAATCTGAATGCTTGGTTGCCGCAAAGAAGAGGAAGAGGGGTGTAATTGGGTCGCTAAATCGGACTTTGGGTGGCAGAACATTTGGAACCTATGATTTGGGAATCTCTATCCAAATATGAAATGCAACTAAAGTTAATATTGTATGCTTGAAAACTTCATATGCTTCTCGCGCAAAGGCAGAAGATGGAAACAGGAGATGGAGAAGGATGTTTATTGGCGTGTGGGTTGTACCACTCTCACCGGACGATTTTTCCTTCGCCGGAAGACGGTTGGGGTTACCGCTCTCTATATCTCCAAATGGGTCCATTGAGAATTGCATGTGATAACACAACTGCAGGTTATCTAATGCAAAATTTATGAGAAATCACAAAATGGTTAGTCTCCCATGTTGCACTCTTTCTTTTCTTTTCATTTTAATTTTATCTTTTGTATTGTGGATCTATTTCTTATTTAATTTTTACTTAATTAACTGTTTTAATTTAATATTTACAAGCACACTTTTTTTTATTATTTGAAATTTAACTTTCCCAACATAAGTGATTGTGGATTCATATGTGCATTGGTAGTGTATTCACAATCAGTTTTATTACGAAATTATCTCACTTATAAAAGTGGCAATTGTTTAATTATTATATCAGACTATAAATTGCAATTGTTTAATTATTATATCAGAGTATAAAGATTGAGTTAAATTCTTATTCTTTACATCTTTTAACGTTGTTTACCGTCATGTAACACATGTTTAGGTTTAGGTTTTGTTTTTTTCTTATATAAAGTTTGCGTAAAAATATTTTATCTAAATTTTATTGAATCCAATCCCCTCTGGCGCGGAGCGCGTGTCCACAAACCAATGTTATTGTTGACTTAGCAATTCTTTTTATAAAAAGATTTACGTAACGATCCACAATGCGTGTGTAGTCACAAAAAACATTTATTTGTTGGTAGTAGTCCCGCCGCAACGCGCGGGTTCGCGTCAACTTGTTGAATCACAAAAAACACCCACAAACCCGACTGCTAACATAAACCCTGCACCCGACAATTACCACAAGTGATTTAACCTTGCATTGTCATGATCATGTCTTCAAATTCTTGATTTGGTTTGCAAAAATATGTTTGGAGTTATATTCGTGATTGGAAGCCAAGAGAATCACCCAAAATTGCATCTTATTGCCCTAAAATTGTCAAGGAAACTTTTTTCGAAACCCTAATATTCATTCTTCTTGCTTATGGTGGAACGTGTTGGCTTGGGTTCGCATAAGGTTTCTGAAGGGGTATGGTCCCAAAAAGCCGCGCAAACCTCTTCTGAGGTTGCGCGTGAGACCATACTCCTTATTTTAATAAACTTCCTACCGAGAGCCACGCGCGACTTACACCACTTCCCGATTTGTATCGCGCAAGGCATAGACCACAAGAAGCTAAGATATCAGCACTTAGCATAAAATAATGGAACACATGGACATGCTACCCCCGCGCGGGCTAGTTAGATGCCCAACAAGAACCACACAGGAGGGGAGCGCAAGTCCACCTCCGGTGGTACACAAGGTACAAGTGGCAGTAAAAGGAGCCAATGAGCGTCCAGCAGGCTCTGGTCAATCATGCGCAACGATCGTCTGACGAGAAGTACCCAAGGACGCCTACGTGGCACCAATCAGGGGACGGAGACAACTGTCCCACGATCTCCACTTGTCTGCTGATGGCAGAAAGACAGCAGGGCCGACAACAATGACACGTGGCTCCAATCAAGGTGCGCCAGCACCAAAGAACTTCTAGAAGCCACTAAACGGTCGACACCAGCAAGGCAAGGAGCATATCCGCTATGCTGTCCATTTCCGGCCCAAGGCCCATCAGCCCATATCCTCTTACACCTCTCCGGCTATAAATAGAGACCTCATTCCACAGGTTAAACATTCTATTCCCTCTACTCTCACTCTTAGCACTTCATTACTCTCAAAACAGTCGCTTATTCTCACGCCGGAGCCTGGTTAAGAGGGAAACCCCCACATTCCCCTCTTAACGAGTAACGGTGTTCTGTTTTGCAGGATCATACATCAAGTCGGAGCTCAAATACTCATTAGAAGATTAACCACTATGATAGGAACATAAACCAAACTGATTAGCAACCTTAATCAGTTCAGTGTTTCTTCATTGGCGCCCACCGGTTTTTTCTATAACCACCTTCATCTTCTTTTACTTGAGCCATTGACATCTTTTCTTCCTTCGACCATGACTGGTCAAGGAACCATTCCAGAGTTCGGCTTCGGAGCCAACTCTAACGCAGCGTTGGGTGAAGGAATCCAAAACTTCCAAGCCCAACAAATCGAAGAAATTGGTGAGGTCGACGGAACAAATACTGGGGGCCCGCGAGGGAGCTTCACCCGCATAACTCAAGTGGTCACCCCAGGGAACAACGGAGAAGGACCGTCGAACACAGCGCCAGCTCAGAATGTTTCGGCATTATTAGGCTTACCAGAAGGCGAAACCCCGGCCTCGTGGTATGCCAAAAACATCGCCACTATCAATGCAGCGTACCAGTCGCTGATTGCGCAACAAGCAGTTTTGACGGCAGAACCGTCCTTAGTAACTCCCCCAAGTCAAGGAGCGCGCCAGATGCCTCCACCGCCGAATCTCCAAGGCAGAATAAACAGGCCTCCCCCTACCAGACGTTTGAGCGTACACGACACGCGCGATACAAGAGGGGAACGGATAGTTATTACGACTATCCGTCAACCCTTCAACGAGGCCCTGTTCACAGCCGGCTCACGCCGCGCAACATGAACAACGAATGGGAAGAGACAGATCCGAATGATCCGACTTGGGTAGATGACGAGGGTTCGTCAGTCTTTAACCGATTGCCAAAAAACCACGAGTACTTCAAGCCGAGACAGCACATCGAGTACACAGAAGAAGCTGAAAGAGATTTCCGCCTGGCGTACCGACCAGCGGAAGCTGCGGAACACTCCAAGTTCATACCGAAAATTGCACTCGCGCCGCTTTCACGAGAGAAACTACCCCCGACTGTCGGGAAATTCAATGGATTGACTGATCCAGACGATCACGTCAGAACATTCACAAGTGTAGGCTGCATGGGAGGTTGGAATATGCCCATGTGGTGTCACTTGTTCATTCAAACTCTTACCGGGGCGGCTCGCGCCTGGTTTGATAGCCTTCCGCCTGGGAAGATTAAATCATGGGTAGATTTCAAGACACAGTTTTTGAGCTAGTTCAGCCAACAACGTCGCTACCAGCGCGACACAGCCGAAGTAGAAGATATTTGGCGAAGAGACGGTGAAGGTTTGGAGGACTTCATCACCCGTTTTAATAAGGAATGTTTGGAGATAGGCGGCGTCAGTGAACAACTCATGCGTTGTCACTTTAAGAAGGCCATCCGCTGTGATAGTCTCATTAGAACTATCACAGGTAAAGATGGAATGCCAAAGGAGTGGGATAAACTCATGGAGGCTGCAAAAATCGTCGCGCAAACCGAGGAGTCACTCGCTGGTAACAAGAGTTATTACTCTGAAGATCGATTCTCTAGAGGAAACACGCGCGACAACAACAAACGCAACAAATACAAGAGTAACGACTGGAAGTCTGGGAGATCAAGAGGCCACGACGACAGGCCGCGCTACAGGGAAGACGCGCGTGAAACGATTGACCGAATCGGTTACAGGAAAGTGGTCAAAGACGACAATCGTGACAAGCACTGGACTCCGCTCACAAAAACGCCAAAAGAAGTATTGATGACGGAGAATCACGATTTCAAGGCTCCCAGGCCTATGACAAACAAGAAGGGGCAAGACCCCAACTTGTACTGCGACTTTCATAAAGACTCAGGGCACTTGATTGATGACTGTTACAGTTTGCGCCAAGAAATCGAGAGAGCACTTAAAAGCGGTAAACTAAGCCATCTGGTGAAGAACGTGCGCAAAGAAACTCGTCAGCTCCAGCGCCATGATGAAGGGAACCACAAGAAAGTCCGACGTCTAGAGACTCACATGGTCAACGGACCTAGGTATAGCGCGAAAGAGAAAAGCAAACGTCCATACGAGCCTTCATGGCAAGAGCAACAGGTCATTTTCCCGATAGTGCGCGGCGGTCCTCGTGCCACACGACCCGTCGTCATTACCGGTATCATCGGCCATTATGAAACGGAATACATATTCATTGATCCAGGAAGTACAGCAGACATCATTTACGAGCAGTGTTTCAACCAATTTGATGAAGAGGACAAGGCGAGACTCGAGCCAGTCGATTATCCCTTGTCCGGGTTTTGCAACGAGATGGTCTTCCCACTCGGTCAGATCAGTTTCCCCGTCACGCTTTCTGACGAAAAACATTCAAGAACAGCAAATGTGAACTTCATGGTGATGCCAGTGAAATCGAGACATGATGTGCTAATTGGGAGGGAGACCCAGGGTGAGCTGAACATGGTAACTTCAACACCCCACTCTGCGATAGGGTTCCCAACCAAGACAGGAGTAGCAATCATCTATGCCAAAAAGGAAGTGATGTCAACTGAAGAAATGCGCCCAGCGAAAGCGGCGAAAGTTTCTACAACCGAGCCCGAAAAATGGGTCCGAAACCGCAAATACCCAGAGCAAACAGTGACCATTGGCCACGCCATTTCGTCAGACATCCGTACGCGTTTGAAGCAATTATTGTTCCGAAATATGGATATATTTGCCTAGACCCCGGCAGACATGACCGGTGTCCCGCGCAACATAACCGAACATTGCTTAAACACTTACCCCTCTGTTGAACCGAAGGTCCAAAGAAGACGCAGCTTGGGAGCAGACAAAACGAAAGCAATGAACGAGCAAGTATGCGAGTTGCTCAAAGCTGGGATCTTGCGGGAGGTACGATATCAGAGTTGGGTTGCGAACCCGGTGATGGTTGAAAAATCAAACGGCGGATGGCGAATGTGCGTAGACTACACTGATCTCAACAAGGCATGCCCAAAGGATTGCTATTCCTTGCCTGAGATCGACAAAAAGATAGACTCGCTAGCGCCGTATAGATGGAAGTGCTTTTTGGATTGCTACAATGGGTATCATCAAGTTCAGATGAAACTCGAAGATGAAGACAAGACAGCCTTCAGAACTGATCTTGGAATCTTCTGCTACACAAAGATGCCCTTTGGCCTGAAAAATGCTGGCGCAACATATCAACGGTTGATGGATAAGACCTTCGCAGGAGACATCGGAAAGCATATCGAAGTTTACATCGATGATCTAGTGGTTAAAAGTCCCGAAGAGGACCAAATGTTGAAAGACATCGAAAAAACATTCAATTCATTGCGCAGTGTAAATATGAAGCTGAATCCAGCCAAATGCTCCTTTGGCATGGAAGAAGGGAAGTTTCTAGGCTTCATTGTCACGAACGGCGGTTTCAAAGTGAATCCAGAGAAAGTACAGGCTATAGAGCGAATGTCCTCACCGCGAACCATCAAAGAGATGCAACGACTGGCCGGCCGACTGGCCGCGCTTAATCGTTTTCTCTCCAATCACGCCGCGAAGTCGTACCCCTTTATTAGCACGCTGCGCAACTGTGTGAAGAAGCAGGAGTTCAAGTGGACACCCGAGGCCGTGACAGCTTTTCAGCAAATGAAAGCGTGTCTGATCGAACTCCCTACCCTGACTGCACCATTCGAAAAAGAGCCACTCCTACTGTACCTGTCTTCTTCAGACAGGGCGGTAGGGTCGGTACTATTGGTGGAGAGAAACGGAGTCCAAACTCCAATTTATTACGTCAGCAGGGTACTCACTGACCCGGAAACAAGATATTCCACGATGGAAAAATTGGTCCTCGCGCTGCTACACGCCTCCCGAAGGCTGCGCAGATACTTTACAGGCCATGTGATAACGGTGCTTACCAATTTCCACATCGGCACAATATTGCAAAAGCCTGAGACATCAGGCAGGTTGGCAAAATGGGCCATTGAGCTGGGAGGCCATAACATCTTGTACAAGCCACGACCAGCCATTAAAGGTCAAGTCCTAGACGACTTCATCACAGAAGTGCTGGCCGATAAAATCAAAGAATGCGAACTGATAGAGACTCCTGAGACAGACGTGACTGATGAGACTTGGATGCTTTATACTGATGGAGCATCCAATGAAGATGGCGCAGGAGCAGGATTGCGCCTGGTGAGCCCCGAGAATCATGAATTTACTTACGCCATCAAGTTGGACTTTAAAAACACCAACAACGAGGCGGAGTATGAAGCATTTCTGGCAGGCTTACGCCTCGCCATCAAAATGGGAGCAAAAAGCTTACGAGCACATGTCGACTCACTCCTGATAGCCAGCCAAGTCAATGGCATATACGATGCGAAAGGTGAAGTCATGGCCTTGTATCTGGAGCAGGCAAAAGAATTGCTCCAACAATTCAAGTCTCACAAGGTTATACATATCAATCGCTCCGAAAACAAACCAGCTGATGCCTTGAGCAAGCTTGCGTCGACTTCTTTCCAACATCTTGCCAAAGATGTAAGGATAGAAGTACTCAAGAATCCATCAGTGTGGTTGCGACAAGTAAACGTGATCGAAATGGGGCAACCATCCTGGATGACCCCTATAATCCAGTACTTGCAGGAGGGGATACTCCCTGAAAACAAGGCGGAGGCAAGGAAGATACAAAACAAGGCCCTGCACTATGAAATGAACGACGGTATTTTGTACCGAAAATCCTTCTTGGGACCACTCCTGCGCTGTGTGGACCCCCAAGATGCGAACTATCTGATCAGGGAAATCCACGAAGGGATTTGCGGCATTCACGCAGGACCACGCATGGTTGTCGCAAAGATCATGAGCGCCGGGTATTACTGGCCAGGGATGCATGTCGATGCCCTGAGGGAAATCCGTAAGTGTGATTCCTGTCAACGACACTCTCCGAAAACCCTGCGCCCCAAGAACGATCTTATCCTTGTATCCACTGCATGGCCTTTCCAGCAGTGGGGGATCGATATGGTGGGACCCTTCCCAGATGCTCCTGGCGCCGTCAAATTCATAATAGTGGCCGTCGATTACTTCACAAAATGGGTGGAAGCCAAAGCCCTCGCGTCAACTACAGCTATGATGGTGCGCAAGTTCATTTGGGAGCACATCATATGCAGATTTGGCCTCCCGCTCAAAATTGTAACCGATAATGGCACCAACTTTGCGTCAGAAGACCTTCAGAAGTGGATGAAGGAGATGAAAATCGAGCACACTTTCACATCCGTTGCACACCCCCAAGGCAATGGACAGGTGGAAAGCGTGAACAAGTGCATTGTCGAGGGGATAAAGGCCCGACTGGGCACAAGGCGAAGAGGTTGGGTAGATGAGCTCCCGAGCATCATATGGGCTCATCGAACCATGCCAAAAACTAGTACCGGCGAAACCCCTTTTAGCTTAGTGTATGGCTCAGAGGCGGTTATCCCGGCAGAAGTCGGCCTACCCTCCCCGCGCTTGACAGCGGTCAACGCAATCAACAACGAAGCGGAGAGACGTCTTGACTTGGACTTATTGAAAGAAAGGCGCGAAATCGCGCGAATCAGGGAAGCCAAATACAAGACCCAACTGAAAAGGTACTACAACACAAGAGTCCGCATTTGTACCTTCACTCCAGGAGAATACGTCTTCCGAGATAATGAAGCGTCAAATGCGGAACGTCCAGGAAAGTTAGCACCCAAATGGGAAGGCCCATATCTGATCCACGAAGTGCTAGGCAAAGGGGCTTACAAGTTACGCACCCTAGATGGCTACATTCTACCGCGAACATGGAATGCGTAACAACTACGCAAATGCTATATGTAACTTACTTCGGCCATGCGCCTCTTTACGTTTCTATGTTGGCTATACGCCGTTTGCAATTAATGTATGATTGGCCTAAGCGCCTGTTTCCGAATTAATGAAAGCATACGACATGTTTTCTATTACTTCTTTCGTTACCATGTTAAACTTCTGATTAGCGCGAAAACACTCCAGCAACTTAGAAATTATCAAAAGACCGCCTCCAAGGTCCTTCGCGAACAAAGCGCGAGACCGGGCAGTTCCATTTTACTTGAAGAGACTTCCGTTTATTCGAGCTAATTTAACCTAAGTTTTTGACAAACAGTGCAATAATTGTAACGGGAATGAACAAACACACTTAATGTCATATAAAACATGCGCAACAACGCAACATTGTACAGTCAAAATGCAAAAAATTACAAGGCAAAGCCTATCGACAACACCTATTCTAGTTCATCATGTTGATTTCCATCATCATCGCCATCATTATCAGTTCCATCATCACCACCATTTCCATCGCCGTCGCCATTTCCACCATCATCGCCAACTGTTTCCTCCTCATCCGATAACTCCACAGTCACTGGAGAATCAAGAATGGCCTTAAGACGCTGACACCAGTCGTCTTTCTTTAAAGCTTCCACGACCAAATCCATCACAGGCAAAGTAAGGTTGTCATAAGCATCCTCAGCACGCGTAAGCGCAGCATTCGCCTGGTCGGTCACCGAGCAATGGCTCACATCAAACTCTTGTCCTAGCATCTCCTCAACGTGTTGGGCACATTCCAGATAGCCCCCTCGATGACCCACTGCGCGAACAGAATCCGTAAGAGCAGCTACAGCGCGATCCAGCTCGCCAGCATTGAGGATAGAGTTGGCAACCTATAACGGGAACCGCATATTAGGTCCAGCTAGCAAATCAGGCATGCAAAACTATGCAAGTACAAACTTACCAGCACTACTCCACGAGTGCGCATCCATTCAGCCTCAGACGCAAGCGTGTCAACGATGCCCTGGGCCTCTGAGTAGTTGGTCTGAGCCACATTAAGAGCAGCAGCGCTGACAGCACGCGCCTCTTCAGCAGTGGCAGCCTTAACCCTCTCCGCCTCGATGTCGATCTCCAAGGACTCGCATCTGTCAATCTGATCATTCAGACGGCGTTTAAGCTCAGCGATCTCGACATCTTTGGCCCGGAGATCCTTATCCTTGCTGGATAGTTGCACCTTTGTCTCAGCCAACTCAGCCTGAAAAGCGACAAAAGATTTAAGCCACTTTGTAGACAACATAGCAAGGAAAAGTAAAGTGGTAAACTAACCTCCATCTGCTGCGTGGCAGCCTTCTCAGCCTGCGCATCTTCAACTTTCGCAGTCAGCTCAGCAACTTTTGCTTCAAGATCAACAATCTTGTTCCGAGCCGCGAAGGCGCACTCATTATCCTTCTCACATATACGCTTGAACTCGGCCTTCTCCTTGGCCAATTGCTGTTCAGCAGTGTGGAGTTTATTTTTAAGGCCCTCGCGCCCCCATTCCTCGGCCTTCTTGTCTGCATCAAACTTGGCCTTCTCCTCATCAAAGATGGCCTTGGACTTCTCAAACTCAGCGATACGCTTTAGCATCCGCTCGCGATAACCCTCCCAGTCTGCCCGCTCCCTAACCATCGTTCACCACTCGCGAACAATCTGATGGTTGGCGGCGCGAGCATTAGCTTCTCCAAGCACGAAGGTTCGATACAACATTTCATGGGTCTTCGCCCTCTGCCGGTTAACCTCTCCAGGAGTAAACGAGTTCAAAAACCAATCACGGCAGGGCCTGAATTCCTGAAATGTGTCCTTCTGCTTCAAACTCCAGGGAGCTTGGTGAGGGGCATCACCGCGTTCTTCCTCGGTAAAACTCTTATAATATATATCACCAACGGTGTCCTTCGCCCCAATGACGTTTGGGTTATAGCCCCCAGCTCCACCAGAGCTCGCACCACTAGAGGTATACCGACTCGACCCCTTGGAAGTATGTATCTTTGAACGGTCATGGGCCTCAGCATGCGCGAGGTGGGCAGGTTTGACGACTTCAGCCCCTTGAACATTGACAGGTTTGTCCATAGCCTTCTTTTGTTCTCGCTCCCTCTCCAACTCGAAGGCTCTCTTCTCCCCAGCCTTCTTTCTCTTCTCCTCCTCAGCATTCTTCCTCTTATCCTCTTCAACTTTCTTTTTCTCTTCCTCAGTTTTTTTCTTCTTATCCTCTTCAGCTTTCTTCTTTTTCTCTTCCTCCTTACGACGTTCCTCAGCTTTTCGCTGCGCGTCAACAGCCTTCGCCACGTCTTGTTCAGCAATATGCTTCTCTTTAGCAGACTCATCACCAGCAGTCTGAGAAGACTTGATCGTAATTTTCGACCTCTTCGACTCTGGCTCAGTAAACGTGACCCCCTTCTCAGGGGTCTTCTTCTTGATCTCTGCAGGAAAGAAAACAAATAATTAAGCAAGGAAGATAAATAAAGGGAGAGAAATCAGGAGCTTACCAGGAGAGAACTTGTACAAAGAGCGCAGTTTGCTCGTCTTCCCAACCAAGGGAAGCACGTCAACAATCAGCGCAGAGCCCACACCAGCTGTGGTCTCACTCCTAACTCTTTTTCTGCCAACCAACTGGGCAGCAGCATCTTCTTCTTCTTCTTCAGTTTCCTCTTCATGCACCGAAGGGGTCGCGCCAGCATCAGGGTTACGAGAACCCGCGCTTCCAGAACTCTTTGAGCTACCCGCTCCAGTCTTTACATCAGCTGCGCGTGATAAGCCTTCAAGTGAGTCACTTATTATCACATAATCGTTTAAGTCACTCTGGCGAAGGCGAAGAGTACCTTTAACAGCGGCAGCGGTTGCGCGACTACTACCAGCCCCCTTACTGGTCACCTCCGGACCCGCTTTAACTGTTTTCTTTTTCTTCACGGGTTTTTTCTTCTTCTCTTCTGGGTCAATCCCCAGGTCGCGCAACACACCTGCAAATATATTAGACCACGAACTTAGCTCGCCGTTTGAAGACCCTACAGACTCCTCGCTGGAAAGATAAAGAACCTCTTTTCCAGCAGGAGTCACAGAGCGTAAAGGACGAGGTTTAGGGAATTGCGCACCTTCTGTTGCAATTGGCGACGCGGCAAATGCATCAGCAACAGGGTACATGAAGTTGCCCCTGATCTGCTCATACCAGCTCTCTTCATCCTCGCGCAGCGGGCGCACGCCCATTGATCCAGCAAAAGTGGCGAATGCAGCTTGATATAGTTGCGCATCTACACGTCAGAATATACTATGTAAGATAAAAACAAACTTGAATCAAAGGAGAGGAAGAAAGTCACTAACCCTGATCGCCAATCTTCAAGACAGGGACCTCTTTGCTGTCGGGTGACCACCGGTCACTCATCTGCGCAGCTACCAACACATTTTCCCCAAACACCCGATTAGGGGTAGGGGTTAATTGTTGGTACCACAGTGCTTGCTTGGGGATTGGAAGATCCTCCTTCAAAACAGCCTCAGTCCAGTCCCTGAATGGCATGGCAATCAGAAGCACCTCCTCCCTAATGAAGAAAAACTTGGGTTTCCAATCGTGAAAACTCTTAGGAGGATTTAGTAAGATCTTCTTTGCAGCACCACGGCTGGCAAAAGAGAAGAAACCCATCGTTCTTTGCAACTGATAAAAAGCCCGGAACTTCTCGACAGTCGGCTCAATACCATGAGATCGGCATAGAAATTCAAAGTGACGAACCCGAACCATCCCAGGAGGGCTCATCTGGGAAAGGTGAAAGTTGTAAAAGTGCAAGATGTTTCCCAGAAAGTTAGTCGCCGGTAACCTAAAGTTACCCTGAAGGAAAAAGTCTTCATATAGGGTAATGTAACCCGGCGGTGCGTCGGCGGCGGTCTGGCCCTGAGCCGGGTACCGAGCATCCCACTCCGGTGGGAACCGGAAGCCTCGAACAAATTGTTCAAATAGGCCGAGATCCCACTTGAGGACAGGAACCGGACCCTCCTCGGTAGAAACAGCCTCATGGTGTTCTTCAGTCATTGTAACAAGAAAAAGTTTTTGAAGAAAAACTTGAAGATCTGAAGAAACTCTCTTGAAGATCGGAAGAACTCTTGAAGATTTGAAGAAAAATCTTGAAGATTCAAAGAGACGAGAGGAAAGTAGAAAGCAAAGAAGAGAGAAGTGAGAGCCTTCTCACATCCCTTCAGATATATATACCCATCGCATTTAATGCAATGGGTAAGCGTGCCGTATTCGCCGCTAGGCTAGCCAACGAGAGGCTGCCACGTTAAGCGGAAAAGCAGGGGTGACGGTTACCACGCGCGCGTGGGCCTCACTCTCCTGACACGAAGTGCAACCGCCGCAGTTGGCATGATGACACCCGTGCCAGGGGTCAACTCAAACGTCGCACTCAACGACTTATCCTACCAACTTGCCAGAGTTCAAATTTCGAAGTTTCCCGCCAAAAAAATTACAAGTAACTTCAGGCAAAAGTTACCAGGGCCGCGCAAGCTAACACCGCCTTAGCAACACCTCGCGCCCGATCAGATACCCAATGAACCACTTGGAACCTGCCTGGATAAGCTGCGCAGTTGAAAACAACAATTTTACAACGCGCCACACCAACCAAAATCAAGAGAGCATTCCCCTACTATTATTTTTCTAAGTCAAGAGCTCCAACCACTTGCGTCGCGCATGGTGCAGCACTGGACTGGGGGGACTTGAAGGGGTATGGTCCCAAAAAGCCGCGCAAACCTCTTCTGAGGTTGCGCGTGAGACCATACTCCTTATTTTAATAAACTTCCTACCGAGAGCCACGCGCGACTTACACCACTTCCCGATTTGTATCGCGTAAGGCATAGACCACAAGAAGCTAAGATATCAGCACTTAGCATAAAATAATGGAACACATGGACATGCTACCCCCGCGCGGGCTAGTTAGATGCCCAACAAGAACCACACAGGAGGGGAGCGCAAGTCCACCTCCGGTGGTACACAAGGTACAAGTGGCAGTAAAAGGAGCCAATGAGCGTCCAGCAGGCTCTGGTCAATCATGCGCAACGATCGTCTGACGAGAAGTACCCAAGGACGCCTACGTGGCACCAATCAGGGGACGGAGACAACTGTCCCACGATCTCCACTTGTCTGCTGATGGCAGAAAGACAGCAGGGCTGACAACAATGACACGTGGCTCCAATCAAGGTGCGCCAGCACCAAAGAACTTCTAGAAGCCACTAAACGGTCGACACCAGCAAGGCAAGGAGCATATCCGCTATGCTGTCCATTTCCGGCCCAAGGCCCATCAGCCCATATCCTCTTACACCTCTCCGGCTATAAATAGAGACCTCATTCCACAGGTTAAACATTCTATTCCCTCTACTCTCACTCTTAGCACTTCATTACTCTCAAAACAGTCGCTTATTCTCAAAACAGTCGCTTATTCCCAAACTGATTAGCAACCTTAATCAGTTCAGTGTTTCTTCAGTTTCCGATGGAGTGTTACTCGCTTGCGGATCTTCTTGCTTACGTCAAAGAGAGCCCGGGTAGTAGGGTTTGGAAAAGAATTGTTAACTTGGTCTGTATTGCTACGATTTGGAGCGCGAGAAATGCGAAGGTTTTCGACGACTGCTTTATTCCGATTATGAAGACGGTGGACCTTGTAAAAGAGGACTCTTATATTTGGATATGCAATCGGTCGAAATTGAACAAGCCTAGCTGGGAGAACTGGTTGTCTTTTGATGTGGCAGATCTGATGTAATTGTCTTGTTTTTCTGTTTTTCTGTTCTTGTTGTCTTGTTTTTTGTTTTGTAGTTTCCCAGTTTCTTGCTGGCTCTTTATATTTATATATAAAGCGATTTGCCGTTCAAAAAAAAATATTCATTCTTAAAACAGGTGACAAAAATTTTTAATTCTGAAAAAGTCTGCTCGCGAAGTAACGTACGCCGCCCGCTACGTAGCATATGCCAATGACCCAATATGGTATGTTGTTTCTTCTGAGCTATGGTTCCTCATACGCGAGTTCCATAACCCCCCCCCCCAAATAACATACGCTAGTATCAGCTTAACGTATGTCATAGTCCTATTTGGCATGATCTTTGTCTTTCTTTCATACATTGATACTTTTAGCCCTCCAACTTTCATTCACGTGCATCCAAATGCTCCCGGAACATATCTTTAATATGTTTACACCTGAAAACCATAAGCACGTGGAAAGTAAATGTGTTCCACGCCAAAATCAAATAAAAACACATATTAAACACTTCAAACAAAAAGCTTTTACCCATTTATCAACCACAACCCAACAATACAATACTAGGACCGATACAAACGCCTCTTACAATCTAAATCCAGATAAATACAGTCTAGTATGGCGATATCGTTGTCTAGTTACACAGTCAAGGTACATGATTGTGGCTTGATGACGGATTATGGAACCCCCACAAGAAAGGATAAGTCAAGTAACAACAAGCGGATATAATTTCAATATATCGCTAGATAAAAGTACATTTTTCTTTTAACTCCTTAAGTGGTTCTAGTGCAATTTGAATAAATGCGCCCATACATATCAACAAAAATAGCAATGTAACCTAAGAGTTTAAGAGGAAATTCTTAATAATCGGAACGTTCTTTGCCTCTATTATCATTTGATGAGCCAATATCTTTGTGCGTGCACAATTGTACCTTGTGCTAATTACAAATATGTACAAGAAGAACGAGTAGTATAAATTTATGTACCTTTCTATTGTTGTCTACAATAAAAAAAGAGGACATTTTCATAAACGTGTATATATATGGGTGCTAGCGATGTGGTGGATGTTACCAAGGCTCTTTTGGCATGCCTTAAACACGGATTATATTTGGATAATGTAATTAGTAGTAAGTATCATTATAACTATGAAAATATTATGTAATTATATAGTTAAGTATTTAAATATGATAATATTGTGTGATGTAACGAATGTCACCAAGGCTATTTTGGAGAACCCGACCTGCCTTAAACGCCGAATAAAATTGGGTTGTTGTTGTTATTATAAGTAATTAATAATTATATATTATGTATTTAAATAAAATCATACTTAAGTTAAACCTAGTGAGTTGGCTCACACGATGTGACGGGTGTCACCAAGGCTCTTAGACTAGAAGGTATGGTTTGGCTCATCCCCATGGGGATGAGCCTCCACGTAGGCGCCACATATGCGGCTAGCATGGGATGAGCCAAATTGAAGATGGAGGGGGATGGAGGATGGGGCCCCACCAAATATTTTTTATTGTTTAATTCATTTTAATTGTTTTACTTTTATTTATTTAACTTTTTTTTTTATAAAAAGTATTCAAAATTTAAATAAAAATACTACAAATCTTGTGATGCCACAGCTTCAAGTATCACGGTTGGATATCCGTGATCACCTCGCGTATATTGGCCGCGCCACGCAGTCGGGCAATTATGCCACCCCCAATGCATACAATCAATGCTACCAAGCATTCCCGGAAACCCGCCAAATCATTGGCAATCCTTGTGAATAAGCGGCGACTCATTCGGAACCTGCGTCTAAAAATGTCGGCGTTGTAAAGTGGCTCATCCGAAAAATAATCGTTCACCAATTTGTCGTGCGCTCCTGTCGTATATAATATATAAGTACGAGTTAAAAAAAAAATAAGGACAATGAAATTTTGTAATGAAAACCTTGGCGGTCTCTGTTAATGCGTATTCGTGTGGTAATAACATTTTCACCAATTTCTTCCTCTTCCTCTTCCTCTTCGATTAAAATCTGTCCCGCCCGTAGTACAGCGTTTGCGAAAAACATCTCCTCTTCGTCATCCGAAGACGAGGGCCACCAAGGATTAGAAGCCATTGTGAGTAAAAAGATATTTTTTTTTATAAAAGTAGGGAGAAATTGGTATAAAAGTGAGAGGGTTTTGGGTTGAAAGTGGGGAAATAATATTGAAAGTGGGTGATTTTATAGAAAAAAAATGAATTTTTTTTTTAATAAATCTAGCCGTTTAACGGCTACTTTTTTGAATTTTGGAGCGGCACACCCGGCGGTGGGTGGCCGTTTGTGACGGGAGCCGAGCCAGGGGGGCGGTGTGGGGGTCCGGCGCCGGGCCAAGCCGGGCCAAGCCGGCCCCCATACCTTCTAGTCTTAGAGCAATGTAACTTACATGCCTTAAATACTAATTATATTTAGGTACTATTATTATTATTTTGTAAATATTTAGTAGTTATATACTTAAAAATTCAAATTCAACTAAGATAATATTTAATTTAAATAGTATTTAGAGTAAATTTGTCAAAATCATCCTGAGGTTTGGGCATGTGATGAATTCAAATAATCTAATTTGCATTAAATAATATATTGATTAAGAAAAATTTATTAAATGAAGACAAATTAGAAAGTCCAAAAATTTTATTACAATTGCTTTAGCAGAGTAAATTTTTTGTTTTACACTCTTCTAGATTAATCACTAAAACAATCAAATTGGTTATTTTATTTAAAAATTGCCTTTTGAAAAACAAAAATTAACATATGCCAAATAAGTAGCTTAAACCTACTTTTTAATGAACATAATCATTAGTAATAACTAGTATAATTCTCCTGTGCATTACAATGGTAATTATATCGAAATCGGACCAGATCATTATAGTACAGGTACCTTACTCGATATCGCAAACAAAAAAAAGCCAAAAAAACAAAGTCGTTATATGCCTAAAAGGATATCAACGCGTTTTTAAATCAATCGAAAACCAAAAATAAAATCTGATGCAAGTGTGCTGAAGTTGTTCGGTTTGTATTGTCTTGGTTTGACGGTACCAGTATAATGTACTGTTTTGTTTGACGGTACCAGTATAAGGTATGGTAAAAACTAAATGCATCCGCTTATTTAGTTTTTCTATAAAAAAAAGGGTAGAAAAGCACATGACATTTCTGTGCTTGCAACATGAAAAACGTGTTAGTCAGGCATGAAAGTTGTGTTGTGTACATAATGAGTAATGAGAAGTATTAGAGTTCATTATTAATACTCAACTAGTAATAAGGCCTGCGCGCGTTGCGGCGCGAATACATTGCAAACATCGAATGGGTTAGTCAAAGCGTTATGTGATGCGCTAACCTTATGAAAACACACGTTTCGACGTATCCGGTTGAACTCAACGTAACATATAGCCGCATTGCGATTGGATCAAAACATAACACAAATCGAGTTTATAATGTACAATCATAATGTATTATATGTGACCCGACTAAATTGAATTTATACCGTCAAGGCATAAACTCTCGAGGGGTCAAAGTGACATTTTACAAAGTTCATAAAAAGTTATAGGGTTAAAAATTAAATTCCTTAAACTTAAGTAAGAATGGCTTTGACAAAGTTGAGGGTTAAAAAGAAACTATAACAAAGTTAGGGGTATAAAGGATAGTACCACAAAATCAAAGCGCAAAAAGACAGACAACTTGTTTTTGTCGGTGGCATTGGCCACCGACTTTCTACTTTAAGAGTATGTAGAATTTAAATAAAATAAAAACAAATAGGTTCCTAATTTCCTATATATAGGAGGGTGCGTTGAACTGTTGAAGCATTAAACTTAGAACAGAAGTTCACTTATAAAGTGAAGCAATAACCTTAGAACACAAGTTCTCTTATAAAGTAAGTGAAGGGGTATGGTTCCAAAAAAGCCACGCAGTCCTTCCTCCAAGCCGCGCGCAGGACCATACTCCTTAGTCAGAAACGTGTTCAATCCCAACCTCGCGCGAGTTACTTCGCCATTATGGACCTCGCGCGAGGTCTAAACAAGAGACAGACTTAATCTCAACACTTAGCATTCTGGATGTGTCTCCAACACCTGTAATCATGCGCGGGCTGATAACATGCTCAGCAGAGGCCGCGCAAGATCTATAACGCATGACCACTCTAGAAGGGCACACAGGGGTACAAGTGGCAGAAGAAAAGGGCCAATCCTTGCCCTTCAGGCTCTGCTCAATCGTGCTCCACAATCGTCTGACGTGCAGGAGACAGAAAGTACTAAAGGACGACTACGTGGCACCAATCACAGGGCAGAGACAACTGCCCCATGATCTCCACTCACCTGCTGATGGCAGAGGGACAACGAGGCCGACAACCATGACACGTGGCTCCAATCACCGTGCGCCAGCACCGGAAAACTTCTAGAAGCCACTAACGGTCGACACCAATGAGACAAAGAGCATATCCGCTATGTTGTCGCCTTCCGGCCCAAGGCCCATCAGCCCACACCCTCTTACACCTCTCTGACTATAAATAGGACCCTTCGGTCACAGGTTAAACCATTCTATTCCCTTTACTCTCACTCTTTACTCACTTAAATCTCCTCAAAGCAGATACTTATTCTCACGCCGGAGTCTGGTTAAGAGGGAAACCCCCATATTCCCCTCTAAACGAGCTAACGGTGTTTCTGTTTTGCAGGATTAATCGGTCATTAAGCAGCTCAGGAAACCAAAGAAGATTAACCCTTATGGTTGAAACATAAACCAAACTAATTACCAATAAAATTAGTTACGTGTTTCTTCATTGGCGCCCACCGGTTTTCTACAAAATCACTTTCATCTTCTTTTTCTTGAGCTTTCGTTGTGTTTTCCTTCGATCCATGGTTGGTCAAGGAATCTTTCATGAGTTTGGTTTCGGAGCAAACTCTAATGCATTTTTGGGGGAGGACGATCCAAACGTCCAAGCCCAACATGTGGAAGAAATCGGTGAAATCGAAGTAACCAACATTGGGGGACCCCGCGCGAGCTTCACTTGCATCGCTCTGACAGTAACCCCAGGAAACAATGGTGCTGGACCTTCAAACCCAGCTCCACCTCAGCACATTTCGACGCTATTAGGGCTACCAGAAGGCGAAACTCCAGCCTCTTGGTACGCCAAACAAATCGCTACCATCAATGCCGCGTATCAATCTTTGAGCGCACGTCAAACAGTTTTATAGGCAGAACCTTCTTTGATTACTCCTCAAGGTCAAAGTCAGGGGGCGCGCCAGGCACCCCCACAACAAAACCTTCAAGGAAGAATCAACACACCTCCCCCTACGAGAAGACCAAGCGTGCATGAAACGCGCGACACACGGGGAGAAACCTACAGCTATTATGATCACCCGTCCAACATCCAGAGAGGTCCAGTTCATAGCCGGCTAACGCCGCGCAATATGAATAATGAATGGAATGACACAGATCCAGATGACTGAACTTGGCAAGATGACGAAGGGTCTTCGGTTTTCAATCGCTTGCCAAGAAATCATGAATATTACAAGCCAAGGCAACACGTTGGTTACACCGAAGAAGCAGAGCGAGATTTTCGCCTCGCATACCGTCCAGCTGAAGCCGCAGAACATTCAAAATTTATTCCAAAGATCGCTCTAGCGCCGTGATCACGAGAAAAATTACCACCCACAGTTGAAAGTCCAATGGGCTGACTGATCCTGATGATCACGTCAGAGTATTCACAAGTGTTGGTTGCATGGGAGGTTGGAACATGCCTATGTGGTGCCACCTGTTCATCCAAACTCTCACGGGAGCTGCTCGCGCCTGGTTCGACAGCCTCCCGCCAGGAAAGATTGAATCATGGGTCGATTTCAGAACACAGTTTGTGAATCATTTCAGTCAGCAAAGACGTTACCAGCGCGACACAGCTGAAGTCATGGACATTTGGCGCCAAGAGAACGAAGGTTTAGAAGATTTCATCACTCGCTTTAACAAAGAGTGCTTAGAAATTGGTGACGTAAACGAACAACTCATGCGCGCTCATTTCAAGAAAGCTATTTGTTGTGATAGCCTCATCAGGACTATCACAGGAAAGGATGGAATGCCCAAACAGTGGGATAAGCTCATGGAAGCTGCCAAAATAGTTGCGCAAACTGAAAAGTCATTGGCCGGCAACAAGAGATCTTATACTGAGGATCGATTTTCCAAGGGGAGTTCGCGCGACAACAACAAGCGCAATAAGAACAAAGGTCACGATTGGAAATCCGGAAGATCAAGGGGTTACGATGAAAGGCCGCGCTATAGAGAAGACGCGCGAGAAACAATCGACAGAATTGGTTATCGAAAGGCAGTCAGGGATGATAACCGAGAAAAGCACTGGACTCCGTGTAACATTCCTATTTTTATATTAGAATTATAGGTTTGGTTAACTTTATTTACCACTAGTAACTAGTTTATTTTTAATATAAATATTCAACCCAAATAGTTTTAAACAATATTTTATATAGTTGGTTGAAATATTATATTAATTAATTAGCCTGTATATGGGTGACCTTTCTAATAAAATAAAAATATATAAAAATTTTCATATAACTAGACGGATATATTACGGGTAAGTTAACTGTAAGAAATATGAAGTACCTAGACATGCCTAGTAACAGTATACTAATTAAATTATAAAAATACATTGTATTTTGAACCTACTCTATTTTTAATGAAACTTAGGCCCAAATATAGACAAAAATATTCTCGTTCCAATGACATATTTATTATTTTATAAAACGTTATATTTTAGAAATTATACCGCCAAATAAGTTAACCAGATGAATTAATTATAAGAATAAATTAATAATCTATATATATTAATAAATGAGATGATGTGGGCTATGTGTCCTTGAATGGTGAAGCCATTTTGATGATGTGGCAACCATTGGTTTAGTGGAGTTTGATTTTGAGAGGGAATTGATGTAATTCTATATAAACAAACCAAGTTTCACAAAACACAAACCAAAAAACCAAAGATACACGGGATCCGGATTTGAATGGGCCGGTTTTCGAGTTATCCAAATAACCCATATTGAATTCGGATCCTTTCTCTCTCTCTGTTCTCTCTCTTCTACCTACCATATTCGATTACAACCCCTAAATCAACATACCATCTCCGATCATCAAAATACTATAGCCGATCATCACTTAGGTGACGAATCTTTCAAGAATTAGAGGTAAATGTATTTCATCAAACCTATCAGTTCCGCAAAATCTCACATACCGACAATCATCTTCTATCACTTTAACCTAATGGTGTTCTTGATTCTTTGAAACATTCGACAGAGATCCAAGGTTGCAACTGTTTTTATATGTTATTTAGATGTTTCTGAATCTTTTTTTTTTATTCGCTACTAATTATTTTGTTATTAACTTCATCAACGATTATTTTCTTTCAGACCCGAACATAAAAATTGCAGGTATGTTGTTTATTCAGATGAGAGTACAAGATGTTGATTATTTTCTTAATCAAAACGAGATTTGTTCTATTACTCTTCATTCATTCTATTTCCTTTTTTCAAACAGAACCCTAATCTACCGCCACCATAGCCATCATCAACATGGTATTCTCCATTGTTCATCGATCCAGAATTCACCATCAATGGGTACGAATTAACTCTTTTAGTTTTGGTTTTTTGATTGTTAAAGTTTTGTAGGTGATAACGGAATCCTTTTTTTATTTCGATTCAATCTCATTTGGGAGGATTTTTTTTGTTTCCTCGATTATACAAGGTATTCCAGTTTTGACTATTCTTTGTTTTAGATTTTAACTCAGTTTCTGTAATTAGACATTGTTTCTATAAACAGATTACGTTTTTTTTGTTAGTAATAAATTTTGTATTGTATTAATTACCAATCCATTAAAGATTTTGTGTATTTTATTTTATTTATGGTCTGATATGTTTTTCCGGAATATTGATTTTGTTTCTATAAATAAATTGTTTCTATATTAGATTATTATGTATTGTAAGTGTTTAATCCCAATTTTTGAAGATTTCTCTGTCTTTTTTGTGTTGTTCTTTATGATATACATTATCCGATTTAATCACTGTTTTTTTGCAAACAATATCAAGATCGGAGGTTTGTTATCATCATCTACATTCTCTGATTTATGTAATATCTATGAACGTTAATCATTTCTTGGGCATTTATCAAACTTGCTGATTTTGGTTTATTTTGATTTTCATGTGAATCCCTAAATCTTGGATAACAATCGGAAAAATGATCATTGAACAAACAACAGAGGTTAGTTGAATGTTATAGTTGTTTTCTCTTTTTTAAGTTTGTAATATTTGATTTTATCCTTTCTGTTCGGGTTTTTTTTTCAAAAATTAATAATATATGTTCTGAATGATTTATGGTTTGTTTTTCTCATGGTGAACCCTCCATCTTTTGTGACAATCGAACTCGGAGTGTTCGTCAACCAAAACAGGTTAGTTCAATTTTCTTGGTGTTGTTTGTTTATTGATATCTATAGTCTTTGGTTTTAAGTTTTGTCTTCATGCTTTATTTTGAAAGTTTATGTGATTATATTTTGAAGTTCATATGGTTTGTTTTATCAATTATATTTTTTTCTATTTAGTTAGTTATTAATTCTTTAAGGATACCTTTAATTTCTTTTTAAAATTTTTTTTGTTTCTATAAAAAAATTACTGTTTTAAGTTTAATTTTTTGTATTCGGAATTATTATTCGGTTTCTGTAAATAGACATTCTTTCTATAAATAGATTACCGTTATATTTTTTAAAAACATTGATTACTTCCTTTGTAGTTATGGATCCTAAAAACAACGCCCCTTCGTTCTTAAAGTTGATTGATACGATCTTATTAGTTGAACTTTATTTAACATTGTTACTAATGTGGACTTTTTATCTGTAGTCGAGACACAAGGAGAAGCCACAGACTACCGAAAGTCATGTTGAAGAAGGAGTTGCTGGGGATAGTGTTGGTCACTTTCAACTTCCAAATTTTGGGTCTTTTTTTAATGTATGTAACTATGTTTTAATATATATTAACAAACTTTAACAACCAGTACATTGTTGTATTCTTATATTTTTATATTTATGATGTCATTTTTTAGGATACTGACGACTACAAGTTTGATCGACATATAGCTGCTCTAATTCAGATGGAAGATGCTAAGAAGCTGGTAAGTGTATACGTTCAAATTATTAACAGATCTTAGTTATATGATTAGTTAATTTTGTAAAGTCAATCCTTTTTATTTGATGAATATGATTAGTTATATGATTATACAGTTTCTCTTTTTATAAATTTGTATTTATGTTAATTTGTTTTATCTAATTAAAAACTATACAGTTTCCTTAATTAGGGTATTTTTAAAAACGATTTTTTGTGATTTGAATTTTTCATCATATATTACTAAAAATATTATCTTTTCTAATTTTATATAAAAAGATCATTTGTTCTTCAATCATTATTCCATTTAAAAAAAACAACCTCTCTTTGGTTAATGTACATTGGATAGGTAAACTATGTTTGTTTTTAAAGTCATATTATTTTGTTTTCCACAGTCTATTAATTTTTTTTGTTGTCTTTATAGCTACAATGGAAAACCAAGGTGACATCACCTTGCTGAACGATATCGATGCTCTTAGTACAAACTACACTATCAAGGTGAAGATTGTTAGTTTGTGGAGAAAGAAGATGAGAGGTAATGAAAGAGAGACGTATCGTATTGATATGATACTGATGGATGAAATGGTAATTTTTTTGATTTATTTCGTTTTGTTATTTGTATTATGTTTGTTACATATTTACAATACCATAATTTTTTTTCGTTTAATTATACTGATTGTGAGTTCATTTTAACATTTCCTTTGCGTGTTATTATTTATTTACCCTCAGGGTACCAAGATTCAAGCTTTTTGCTTACATAAGCTATTTCCAAAGTTTGAGAGACATCTAAATGTCGATGAATGCCTTATCATAAAACGGCCATCTCTTGCTCCGAACACTGCATCGTTCAAGATTATTCCTAACAATCAGAAGCTATCTTTTTACTATCACACGTTTGTGGAAAAGTGTAGTAAATGGGAAGGTCCGCAATACATTTTCAATTTTGTTGATTTCGATGATGTTGTTTCACAGAGAATCAAGGAGGGTACGCCAGTAGGTGTGTTCATTTATATTTACAAAGTTTATATACCACAATATTTTTTAACGTTTTATTTAGTTGTTTTTATGTTATTATATATGCTGGCATCTTTTTTCTTTTATTCTTAGATTTCATTGGTTACGTTGTTGTTTGTTATAAGATTGAGGACACTAACAAAAAGGATGGTAGTAAAGGGAAACGTCTCAATCTTAAGCTTCAAGATCTCGAGTAATATAGTTTTAAAATTTTAGTTTATTTATTTTTTCCATATTATGTTATAATTTTTATAAAATTTTGTTAAACTTATGTTTTTTTCTTATATGCTATTGTAGATATGTTCGGATCGATTTAGCTCTTTGGGATGATTACGCTAAGGACATGTATTCTTACATGGTTAGTAAAAATCGTGAAACACATGTTGTCGTTGCTGTCCATTTTGGTGCTGCTAAGACATACAAAGGTATTTTATCAATTACACAATTTATACCATACAATATAGATAGATGTTCTTCCTTTATATATATCTGATTGATTGTTTAATTTATTTTTACCTAAAAATAGGTAAATGGGGGATTTCTAATAATTTTGATGGTTCACGGCTTTTCATTAACGACAATTTTGATGAGATGCTATTGTTCAAGGAAAAGTGAGTCTGATTATTTATTTATATTTTTATAATTGTATCAACTTTATGATTTGTTTGTATTTTTTGTTAATTACACATTTTGGTTTCTTCAAAAAAATTTATAGGTTTCTTTCAAAACTTGCTGCTTCAACCGAGTCAAGTAGCCATGCTGGGTCACATATGATGTGTTCTGTGGAAGATGAATTTTTAAACAATGATGTTTTTTCACCAATTGCTTATCTTGGCTCAATCATAGAGGTTTTCCTTAACATTTGATGTTTTATATTTCAACTATTTTCAAAATTTTAATGAACTTTTATTTCTTTAATTCTTTAAACAGCCAAAGAAAGTGGTTATTGTTGGAACTATCGTAGCAATCGTTTCTGATAAGATGTGGTATTATGATGGGTGTAACCATTGCAAGTCCAAACTTGAGCAAAAGTTTGAAACTTATGATAAGGAAGATGGAACAAGTGATGTTAGAGATGAGAAGGTGTATCAATGTTCCAACAAGGATTGTCAAGGAAAAGAATTTTTCCCGCTGTCCAGGTAAAGTGTTTGTTATTCATAATTCTATTATTGTTGATTCAACAATGTACGTCGTTTATATTATCTATTCGTCTATGTTTTTTAATTATTTAAATACGCTTTTAAGGTTTAAAATACCAATTCGGGTTCAAGATTCAACCGGTACGGTGACACTTACATTGTTTGACCATGAGCCATTGAAGTTTGTTGGGAAAACTGCAAAGGAACTTATAGAAATTCAGGACGAGGTTCTATTTAGTACTACTTTATATTTAATTCAATTAGATTTTTATATATACATTCTAACCGCATATGAGATCTTTTTAATATAGTTACTCACGACAAATGAGCTTCCAAGAGAATACCCTGTTGAATTTGAAACGTTGGTTAACCTAAAGTGTGCTTTCGTGATCAAAGTAACATACTTTAATATTGTCAATGGTGTGGAGAATTATGGAATATCAGTTGTTACCACCGATGTTGACATCTTGGATGAGCTCAATAAAAAATGGAAAATTGACCAGGTAAGCGATTGTTTTATTAATATATTTGCACTTACAAAACCGTTTAAAAGATGTTTAAACAATTTGTCTGTTGCTTTCGATTTTTTTACAGCTTGATGTCTCTGATTCGTTCGGTATGAGTCAGTCTGAGTTCCAATATGCTGGTGGTGAATGCTCTAAGGTTTAACTTTAAAAATATACTGATATATACTTTTAATAGTTGTGTTATTATAAATTGTTTATTTTTTTAGGATGGTGATTCTTACACTGGGGATAACTCCACACCTGTTTCAAAGGATTACGTGGGTGACTTGAAGCAATCATCTTCTGATTTGAAGCGTAACCTTGGTGATGTTTATGTGATTGAAGAGGGAATGGGGTCGGCAGCAAGTAAGCCTCGCATGTGTGTTGAGAATAATGATCTTGACGAAGATTTAGGCAAAAACTGATAAACGATATTTTGCAAATGGTGGTTACAATAAAAACAATTTATTTGTTATTGGACTATTGGAATTTTGTTTTGTGGTTTTTAATTTTTGATGTTTGAATATATTTTTATGGTTTCCCTATATATTATGATATTTTGACCTATTCTTTACTATTTTTTGTTGGAAATCATGTTTGGTTATATTCCTTATTTTATAAGACTACATTTATTATTTATTGTATCATAATTTAATCATCCGATAATATAAAAATAAGAAAATGAAAAATTAAATTTTACTTTTGACCTTAATGAATTACTTTTCATGAAATGAACATTAATCATTTGTTTAAATATTTATACAATCCAGTTACATTTGTATAGTTATTTTAAGAAATATCGTAATTATAGCAACTCGATTTTAGTGTTGACACATTCTCTTTAATTTCCCAAACTTATAAATATAAGATTGTTTCCATATTTCAGACCATTAATTTGATTGCAACTGATTTTAGCAATCTTTATTATTAATTACATAAATAAGTTATAGCTTATGTCTATAAATACAGATACTTTACACACTTTCAAACATCTTCAAGGTTCTTTGAATAGATATTGAACACTCACAGACAAGTATATGTGACACTTTCAAGATTCAAAAGTATGGATGGCTTAAAGATGTTAATATTTAGACGGTGATGGGAACATTACTAATAAAATTACCAATGTAGTCTACAAAGAGATATTCTTAAATTTATACTTTCAGTATTTTAATAATAATTTCCAGCTTTTATTTTTCTTCATTGATTTTTTATGGAATTCATCTTTACTGTTTACTTCAACATTTAAGGTTACATTAAATTGTTAGTAAATATGAGTTAGAACTTATATAATAAATGCAAACCACATATAAACAACCACATCTTAATTTGTAAATATATATATTTGAACATCGATAATCAACAAGCATTTATAGTCGATACCATTGTTAGTTATATTAAAAAAATATGGTATCTGTCATGATAATATACCACTAATTGTTTTCAAGCTTAAACTACCAACGACGAAAATTGAACATGATAAGAAGAGAACGTGCATGTCCAAAAAAAGATACATAAAATCAGTAGCACAAAAGACTCATGATTTCGTCTTCACAAACACCTTCAACATTAGCTTATAAGATTACCTGTTAACCTGCATTAACTGCATCCATGTGTGATAAGATCAGGAGATTTCCTGAACTTACAAATGTGAAGTGCATTATGTCACCCGCACAAAGGCCATTCTCCTTCATGAACATCGACCAACCTTCGATTGCATACCTTACACCACCTCCATTCTTCTGACGCCTAAGATTCATATCGATGGTTTTTCCATTCATGTTCTTCACTTTTAACTCATGCACTTTATTTTTGAATCCGGCAATTCTTACAACATCAACAGGCATTCTCTACATGTATACGAACTAACAGCTAAATCAGGCTTATGATTGTTATACTTTTACTCTTAATGAATGATTAGTGTAAAAAAGCATATCATGCGGTATTTTCCCTTCTTTGTGAATTCATAATTATCAGTTTTTTCAACATTATTTGTCCTTGCAACACGTTTTGGTTCAACATCCAATATCTTCAATGCATTAGCATATCTCATTCCATTTTCGTTAACCTTATTATTACAGATACACATTATATTTAGAGTAGTATATTTTATCCATTAATGTATAACAAATATTTATAAGTAAATGTTGTGAACTTTTTCTATACATACCAACCGACTGCGGGTTCTCCGTCTAAATGTTGAGACGTTTGGCATTTCCACTTCTGTTCCGCATATCAACCGCTTACTATCGTCTGGATTACAATATGCCGCAATCTGTTTCCCTTTCTTTTTAAACTGTTAATACAATGATTAAAGTTAAATAACATTAACCAACAATCATTAACTAAATATCTATATATATATATATATATATATATATAAACATGATAAATAAGGGCTGATGTGTCATGATATAAGGGCTTGGAAAATGATGTGGCATCACCATAGGCACTCTAGAATTTGGTTTTGGCTCCAAAATTTTGGGTCTTTTTTTCTTTATATGGGCAGACACGGGATCCGGATTTTGACCCGTGTATTTAAATGTTCTAAACCCTAAATCTGCATCTCTTCCACTGCCTCTTCATTCTTCTCCTTTACGCACTGTGATAATCCTTCCTGTTATTCATTCTTTCCCTTCTTCAACTTCTATAATCTATTAACCTCTGAAATTAATGGAGTAAATTCGCAGGTATCGTAATCCCGTTTACTTCTTTTCCTTTTTTATTTTTTGTGTTGTGGATATCTAACCTGGTATAACTCAACTAATAAAATACGTTTCTTTTTTATGAACCCTAGATCTCAATTGTCTTCTTCCTTCTGCTTATACAATCTGAGTCCACCACTTCACCTATCCATCCTTCAAACCCTAACATTACAGCACATCAGATCCTCTTTTCATCCTGTTGAAATTGACCGATAATCCTTAGGATCTACAATTCCATATCTTCAAGGTGAGTTTTAGGGTTTGAATTATGTATTTCATATGATTTAGGGTTCGATTCCATATGATAACGTATGAAACATTCGTTTAGGGTTGGATTTTCATATGATTTATGGTTCGATTCGATATAAAATATTCGTTTAGGGTTTGATTTTTATATGATTTACGGTTTGATTTCATATGACTCCGTCTTAAACATTCAACTGATTTCAATTTCTTATGGTTTTACGCGGTTGGGAGTTGTTTTTTTGGGTACTTTTGTTTGACCACATTTATTTATAAAATTATTAATGCTGAGATTAGTTTTTTTTAATTATTGTAGGATTTGTGAGAGGGAGATTTTAAAAATAGCAACTCAGAGTGATTTTGTCATCATCGCCAAATTCGCCGTCTTGGTTCATGTCTGGGAACAAATTTTGATGTAAAGAGCCCCTCTTTTCTATTGGTATCTTGGTTTTTTTTTTTTTGAACTTTGTATGTGTTTGTTTTGCATATGCAGTTTCAATTTTAGTCAGAAAGAATGTAATGGAAAGGAGCAAGAAGGGTTGGGAAGACGAACATATTTGAAGAAACCCCCAATTTTCTTTTCGATTTCACACACACACACCATGTGTAATTTATTGCATCTTTTCTTGCATCACCAGTCGCTGCTTTGAAATCTGATATTGTGTCATCTTCTGACAATAAAGATACAGTTCACTTATATTCTGGAAATGTTCCACAGGTTATGTTGATGTTAAATCTCCTCCTATACTTGGGGTGGTGAGTTCAGAACACCATGATAATGAGGAGAAAAGGAAGAAGGATTTTTAAAGGATGTAACCTGTGAATATGAGTCTCTCGACGCTGTAAGTAGTATGGTAGATTTTATCCACTATAATAGCTTGATTTGATGGGTTAGCCCTTTTGGGATCAAAAAGATAGTGTTGGTTGGTTCATAAAATGGTAATCTTGTGGATTGCGTGCTATTCATGCCTTTGATGTTAAAAAGAATCATTCTAGGCTTGCATCTTGAGTATTCTTATGTTTGACTGTTTTCTTGATTATTTGATCTTCAGAACTTTGTGGGTAGTTTGTGTATTTAGTGCATAATTTGTAATTATATTCCTATATTCCGTCTTCGAACTGTCGATCCCGCCGCAACACGCGGGTTTCCCACTATTCTGTTTTTATGTTGTTAAATGAAAATTCTGATTGTTTAAATTCATTTTAATTTATTCATAGATAGCTGAAGGATGAAAAAATGTAGTATGTTTCTCTATATTATATAATTGAAAAATCCGATACTAACAGTTAAATTTTTTATTCAGGAACCATCTACAAAACTACCCTGAATTTCGACTAAATCCAGAAGAAGCTGATGGAGAAAGGTGTCTAGAGGAAGTTCACGTGGTTTTTACACGAATTGGCAGGAAATAGAGACAGGCTAAATGCCCGTGAAGCCGATGGTACACTAAAGCCACTAAAGGAATATACTGGTCCTTTGGAGGACAGGGGTCACCAGATTGCTCTGGATATCGACCTCCCTGAAGGTGTCATGACTAATGAAATGATAGATTTCTGGGATGCAATTTATGAAGTAAGTGGGATACCTTTCTATGATTCAGAGGAGTTAGCTTTAGGTAGTCTTAACAAGAGTGAGTATATGTTAGAGCCAAGAGTGAGTATATGTTGCTGCCAGATGATGGTAAACACAACTAATGAACACCCTATGCTCTTCGGCAAATACTCTCCGTTCTCTTGTATGTTGATTAAGGGAGCGAAGTTGGGCGAGTCCGCAACATCGCAAACAAACTAATGGATTGACGTAGCTATGTGCCAGCATAGATATCTTACCCTGGGTTGACGTAGCTATGTGCCAGTATGGATATCTTACCTGGGTTGTTTTTTATGCCGATTCAATGATTGAGGTGATATGATGTGAGTTTTTGCTACTTTGTGATTTCCCGATATCAAGCAGTCACCTCATAAGTCGCAACCATTCTTCTTTTAGACAAACCTTTGCGATTCCAAATCTCTGTATCGGTCTGCCGGAAATTATTCGAGTTGCTCGGAATTTCTCTGCTATGATCAGAGTTGAGGGCCCGGTGAGCTTATTTCAACTTCACACTCCCCCTTTCTATGCTAACCCATATTTTAAACCTAAATTCAACAGGTCCTAAAAGGGTTAAAGATGAGAAAACATGCTTTCCATCATTACATGTAAGTTAATCACACTTTTGATCTTTATTTTTGTTTGGACTTATATCTAGGAGTATACGGAGTGCTTTAAGCACTTAGGATATGATTCACTAGCATTTATGGTTTGACGGTTTGTGATTCATCAATTGGAGGCATAAGCAAGATATTTGACAAGATTGAGGTAGCCAATAGCTAGCGAAACGGATAGGTTGGTTGGGTTTAATAATTGGCAAAACATGTCTAGGCAAGTTGGACCAACTCACAAACATTTATATCTGTTTTTTGAGTTTGTAATGAGTGGATAATGTGTCACATGTATGATACAGAAAATACATATTACTAGAGTATAATCAAAGTATATTCAATGTAAATGGATTAAGGAGGATCTATGCACGGGAGTAAGCATTTTTGTGAGAGCTGAATTTGGAACACCTAAATCCTTGGGTGGAGTTTTATGATCCAGGCATATGACAAGATGGTCATTGGGTGTATAAATTTGGTGTGTTTCTCTTACTTTCACAAGCACGAGAAATATGAAATTTTAACGACTCACAATCTGTAATTGATAGATAGATGATATAAACCAATTTGGGAGTATATTTAGCTTTCTATAAGACATGTAGGGAGTGATTAAGCATATGGCTTAATCGATGTACATATAGTACCTGAAGTACATCAGTCAATATGGAGACTTCATGATATATGCCAATGGGTCAACCCCTTTTTTCTTTAGCTAAGTCTTCTATAGACATGTAGGGAGTGACTAAGCATATGGATTAACCATGCCTTTTGTTATGTTTGACAAATTAAAAAAAATTTATGCCCTTTTTATTCACATCAGTCAATATAGAGACTTCATGATATATGACCAATGGGTCAACCCCTTTTTTCTTTAGCTAAGTCTTCTATAAGACATGTAGGGACTGATTAAGCATATGGATTAACCATGCCTTTTGTTACTGTTTCAAGTATTCTTGTTTTATTTTTTATTTTCAAAAATGCTCTCCAAATTATAGCTCCCTAATTTGTTTTTTAATTATTTTTGTCTTTTTTAACTTTAGGATGAAATGAATTGAAGACTAAGATAAAAAAAAAGTGAATGGATTGTTGGACTGAGCTCATATCGTTTAAGATTTGTTATACTTAACAAAACACTTTGCGAGTTTATTTATTCTATTAACACGATATGCACATTTAAAGTGCAAACTTGTATTTCTTTTCTCTATCATAATGAACATATGTAAAATTGTAAACCTTATACAAAGAATCTAAATATTTTTCAAAATACTTAAGCAAGTTAACGAGGCAACCCATTTTTAGACTGTTTGAGTTAGCCAGTAAAAAAATACAGCTTTCTAACATTTTTAAATATAATCCTAAAATTGTTTCTCGTGTGATTCATAAAAAACATTAATTAAGCTTTCTAACATTCTTAAAGTATTTTTATCTTATATAGCCATGAGAGTATCATCTCATGACCAAGTTCCAGCTTTGACTTTGACATGGCATTGGAGGAGGGAACCGGTAAGTGAAAATGAATGTTGCGGACTAGAGCAGTGCAAGGAGATGCTACAGGAATCTCTGTAACTGAGAATAAGGAATAGTGGAAGTCTTCTTCATCTGGTGAAAAGTAGTCCTTACATATTTTTATTTGTTTTGATCCATTAGTTATAGGTAATTGTTGTTTGATTGTGCCATCAATTTTTACTAAGACACGGAGTGGTACATTATTTGTTCATACTTTTACTTATTTCTAAGCTTTTTCATTTATAAATTCAAGAAAAGTAGTCAACTACTTGAACTTGGCATTGGATGGTCTAACTTTCTGCAATGCATTAATCAAAGAACAAATGTCACATTGCCAAGTTCAAGTATTTTTGGTAAGCGATTCTATACTTGACTCATGCAGGCGCTTGCGGTTTTGTAAGCGATTCTATACTATTTTTGTTATTCACAACATGAAATTTATGGTTTTATTTTTTACTAATGTCGTTGGTATTATAGGGACTTGAGTTGCAATAATTTAAGCGGGCAAATTCCTCCGATAATCATCGGAAACTTGACGTACACCGACAAATTGTAAGAAACTAAAAACATGGTTTGATTTATGTTTTTATACGGTTAGGAATCTTTCGTCAAACAACACCGCGGGTCCTATTCCGAAAGATCTGTCTCGGATTGGTAACTTGGATACATTGTAAGTTGTTCTAAACCGTTGATGACTTTAACGTGATCGAACTATCGGTCTTTTGGTTGTGATAACTGTTTCTTTGTTTTTTCAATAGGGACCTTTTTAACAACAAAATTAGCGGCCCGATCCCTTTGCCGCTTGGTGATTTGGAATATCTTTTGAAATTTTAATTTTACTTTCAATAACTAACCTTATATATGTCATCATTATCGCTTAATCAGATATTTTTGTTTTGTTGTAAAACAATAGGAATCTGAGTCGGAATGAGTTCACCGGGTATCTACCAGCTGAGTTGGAAACTTAAGAAGTGTCATGGACACGTAAGTGATCATACGTCCATTCATACGCTTCATTCGGTTTGAAAACGTAAAAAATAATTATTAAAAAAACTTCTTTTTGCAGAGATCTTTCTTACAATCATCTCTTGGGTGTAGTGCCCCAGGAACTCACGTTGTATGTTCCCACACGACTTGCATTTTACAATCTTGTGTAACGCTGCAAAATGACATTTGTTCTTTGATTAATGCATTGCAGAAAGTTAGAAAGTAATAACGTTAAAAGTGTTATTTATATACTTTTCTTTGTTGTAAATTGAATTTTCCTACCCCGAAAATTTATTAGTTTTGATATAGATCCGGCCATAGTGGTAAAGAAAAGGAAGGAGATGCCCCATGGAAAAAAGTGTTATTTTACGGCAAATAACGTTTGAAAACGTGTCTTTTAATTTCAACATTGGTACCGTAGAGTATTGACACCAAATTTTAACTTATTTATTTAAACACTTAATAACGTTTGAAAACATGTCTTTTAATTTATTTAATGACATAATTAGATTATAAATTGATTTTTCCTGCCCGGGAAGTTCCCGAGTTATAAAGATTCACAACTACATGGTATATTTTTATTTTTATTAATTAATATATATAGATGTATATTTATTTTTTAGATATAAAGATTCACAACCCGGGAGTATTCCCAGGTTATAACCTAGTAAATTAATATTTGAGAATTTCGATTGTTGTACGTGTCATAAGAAAGAATAAAATAATATTTAATTTCTTATTCTTAATTCTACAAATATGGGCCGTGTGGAAACATAATTTAATAATGGGGTACGTGTCCATTGAGGTGTATCCTCCAAAACTGCTGAGACATAATATAAAAAGGGATGCATATCACATCTTTGGTTGTTCAATTTTTTCTAGCTTTCATCGCCCATATCTCTACCATACTACCTTTTATTTTATTATTTATTTTCAACTATAATAATAATAATAATAATAAAGCTCTGTCCAGTTTTAAGTGTTTTAACTCCCGATCACCGCTACCCTTTCCGATTGATCTGAGCCTCATAACATATGTCAGGGCTCTGCCCGACTAAGTTGTTGGGGTTCTATCTCGGGACTTCGGGACAAGGTTGAATTACGGGTACTATACTTAACACGAGTGCAATATATATTTTAAATAGCTCAGAAGTTATACCCAAAATTTATACCAGGAGATTTTCTAGTTGAACCCTAAAGTTACAAAGTGGGTCCATTCTCTTTTCTCACTGTTTTATTCTCTTTTTGTGATTTACCCAAAACTATTATTTATTATTCTCTTTTGTAAACAACTCTCATCAAAAGTCATGCCTATTATTTTATTTACCCAATAGGAAACCCTAGTTGAGACACCCAAGTAATCCTGCACAACTCCTAAAATTTTCATAACAATCAGAATCAGGATCAGGGCCCCTAAAACTCAGGGGGAGTATTCCCCACTTGACGATTATCTTCATATCTTGCTGTCTAATTCGAAATTTAACATTCCGTCGACTCACGCAAGCTACTGAGACGCGTGGCAACCCTATGCTAAAACCGCCCTCCTCTCGCCACGCGGGCGCGCCCTTTTTCCAGTATATATAGAGGGGTGTGGGACTTGATTTCTGGCACTGGAGCGATGTTGAAATTCGTTATACACTCCGAGATATTCTTTGATTACTACCAAACACACACTAGCTCGAATTCTGCTACGATACCGGGTATTAACTCGATCGCTGTTACGATTCAATGTCCGATCGACTGAAACTATCCGACCGGATGTTTAAGCGCTATCCTTTGTCATTAGTCGTGATTCCGACAGGATGTTTGAGTGCCACCCGAACTCGGGGAATACTCTGTCATTCGTTGTGAATCCGATGGATGTTTAAGTGATTGCACTTTGTCATTCATTGTGAGGGTTTTAATCTCATGAGTTATCGTAATTGTTGTATTAAGTTACCTACCTAGTTCATGTGCACTAGGTTACAAGAATAATTAATAGGCTAAGCTCTGCCTATATAAATCTGCAATATCAAGGCTAATCAATAGGCTAAACTTTGCCTGTATGAATCTGCATGCTTATAATGCGAGTCATTCTCTTTTTATCAAATTGCTTTACAAAACCCTATTTATTTCAAAGTTATAATTACAGGGATTAAGTCTTTGTAATCACCAAATTACAGCCGGTATGTGGGGTTTTGTATACATTACTTGATAATCTTCACCATTGGGGCAGCCAAGGGGTGATATGACCATAGTCACAGACACCATTGGACAGATGGGCCAATGGGTCGAGTGACAAATACTGTGGGTAGTTGGTTGATATCAGAAACATTGTAATCGCTCTTAATACTGTGAATTATAACAAATGTGTCGTTTTCAGTAAAATGAATGATTCACTCAGTATTTCCCGCTGACAAAACCTTTTTAAAACGCGTTTCAGGTAATTACCGTAGATTGGAGTAAGAATTGGATCCGGCTCTGAAGGACTTCAAGAAGTGGCTTATTTTATTAATTGAATCAAATTAAGAAATCTTGTTTTATAAAAATCAAATTTATTTATATTAAAACTACCATTGTAAAACATGGGCTTTATCCCATCTATTTAATAAATAAAATCCAGTGTTTTCTAAACTCTGATATTTTTCCTAACTCACGGTCCTGATGAAATTTCCGCTGCAATATTTTTCAAATAAAATAATCACCGGTACCACTGGGCTGCTCACGGCACCCGATTCCGTCCAGGGTGGGTCGGGGGTCGTGACACTCCGCTCATAAAAACACCAAAAGAGGTGCTCATGACGGAGAATCATGATTTTAAGGCCCCCAGGCCTATGACGAACAAGAAAGGGCAGGATCCCAACCTGTACTGTGATTTCCACAAGGATACAGGTCATCTTACAGATGACTGTATCAGCTTACGACAAAAGATCGAGAAAGCACTCAAAAGCGGCAAACTAGGCCATCTGGTAAAAAACATGCGCAAGGAGACGCGCCAGATTCAGCGTATGGTCCCCAAAAAGCCGCGCAGTCCTTCCTCCAAGCCGCGCGCGGGACCATACTCCTTAGTCAGAAACGTGTTCTATCCTAACCTCGCGCGAGTTACTTCACCATTATGGACCTCGCGCGAGATCTAAACAAGAGACAGACTTAATCTCAACACTTAGCATTCTGGATGTGTCTCCAACACCTGTAATCATGCGCGGGCTGATAACATGCTCAGCAGAGGCCGCGCAAGATCTAGAACGCATGACCACTCCAGAAGGGCAGACAGGGGTACAAGTGGCAGAAGAAAAGGGCCAATCCGCGCCCTTCAGGCTCTGCTCAATCGTGCTCCACAATCGTCTGACGTGCACGAGACAGAAAGTACTAAAGGACGACTACGTGGCACCAATCACAGGGCAGAGACAACTGCCCCACGATCTCCACTCACCTGCTGATGGCAGAGGGACAACGAGGCCGACAACCATGACACGTGGCTCCAATCACCGTACGCCAGCACCGGAAAACTTCTAGAAGCCACTAACGGTCGACACCAGTGAGACAAAGAGCATATCCGCTATGTTGTCGCCTTCCGGCCCAAGGCCCATCAGTCCACACCCTCTTACACCTCTCCGACTATAAATAGGACCCTTCGGTCACAGGTTAAACCATTCTATTCCCTTTACTCTCACTCTTTACTCACTTAAATCTCCTCAAAGCAGATACTTATTCTCACGCCGGAGTCTGGTTAAGAGGGAACCCCCCATATTCCCCTCTTAACGAGCTAACGGTGTTTCTGTTTTGCAGGATTAATCGGTCATTAAGGAGATCAGGAAACCAAAGAAGATTAACCCTTATGGTTGAAACATAAACCAAACTAATTAACAATAAAATTAGTTACGTGTTTCTTCAGTAAGTAGTAAGTGAAGTTTAGCTAAACTTACTCATCTCTCTGTTATATCTCCATTTGTCGTGAAGAAGGTCAGAAGTGATCGATGTCGTAAGGTCGGTCAAAAATAAAGTAAAGTGTCCTATTCACCTTTTACGAGTAAAGGGCAAATAGGGTATCGAATCCACTGGGAATCAGTGGAAAGTATGAAAGCTCGTTGTTTTAATTATCATCTACGTCTAAAACTAATTGCTTTTTGCAGTTTTGAGAATAATTATGAAAACGATTGTAAAATTATATTTGTAAACAATGATGAGAGAAAGGATCAATCTCCGGGTTTTCAGGTTATGCAGAAAATCAAGTTACTTAGTTACGACCAATTGGAAATCACATAGACATGATTTGAAAACTTGGTTTGATAAATAATTAACGAATAATATATTTGATTGCAATGATCCACGATCGAAATCGAAAGATTGATGCAAATGAATAGTAATCCAATTAGTTACCAATTTTCAATTTCATAAACATAATCCAGTTCAATGGTTAAAGGTTTAAGACAATGACATCCTAGAATTTAATCCCGGTTGTTGATGAACAAACCAAATAATTGATGAACAAGAATGATTACGATAATCAAATACTGTTTAATCAAAACAAAAAACAATAAGAACAACTAACCGAAGGTTTAACCGAATCCTAATCCAAAAAATCGTAACATACGCAAACCCGATGTCCAAACATAAACCCTATTCCTGGAGACGGTCACAGGACGACTAGCCGCTCATGACGCTCGAACACTCTTCCAAAGCTTGAGATGAGATTGAGTTCATGATTGGTTTGGTGATTGATGGAGAATTATGATGTTGACGATGATGGATTGAGAGCCAAATAATGACAATATCCCTCCCCCAAAAGTCGACCGTCATGAAGTCTTTTATCTTTAGGTAGTGTTTGGTATGCACGAATGAGAGGTGGAATGGAATGGATGATTACGAGGGAATGAAGAAAACGGTGTTTGGTTGGTCAATGGAATGGAATCACTCATTCCAAAATGCATTCCATTCCCTCAAAATCATTCCTTCCACCCCCCCATGTTTTTTTTCCATTCCATCTTCTCTTGCACCATTCATCAACAACACCACAACCCACCACCTTCGCAACAACCCCCCCCCCCCACCACCACCCACCACTGACGCCATCGCCGCCACCCGCCACCACCTCACCCCGACAGCCACCGCCGCCGCCGCCACCCACTCGCCACCGTTATCACCCACAGCTGCGACCAACCGCTAACGATACTCGACGCCGCCCACCACCACCATCGTCGACGCCACCACCACCGCCGCCACCACCCGCCGCCACCAACCACCACCTCTGCTGCCACCCACCACCAACGACCACGTTGCCACCACCACCACTCGTCGTCGTCGCCGCACCGCCACTTGCCGCCACCACCACCACCCAACGTTGCTGCCGACACCCACCACCGCCACCTATAACCACCCACAGTCACTACCACCAACCACCACCACCACCACCACCACTCACCGCTGATTTTATTACTCCGTTTTTTTGCCTACCGAACAATACACAATAATAACTCATTCCATTCACGCATGGTAACCAAACAACACATGGAATGGTAATGATCCATTGCATTCCCTCGTCCATTCCATTACCTCGTCCATTCCATTCCTTCGTCCATTCCATTATAACTTTTTCCAAAACACACTCACGTGCGTCTCTTTTTTTTTCGAAAACAAACCGTAAGCCACAACTAATTCCGTAACCCACATGTCTAGTTCACTGTTTGTTTTTGTGAAACTGTGCGAACAACCGTAAGTTACGTCCAAAATTCCGTACTCGGCGCCCCCAAATCCAAATCCTCCAAGATGTGATTTCTTATTTTATGTCCCCAATATTCACGTGTCACCTTTGTTGTGAATGGTGATGATTTGATATTGGTACAAGATTCCTTCCTTTCTCATATGATGTTTGTCAGTAGGGGTGTTTAAAACTATCCGTATCTGAAAATCCGATCCGAAATATCTGATATCCGAATCCGAAATATCCGAAAAATCGGATATCCGAAATTCTCGGATTCGGATTCGGATAGTGATTTTCAAAATTTTCGGATATTTCGGATATACGAAAATTTAATTTTCATTTTTTTTGGATATCCGAATATCTGAAGTATCCGAAAATATCCGAAATATCCGAAAATAACCGAAAAATATCCGAAATATCCGAAAACTTACATTCGGATATCCAAAACTATCCAAAATATCCGTTTCCGAATATGAAAAAAATAATAAAAAAATAAAAATTAAATAAAAAGTTGGGCTTTCGGATATCCGATTCACTATCCGAATCCGTATCCGAAATTTTGGATATCCGAAATTTCGGATACGGATTTGGATAGTAAAATTTGGTATCCGAAAATTTCGGATATCCGAATTTTCGAATATCCGGTTTTGAACACCCCTAATAAGCAGGAGGGATCATAGCCTCAACTTCCTGTAACAAAAAAAATACAAATTTTAAAAGACTTTATACTCATTATAAGCATGGCCATATGGTCGAGAGATATATATACCTTAAACCATAGTAACTCTCGCTGCACTTTTAAAGCAACTCCTGACACATCCTCAAGTCGCTTTTGCTTTGCACACTTTCCAACTAAATGCAACATATTATTATCATTCCGGTCTCTGAGAGGGGAGATCAAATCTTTCATGGAACCTATCTCATATAGAAGGTTGTAGATACCTTCGTGACGATGCGCTACAGCAACATGAAATATGCTTTGGTTGTTTTCATCTACTTTCCATATGAGATCCGGGTATAGCCAGATGAGCTCAACAACAAATTCACGATTGCCAAATTCTGCAGCAACAAAAAGTATACGAGACGAGTACGTTGCTCTTTTTTTTCAAAGAAACCGGTTCTTTATCGTCTTGCATTACCACATCTCGAGGACCGCGCAGTATATCATCAATCTCTTTCTTAGTTTTTTTCGCAATATATCCCCAAATCAGTCTTAGCAACTTCATTGCGTTATCTTTCTTTTCCATAGATTCTAAAAAACAACAAAAAAGCCAAATTAGATCTGGATAACACTAGCGTATGTCGTGTATAATTTATTTTCAGTACAAATAACGTGTGATGAACATCATTAAGTAGAAGAGATCTTTACCTGACTTGATGATTCTATCGATCATGCTAGTACGTTTTTCAGGAAAGGGTTCAAGGCCTAGGGATGAATCTTCGAGTCCACTTTCCCCACCAACTTCCGGATTCTCAATTTGAGATCGTTGAGGCGTACTAAGCATCTCGGAGTATAAATTTTTACCCCATCTGATGGTTCTCGAGATGACATTTAACTTCATTTCGCGAAATGCTTCTGGCTTCCGAGCTAGAACTTCGAGAACACTCCCGGTGCCAAGGTCGGGATAAGTTGTCACAATCTTTAGAGCAACATCTAAGACAGATTTAAAAATAACTTTGTGAGGGGGGTTTCTCAATAATAATTTAATCACAACATTTATTTTTTAGAATTATGCATATATATACTAAAAAACCAAACAACATATTCATTTTTATTGATAGGGATTAAGGTTCATATTCATTACTTATATGAAAAATAATGTAATCACTATCGATACAAACTATAATGCTTACCAAACATATCATTCTCCACGCATTTCAAAAGCAGCCACCCACGATTCAGAGGCATCCAACGACCATCACGCAAATTATTTGAATGATTGTACATGTATTTCACGACGTCCTTGTTTCCATACAAGGTTGCGACGTACAAGGGCATCATCTTTCTGTTACCACCGGCGATTGTTAGCAAGGCCTTGTTCTTTTCCACCATAATTTTGACAGCTTTAATGTTTCCTGCTGCAGCTGCCAAATATAACGCGGTGTTGTAACTCTTGTTTTGTAGCTCAAGATTAGCCGTTTGCATCCTTTCCACCAGTTTTTTCACAAAGAGCTCAGCATGCTTGTGACCTTTCGAAGATACAGCAACATGCAGGGGTGTTTCCCCATTCTCAGTTATGGAACATGTTTCAAGCTTTAACTCCCTGTTCTTATCAAAAATGGCTTCCGCCGCTTCCCAGTCACATTTTATAGATGCCTCGTATAGAGGGATGGCAATTTGAATGTATGATTCTCTAGGTCCTTCAAAATAGTTCCAATGAAAATAGTTAGTATTGTTTGCGTCTCAATATTCTTTATACTAAGTTACGTCCAGGTGATCAAATTTCAATGAAAGCTAGCATATAAGATGTTTTTTACAAGTAATTTTTTGTGTAATCTTTAGTTTTTTTTTCTTTTTTTGGTTGTTCAAAAAGCTTGGAAAGTATGTCATCCTATTTTTTGGATTGAAGATGTCACCAAGTAATAATTTACCATTAATTAGATCTTGACAAGGCAAGTTCGATTGTGGTAGATTTGAACTTGAACTTGAACTTGAACTTGAACTTGAACTTGAACTTGAACTTGAACTTGAACCAACCTCAATGTTGATTTCCTGTTGCTCATCGATGGTGACTAAATGCTCGCCTGTTTGCTTTGTCATCTGCACCGTGACACCATCAATAGTTAATACCCCACACCATAATCAAAGTACATATAGAATTGACGAAACTGCTCAACCATTTGTAAGTTAATAGTGAATTAAAGAACAAACCTTTGTAGTTTTCTTCTCCCCGGACCAGTGGAAAGTGAACTAGTTTTTTTCTACAATCTTTTAAGAATGTTGTTATGCTTGCAAGAGCCCAAAGTTAGACATTAAGCGATGATTCAAACCCAAACCATAACACAGAACAACTCAATCAATGTAAAAACTTACCAATCTGTGAGTAGGGCCGAAAGCACAATCGATACCAAATTTTACTATCCGAATCCGTATCCGAAATTTTACTATCCGAATCCGTATCTGAAATTTTCGGATACCAAATTTTACTATCTGAATCCGTATCCGAATATCCGAAATTTCGGATACGGATTCGGATAGTGAATCGGATATCCGAAAATCCAACTTTTTATTTAACTTTTATTTTTTTATTATTTTTTTCATATTCGGAAACGGATATTTTGGATAGTTTCGGATATCCGAATGTAAGTTTTCGGATATTTTTTGGATAAAAATAATGTTTTTTTCTTACTCAATTGTGAAGGCCAAATTGCTCAAAATTTTCGATAATCACAATCGATAATTCAAAACAAGTTGTGAGGCAGATCGTATCCCAGTCTCTCACTTTACTCGAAATAGGTTTCATATGAAATTTTAGCGGTTTAATCACATGACATGTTCAAGTTGGTCTAACAGGCTCTTCGACCATAATCACTATTCAATCATTTAAAAAAAAAGATTCTGTAATGACGTGATGTCTAAAACAATCATATTCTTTAGAAGTAAGGGTATAAGGAGTGGTTAAACACTTTAAAGTGGCAAACCAAAAAACCGACCAATCAGAGAGTGCCATGTCAATTAGGCAAAAGTATTTAAACTTTGCTAAAAATTGTTGGCAGTGGTTTAAACACTTGCTGAGTGGCAAACTTTTTTTTTATTTTATGTTTTTTTATATTTAAGATAAAATGGAAAAAACATAAACTTTTTAAAAATAAAAATAAAGCATTACATTTTAATTAAAAATAAACTATTACATCTTAAATAAAAATAAAACATTACATTTTTAATAAAATCTAACTTAAAAAAAACTAAAAATCACAAGGCCATCCATATTTTTTTGCGATCTCACGTTTTCTAGCGAGTGCGACTTCCAACATCTTCGGGTGAAGGTCGTCGGTAGGCCGATTATACCACTCAAAGTCCTTGTCGAACATTGTTTGTCGCAACGCCTCTCGTTGCTCATCCGCCAAGGTCAAATATTTTTCTTCTCGTACACGTTTAATTTCCATTATCTCTTTTTTCATGGCCTTGTACTCTTCGAATTTGCTTGTTATATCTCTTGGATCTTCGTTTTTTGAAGACGGCCCATTGTCCTTTTTCTCCTTTCTCGTTTGTCGTCTTGGTGGTGGTGGTGAAGGATCCTCGTTTATGTCGGGAATAGTGAATCCGCTTGAGATTTCGACATTCGGTGATCCTCGGGCATAATTTCCCGAATCCGAAGACTTTCTTTTTAGACCCGAACCGGAGCTTTCTTCATTCAACAAAGGTACTGGCGACCACTTTTGATTTGTTCTAACAACCTCCCAAGCCGCAACATGAGCGAACTCAATTTTTTCTTTGCTTTTGTAATCCTTTAACGCTTGTTTCATTACATATGCGTCGTCACTCCCGCTAGGACGTAAACGATCCTATATTTCGTTAAAAAATAAACCATATAAAAATATATTATCATCAACTAAATCCAAATATTTCGTTAAAAAATAAACCGTATAAAAAAATTACCGCTTGATGATATAGACCGTTGAATGTGTTAATTTTTGTTTGCATCGTCACCCATTTTGATCGAACTTGGTGGTGGGTTCGATTACTTCCGCCGACCGTTTCGTTAAAGTGGTTTAGAACTTTCTTCCAAAAGCCATCCTTCTTTTGTTGATTGCCTTTCCTTTTATTCAAAGTGCAATGAACAGAAGCCTTTGCCAACGCCTCTTCTTGTCTAGGCGACCAATTTTCCCGTTTGGCTTTTGCTTTTTTTTCCGGTTCATCCGCAACATCTTCATCATCCGCAACATCTTCATCAATATCATCTAACTCTTGTTCTTGTGTTTCCGGCACGAACTCCTCATCCGCGTCATCTTGTTCGTCTTGGGTTGGTGATTGTGACATTGGGTTTTGAAAAGCAAACGGGTCAAAAGCATTTTGCGCTTCTTGGGAGTAATCATAATAACCGGCTTGAGTCATCCTCGGACCGTATTGCATCCAATTTTGGGTGGGTTGGGTATCATAACCGAAAGGTTGATGCATGGGTTGGTTAAAATAAAATGGAGGTTGGGTGTGACTCGCAAACCCAAGTTGCGGATTAAACGGGACACTAGTACCACCCGAACCACGTTTATCTTGAGGCCTCGACTTTGAACCGGACCCTACCATTTTCTTCTTGCCTTCACCCTTCTTTGAGCCTTCCATATTTTTCAAAGTGTAGAGTAGATTGAGAGAGTATGTAGAGTATGGTGTATTTTTTTAAAATGTGTGAGTAGTATTTATATAGGGTGAAAAACAATTTAAAAAACAATTTTTTTTTTACATTAAACGGTAATATTACCGTTGGAGGGGGTGAATTTATGGCAACCATCATGCTTCTTGAATCGGTAATCCATCACCGATTTTGTTCCTTTGCCGCGTCCCATGTTTGTCGGCGGCGGTGTTTGCCGCTCGGCAAACACGTTTGCCGCTGATTGCCGCAAACCACACCGTATCCCCTAACAAATCATAATTATGTTGAAGCTGAACAAAAACACTACGGATTAAAATCCATTAGGGTGAATGGGGCACCATGCGGGGAGTGGGGCGGTGAACCAAGTCCCCCAGCGGGAACACCGCCGCCATCCCCGCAGTGAGTGAATTCGGTGACCAAGATCGGGGAGGGTTCACCGCGTGAGAGAGGAGAGAGAGAGGAGAGAGAGGGGGGGTGATTGGTTGTTAATGTGAGTCCACTCTTTTTCCACCAATTATATTTTTTTCTTCTTTTTTTATAAAAAAATAATTGTGTGAGTGGAGTGATGCCATCAAATTGAGGGTGTGAGGGGAGTTTAAGAGGGGAGTTGACGTGGCATAACCTGATTGGGTGTGTGTAAGAGAGGGGACTCCCCTAAGAGGGGAGTGCCCCGCTCACCCTTACAATCAATCCATGTTTTGCTTGAAAAGGCATGGTTAAAGTCTTCATATAGCACTTCTTCAGATATATGTGAGATGTTATTGTCACATAATAACTAGTTCTATACCCGTCTGGTGGACGTGAGTCATTTTTCTTTGCATGCATACAGATATACAAGTGATGGTATGGCCCAAATATGTTGGAATTACTCTCACAATAATAGATCTCGATTACAGTAGGGTCAAGTATTCCCAAGGTCAAAGGTCTCCCCGGGGATTCGTTACGGTCAGCAAATAAGCCCCGCATTGTAACGATAGCGATTTAGATCACGTCCCCAAGCCTGCCTAACCTAATGTGTGTGAGCAATCAATCGTGACAAGTCGACCGATCCATAATGAAAGCACCTGTAGATAGAAGCCGTTTACCGACTGGTGGACTCGTCCTCAATGCCGTTTAGGCTCCCCAGTTCAGTCGGTTGTCCGCCGCTTTTCTTTCCTATGCCGGGTATGGCCTTATGGGTAGCAGCCTCCCACAGAGATGGCTTTGTGGTCACCTTTTATTCTTAAAACCAAAGAACACACCGTTAAAAATGTTGGTAGGTTAACTCAACCAGGCACAATTCAACTCAAAACAATGACAAGCATTAAATGTACTATTGAAACGTTTACATCTCATTTAAAAATACGACCAACTTACTAAAAAACAAAAAAAAGCAATGAAAATCAGTAACTAAGAACTACTGAGACGTGAGAGCAAGTCATACTCTTAAAATATCAAAAATGTTAATCAACAGTCATGTACGCGGTTTATAGGTTACAAGTGTATCAACCACTTTTAACGGTAAGAAAAAAAAAGATTTTAAGTTGCGTATCATTCAATCTTAGTAGTCAACTAAAGGGTCACTTTAAATAACACTTTATAGTGATGGATAGACAGATAAATTATTGCTGGACTGGGGTATCAGATCGATAAAGGTTTAAAAAAAAACTGACGGAGAGAAGTGGGGAGGGGAGGGGGAACGACCATTCCTTGAATAACGGGGGAGTGGGATTGAATTGGAAGAAACCATTCCTTAAGGTTATTAGTCTTTTATAGTCGTGGGGGGTTTACAATGGGGAAGAAACCATCAAGGAGGGAACCGTTATTAGAAGAGAGAGAGTTGTGCCAATGATCTCTAGATCAAGTGGTAGAGGGCTTGCATTTCTTTTGAGAGATGCAGGTTCGACTCCCACTTGGTGCAGAGTGAGGCACTGGTAGGCAATGATAGGAGACCCAGGGAAACCTGGGTTGGATCCTTGAGCCAAACGGGTTTTACCGGTAATTTCACTGTCGTGCCTACGAGCGGGTGGGTTACCGGGTTTTCCCCGGAATTGGTGGTGGACTCGGGTTACTCTCGGAGTACTCCGTTTGTCCAGTGGGTGCCCCGAGAGTGCTCGGGATTGAGTTTGTTGGCCGTTCAAAAAAAAAAAAAAAAAAAGAGAGAGAGTTGTGTGAGTTTATGCAGGTATTTCGGTAATTGCATTAGAAAAGTAGAGAGAACACTTAACTTTTCTGAAGTGCCCAAAAAGCAGTTACTTTTTCTAGTTTAGACAGTCAATATCAAAAGTTGATGAGTTTAATTAAATGGTTGAAATTATTTCAAAAGTTGGTTTCAATGTACGTTGTCTATATATAATACGTCATATTTCAAATTTTTAATATAATCTTGCGTGACATTAGGGGCGGACAGGGTCACGGGTACGGAGTCAAGTAACACTATTGCTTTTATATTTTTACATAGCATTTATAATTTTATATCACAACCAAAATTCGAGTGACCCTTTCGATTTGTTGACATTGACCCGATAAAATACATTTCAAAGCAAAAAATGATAAAAGGAAACCTTGTCTGAATCAATGGTAAGAACGTGGGGTATGGTGGGGTGTGGGTTGGGGGTATGGTGCGACACGTGGAGTATGGGGCATCCAAGACCAAAAGCCAATTTCAAAGGGGTATGGTGGGGCGTGGCTGGGGTGGCGTGGAAAAAAAACTAATTTCAAAGGGCTAGTGCTCTTGGCCAATGAGGTTCCCCCATGTCATGTGGGTAGCCCCGCCCAACGCCCAGGCTGAAACCCCCGCCCAAGGCGCCACGCCGAAACCCAAGCTCACCCGGGGTGGTGACTTGGGCGTTTGTGCCCAACCCACGCCCCAACCCCGCCCCATACCCCATAGTCTAATTATTAGGTTGTGTTCATTTGGTTGGGGTTATTTTTTGTATTTTTTATTATGTGAGTGACCTGAATCGTAAAGACCCGAATCAAATTTCTGACGTTGGATTGTTAGAAAGCCGAGCATCAAAAACCAGTGACCCAGTAGGAAAAAATTTCTGTCTCTATCATAATTAGTGACGCAATAAATTTTATCTAATCACCTTATTCCATGATGACGCTTTCGACGTAACAAATTCACTAGCCTCAAACTTGAGTGGTTTTCCTTTTGATTTGCATCACCCTTTGTCTCGTTTGATCATATTCAAGCTTTCTCTTATCTTATCTATAATCTATCTTTTCAATAGTCTTACTCTTGTCTCGTTTGATCCTATCTAAAACTACATATGAAAACTTCATGTTCAGGTTGACCCCTTTTAACTCTTTAAAGCCAACATGTTTAATTAAATCGTCCGACCCACTAGCCCGTTTATTTCCCCTTTTTGGACCCATTTCTTTACAACTCGACAACCCGATTAACATGTTTACAACTTGATAATTATCTGCCAACTTGGCAACGTGTTTAGATAAATGGGTTAAACATGTCAATGTCATGTTCGGGTTATACAAATTTAAACGTGTCACTGAGCTGCAATAAAAAATATGGGTCGTGTTCAAGTTGAGCAATTCGACCAATCAATTTGACACGACTGACACCTCATCTCAAACTTCAGCTCAATAATATTGTATCCTACACTTCCTCTCGTATCCGACACTCCATGTATTGCCTTTGCTTCCTTGAGGTATAACTCTACAATTTTTTTTAGCTTCATATCGGTGTTATAGCCATTTGTTTCCCAAAATTCCACAAACTATTGTATATACATAATACATGTTACCTTTATCAATCTCATATAGAGTTCATTTATTTTGTTTCTAGATCAAAACTCAAAATGATCAAACAAACATTGTTAAGTGAATCAACCTAATTTGAGCACAGGTCTGAATGAATCACTTAATTTGTTTAAATAAAACAAACGAAGTAATAAGTATGAATGTACACTGATATTTAATAATGTTAATCTATTATAAAATGTTATCACTTGAATCATATAAATCATAAGAGTATGTTGTGATGCATTGATTTTAATTTTTGTAAAAGGGTCGAGTATTAGACGGGTTTTTATTAATCATAGTATTTAGTATCATATTTTATTATAAAATTGTGTCTTATATCCGGGTTCACAACCTAGGTAATAGGTATATATATATCCCGAATGTTTCAATTTCGGATTCTTTTTACCATTGTATAACAACTTAGAGAAAGTTACATATCCACAAAAAAAAAAAAAAACAAAAAACAAAAGATATACGTCAAATGTTGGAAGGTTTAAACAACTCGATAAGATTTTGGATTGAGTTTGTATTGTAAGACTGGAAGGTATGCTTAGGCTCATCCTCAAGGGGATGGGCCGCCACGTCACCTGCCACGTCATCGAGAGTGAAGATGGGCCTATAAGGGATGGACCAAGGGGGTGGAGGATGGGGCCCCACAATATTTATAAAAGCAATTAAAAAATATAATTGATTTGATTTTTTAGAGAGAGAAAGAGAGAGAGAGGAGAGAGAGAGAGAAAGAGAATGTGGCCCGTCGTTCACGTCTTCCAGGCGACGGAGAAGCCGGAACGATCCTCAGGGGGGCGGTGTGGGGGTGTGGCGCCGGGCCTCACCGGGCCAAGGCCGGCCCTCATACCCTTCGGTCTAAACCAGGTAAGAGCATGGTTGCAAAAGTCGCTAGGCGCTCTCTAGTCGGTTGACTGGGGAGTTGAGAGTACTCGGCCTAGGCGGAGAGTACACGGGGAGTACTCGGACATGCCAAATTATAAAGAAATTAGTTTTTGGGTATTAAATATATGTCAAATAACATAAATTTACTAATATTTATAACAATATACTTAAAATTGATATTCATTCTTTAATATTATACGCATAAAAATTATGGTTTATTTTATTTTAAGTCAAACTCAGCCCAAGTTGACCTTCTAGATCCGATTTTGGCCGATGTTGACCGTATTTTATCGATTCCGAGTAATTAGTCGGAGTTGAAGAAAGTCGCATCGGCAGCCTACCTTGTAGCGACTACTCGGGGAGTACTCGGCCTTGAAGACCTTGTTTTACAACCATGGGTAAGAGTTGTAATTTCAAGAAACAATACTATTATTTCAAACAGAAAAAGTAATATGTATGAAACTGTCATGTTATCTTCGTTGTCATTGGTCATGTCCACAGGCTGTATTGCTGGACCCAGTCCATTCTGTTGGCCCAGTAACTTCCAGCCCATAGAGATTCCTCTTCAGTTTTCAGTCATTACCTTTTTCTCCATCTTTTAAGCATCTTTTTACTTTTTTCGCTATTTAATCTTTTGAACAAGGGATCTGGCGAGTTAAGCCGAGTCGAGTCTGAACTCGTTTAGGCTTAACCCAGGCTCATTTAACTTCGGGACAACTATGGGCTTGAGCTGAACTCAATAAAAGTTATATTTTTAAAGCTCGAACTAGGTTCGTAATTTTCGATAAGCCACCGCCCAATAGAGCTTAGTCATGTGTAGATCGAAAAGGTCTCGCAAAAAACCTAACCCTATATATATATATAGGATTAGGTTCAAGAGTGAACACTAGTGTATTTGCGAACTGAGCGAACTAATCCTGGCCATACACGTGTGTAAATCAATGGCCAGAATTTGTTTACTCAGTTCGCAAATACACTAGTGTTCACTCTAAAACCTCACACAATACACACACACACACACACACATATATATAATATATATTTATTTATTTATTTATATAGGGGAAGGTTCATTGCGGAACACTAAAAAAGTGGGGAACAGCGGGGAACCGACTCAAACGACCTCCGATTGGACTCATTCCAGTGGCGTTGGAACCGGCTCGTCGAACCCTAACTAAGATCTCTTAACCTTAAAACCTAAATCCTAACTCCTAGATTCTAAACCCTAAAGCTAAAAAATAAGGCTAAAACCTAAGCTAAACCGTAAAATCTAAACTATAAACCCTAAAAGCTAAACCCTAAAGGCTAAACTTAAAGCTAAACCCTAAGCTAAACACTAAAGCTAAACCCTAAACCCTAAAGCTAAACCCTAAAAGCGAAACCCTAATATATTTAGGGTTTAGGGGTTATGGTTTAGGGTTAAGAGATCCTGGTTAGGGTTTGATGAGCCGGTTCCAACGCCGTTGGAATGAGTCCAATCGGAGTTCGTTTGAGTCGGTTCCCCATTGTTCCCCATTTTTTTAGTGTTCCCCAATGAACCTCATACTATATAGGGTGGGGTTCATGAGTGAACCATAGTGTTTTTGTGAACAAAATGAACAAATCTTATCCATTGATTGTTGAGATCTAGATTTTTTTATGAATGGCAAGATTGTAATTTCTTCTTAATAACTTCTCCTAAAATTAAAAGAAACAAGGGTGAATATGTAATTTCAACTCTTCTTTCTTTGAAACCTGGGAGAATGTAATCGTTTCTTTTATTGAAAATTTGCAATCCCTATGTCAGTTACACATGATCAAATCATTCTTCAAAATTAAAAGATCTTCATCTCTCTCTGTACACAACAATCTTGCGTATATAGCTTTTCAGGCGAAACGACCATACACCTACCATTTTCTATGGCGTGTATCTTCTTTCAACGACAAACAAAGGTACCATATAATGTGTACTTCGGTTTCGTCTTATCCTGTTTAGCCCGATTGTGTAAAGAAAATCTAGGGCTTGAGTTTGTAGTTCATACAAAAATCTTTCGTTGTACGATAATGTGTATAAGTTTGTGGATTTAGGTTTGACGTGTTAGATTTTTGTAGATTTTTCTCCAATTTTGTAAATTATTGGTTTAATTGTTGGGCTCAACCGATCAGAGACATAGCTATACCCTGTTTTAACAAATGTCTATGCCAATTTATTATACGTCTGTGTTTAAACACATCGTGTGCTTATTATATTTGTTTTTTTTTTTTTGAAGCTTATTTGGAAAAAAATCGAAGGTAAGGGATTTATAAATAAAACCGAATTTGGTAATTTTAGGGGCGTTTTTCTTTGGTAGTTTAAACAGTGTGTTGTTCTCTGATTTTGTGATAAGTGATGGCTTTGATAGAGTTCATATATGTACAGTAATTGTTTTATACATATATGTATAATCTGATACTTTAGGTAAATTATGTATTAAACAGTGTGTTTAACATGGGTGTTGTATACTCAGGTATACACAGATGTATAATCTGATACGTAGGATTTTTGTTATTATACACCTGTGTAGAACTACAATAATTTACTTATACACATGTGTTATGTAGGATATTTTGTTTATTATACACCTGTGTAGAACTGTGTTAATTTACTTATACACATGTTTTATGTAGGATATTTTGTTTATTATACACCTGTGTAGAACTACATTAATTTACTTATACACATATGTTATGTAGGATATTTTGTTTATTATACACCTGTGTAGAACTGCGTTAATTTACTTATACACATGTTTTATGTAGGATATTTTGTTTATTATACACCTGTGTAGAAGTACATTAATTTACTTATACACATGTGTTACGGAGGATTATGCCATTGAAAATTGGTGGACTTCTAAGCGTTGTTATTATTAAATATATTTTTTGTTTGTATTTGTAATGTTTTTTGGTTAGGATGGCTCATGAAAAAAGTTGATGCACAATGAGTTCCCTCTTAGAAGAATGGAGAAGAAAGCGAAGTTGACGCTACTACGCAAAAAATATGTTGTATGACTAGTGACGTCAAACGCAAAGAAGTACCGTGAAAGAGTGTTGGCAGAAGCGATTGAATATGAAAAGGCACAGAAGTCTTTTGTTAGTTTTATTATTCACATTCGAAGTATGACAAAATCGAGTATAAGTTGATGTTATTTTGATATTGAATATGTTAGACTCTTGATTATGTTCTAGTATGTTTCTTTCGATTACAAAAATTATATTTTGGCTTGGGTAAGTTTTTACTAATCATCCTTTTCTTTAGTGTGTAGTATCCTTTCTTTAGTGTGTAGTGTGTAGTATGTTGATATTTAGCTGTTCTGTTAAAGTAAATACAAAATAGGATTTTGCTGGAACATGATATTGTTAAAATATGTATACTAAGATGTATTAAACAAAATCATAATAAGTATGTATTCACTTATTTGTTAAACACTTGTATTGTCTTCATAAATGAAATATTTTTGGTTGTAAACACTTGTGTATTGTCTTCAAAAATAAAAACTTTTTGGTTAGGTGTATAATTAACTAATAGAAAAATATTTTTTGTATGGTTAAAAAGATAACAAGAAAGTGAGGACGTTTTTCTTTTATTTGGAACAATATTGGATTCGAGAATTGTGATATTGGGTCAATAAATTCAAATCCTAGAAAAAAGGAAACGGTTACTGGTTAGTAACATGTATCTCAATCAAAAATGGATTATAATTTTTAAAAGATAAAATTAAATTTAAATGATTAATAATCATACCCTTATAATCTTAAAATAAATCAAGGGCTAGGATGGGTTCACTAAGTTCACAAATAAGAGGTTGGTTCACAAATGAACCTAACCATATATATATATATATATATATATATATATATATATATATATAGGTAGAGGATCCTGTAAAAAGTGCTCAAAGTGTGAGAAGTGTAAGAAGCGTATTATAACACTATATATAATACTATATAACACCATATAAACACCGTATAACAATATGTAACAACATATAATACTATATAACACTATGTAACACTATATATCATTATATAACAAATATAACACTATACATCTATCATAGACATGTTATCAGACAACCTATAGTGTTATATTTGTTATATAAGTATATATAGTGTTATATAGTGTTATATGGTATTATATGGTGTTACATATTGTTAAGAAGTGTTTATATGGTGTTATATAGTATTATATATAGTGTTATAATACACTTCTTACACTTCTCACACTTTAGGCCCTTTTTACACTATCCTTACCCTATATATATATATATATATATATATATATATATATATATATATATATATATATATATATATATATATATATATATATATATATATATGGTAGGGATCCTAAGGGAAGCCCACCCTATTTGAGAAACTTGAGAAACATTCCGGACCACACATTTTTCTAAGCTTTTCGTAATATACATATATGTATAGTTTAAAATTGACTATATACATATATGTATATTCTCAAATCTTGAATTATACACATATGTATATAGTCAATTTTAAACTATACATATATGTATATTGTCAAATCTTGAATTATACACACACACACACACACACATATATATATATATATATATATATATATATATATATATAGGGTTAGGTTAACGTACAATGGCCCTTATCGTACAATATGTACGCGATCATCTTAGCCGTCCGATCTGGTGCGAATTCACTTTTGAACATGCGATTTGTGCTGAAAGACCAACATGCGAAATTGCTTTATATACCAACATGCGATTCCATCACATTTACCAACATGCGAAATTGCTACAAAAAAACCAACATGCGATTTCATCAAAAATACCAACATGCGATTTCGAACATGCCTTTTTATAACGTACGATTTCACAATATCGTACGTATTGTACGTTAAGGGATATTGTATTTTACACTTTCACTATATATATAGGGAGGGGTTCTAGAGTGAACAAATCCTGATCATCGATTTACATAATCAAATCGTAAAATAAACTAGTGTATTTTCATCGTCAAATCCTAACCATTAATTTACACTTGTGTACTGATATTTAAGGGCTAGGATTAGTTCACAAGTTTTCACTATAAAAGGGTTGTTCACAAATGAATCTAACCATTCAAGTATTGTTTTGGGTTGGCACCGACTTATCGGATGCACCGAAGTTAGCAAAATCCGAGGTACTTCTTTTGTTGAACCTCCACCGGAATCTTCGTTCGACAAATTAATTTGACCTCATTTTGCGGCTTCTTTAACAACCTTTCACGCCCTGTGGTGCTTGACAATCTTTAAGTGTTGTCTTCAAAACAGCTAAATCGTTGCACTCGCTTTTACGTAAGTGATCCCATATGTTTAAAATAATAATAAATTAATAATATAAGAATGCTATTAGAAACAAATAAACTGTTTAAGTGACAAAAAAATAATTAAAACAAAGAAATTAAAATAAAACAAAAAAGTTATTGCTTGAATGTAAAGATTGTTCGCTCGCTACTACCCCAAGTGCAACGAAGTGTTTAAAAACGACTTTCCACAAACCATCTTTTCTTTGTCGGTCTCCTTTTTCCCGGTCTAATTACTTGGATGTATGCTTGAGCCAACAATTCTTCCTCCTTGGGAGTCCAATCCACCCGCGAGGCCCGATTCGTGAATTTATCCCTTTTCTTTCCTTTACCTTTTCCCATATCCAGGACCGACCCTGAGAATTGGTGTACCCTGTTCGAGCTCGAAAAATCATGCCCTTAAGCCTTAATGAAATTGGGTATTAGGCCCACTAAAGGTCTAAACCTAATGCCAATGGGCTAATAACTAATCTAAACCATAAGAATAGTTTTGTAAGTGAGCCTATGTTGGTGTTTGTATGGGTATTATTATTATTATTTTTTTACATATACATATCAGGTTTTTTTAAAATATAACGTGCCCTTCGAAATATTGGACCCTGGCCGGTGGTCCTCCCCGCCCACCCCCAGGGCCGCCCATTCCCATATCCTCCTCTACACGCTCGTCACTTGCAATATTGCATTTCTTCCAAGTTAGCTTCAAGTTACATTTTTTGGACATATTCCTCATCATCACCATCTTCATCGTCATAACGAAGTGGTGGTTCTCATTCCACATTTTTTTGTTAAAAACGAGATGGACTCCTATACGTTGCAAACCCATCGATGTTATGCATCGCTTTCAGAGAAAACTCAAGGCGAAGCGGTGGAACTATAGGCTGTGAAAAAATAGTTTGGTTGTTGCCCATAGATATATAGCGTTGGAAAGGGTTGTGTTTGAATATGTTGCGTGGGTGGGTGTGGCATATACGCTTCACCACCAATAACACCACGTCGGCTTGAACCAGAGTCTCGTTTGCCAGTATCGGCGCCCCCTTTGCTAGAACCGGCACCTTGGGATTTTTTTTGGTGAATCCATTGTAAAGTTAGAGTGAGATGGTTTTGGTTTCAATTAAGGAAGGGTTATGAGAATGAGTGTGATTTAAATTGTGAGTGGAAAATAAATATATATAGGATTTAAAATTGATTTTAATTTATGAAATATTGGTAACGGTCAGAATTTTCTCGGCCTCCGCAATTTTTACATGGCTAACCTTTAAGGCAAACCATACCCACCCCTCCAACCCGTATGGGTGGCAGCGGTATTCTGGTGCAAGGTCGAATCCGGGAGGGGTACCCGGGCCAGTCCCCCCCCCCTATGCAGGGGCGGACCCACATAGAGTGGGTCGGGGTCCCCGGACCCCAATGTTTCAAAAAAAAAATAGTAGATTCAGTATATTAAATTGTATAAGGACCCCATAAATACAATTAAGGTGGACACCATAGAAAGAAAAGGAAACCTGGTGTAGTGGTAAATCAATCCCTCTCTTTACCAACAAGAAGTCATGAGTTCAATCCTTGTATAGCTCATTTTTCCTGACCCGAACGAGGACTGACCCAAAAATTCTAATATTTTGTTATGAAAATTTTGAACAGCGAAAAAAATGGACCCCATTGAAAAAAAAAAATCTTTGGTCCGCCACTTCCCTTGTGCTTTCTCGTCATCTTTCTAAGTCTTCATTGTTTTTGAACTAGTACAAGTAAACATGAACCATGTTGCACATTTATAAATTTTACTTAACTCATGAACAAACAAGCTAAATAAGTGCAACTAGAACAAGTAAACATGATTACATGAACGGTGAACCATGTATGAAGTTGAATTATAAACACATGAGGGGAGTGAGAACACGAAAATCTCAAAGTAACATATTATATATAGCTTTAAATGTAAAAGGGAAACAACCAAAACTACATAACTATGGCCAATAGTCAATCACACCAACCCATAATCTAAACATGTCTTTCACTTTCAAGGTATCCTTCTGCATATAATATGTAGTGAAATAATGACGTAGGATTTGAAAAAGAAATTGAAGAAATAATAAAAATAAAATGAGTTTAATTCTTTGGTACGAGGTGGGGGAGATTGAAGCACTTTGAAGAGATAGATAGATGTATGATATCCACTACCACCAGTCCTTGTTCGGTCCTCATCCACTATTCCGTGTTTTACGCCTGTCTGTCCTCTTTCAGTTTCTCCGATCAATGTTGTTAATACAAGACTTGCACAATATTCTTCTATCTTTCAAGTTTATTTTACTATTCCGTGTTTTACGCCTGTTTGCCAACATTAATCCTAGCTCAGGAAATGTTTACATGGAGATATTAAACATATTTTCCTTCAGCGATCCCGTACTAACAGAAAGTTAATATGTTTAGTTTTTGTTGGTGTGGAGTGTTTATGTGACAAAAAAGAAAGTTTTAATGACGTGGACTGACAGTCCACGTTAGCAAAAACCAATTGGGTTAACTTAATAACATGAGATCGCTAAAGAAATTTATGTTTAAAGTTAGGACTATTGCTACAATCTATCGAGTTGGGATTAATCCCGACCAAAAGGTAAAAGTTAAGATTATTAAAATTCAATTTCTCATAAAGAAAATATACTTGATAAACATAAAGTGGGATCCGATGAAAATTATAAAAAATGAATATTGGATTTAAATAACCTTAACTTTCACCAAATGGCTTATAGAACTCCCAACTTTCGATTTATACCACATCACTCCCAACTTTCAATTTATTGGGCGATAGCACTCCCAAAGTAACCCAACACTAACTCAATTTGCTGACATCACTTGCCACGTTACCAAGCTAGTGCTACATCATCAAAAAAGACAAGTCAGATGTGGCGTGATCAAAAAAGCCGATCCAAATACATCATATGCCACATCATAAAAAAAATTCCACGTCAGATGTCATATCAACACACAAGTGCCACGTCAGCAAAAACGAACAGGGTTAGAGTTCAGTCAGTTTGAGAGTGCTATCGGCCAATAAGTTGAAAGTTGAGAGTGGTGTGGTACAAATCAAAACTTAGAATTGTTGTCGGCCAATTAGTGAAAGTTGAGGTTATTTAAATTTAATATCCCTAAAAAATATGGATGCGGGTAGTCACAGATGATTCTCGAAATTAAACATTGCGATTGCAATATGTTTATGTTATCTCAAGAATCATATAACTGATGACTATAGAATATTGATTGTAAATCAGAAGACATAGGGTGTACTTAATTAAGGTTTACAAATTGAGTGATTGTTAACTGTCCACCATATACCAATTATATGTCACATATCTATGGTAAATGAAAGGTCCAAATCCTAAGCCGGTCTTATGAGTTAAGCCCAGGCCGTGTGTGAGATCATACCCAAAGTAAACCAAAGTGTTGACTTTCTCCATCTTGTGCTGACTACAAGGGTGTGCCCCCAGCCCCGCACGAGGTCAGGACCAAGATAGAATCAATTCTGACACTTAGTTCCTTTGACAAAAGACCAAGCTTCCTTAACCTTGCGCCGACTACTCATGGTTACCCCAGGTCGCGCGGGGGCAAGAAACGAAGGGTAACGTCGGACGGTATCGAAAGTACGAGTGGCAGAGCAATGGCCCAATAGGCGCTCAACAGGTTGTATTCTATTGTGCTGCACGATGAGCAATCGTGCAGGAGACAAAATGTACCCAAGGACACATACGTGGCACCAATTAGCTTGCGTCGACCACTGCTCCATGATCTCCACTTAACTGCTGATAACAGACCAGACAATAAGGACAACCGTCAGGACACGTGGATCCATTCAGCATGCGCCAACTACCCTCTCGCCTGGAATCATTAACGGTCGTGACAGATGAGGCATAATGAATATTCCTTGTTGTCGATCTCAGGCCCAAGGCCCATCAGCCCATCTGTTGAAACACTGGTTAACACAAGGACAATCAGTGGGGTTGTTTCGTCTAATGGGTTCAACCTCTTCTTCTACTCGTATTGATGGCTCGAGATCTGCAAAACAGTAAACACCGTTAGTCTCGTTAAGAGGGGGAAGGGGGTTTTCCTTCTTAACCAGGCTCCGGCGTGAGAATAAGTACTGTTCTGAGAGGAAATAAACAGTGTGTGTATAGAGTGAGTAAGGAGAGTCAAAGATCCTAAACCTGAATGATGAAGGGTCCTATTTATAGCCGGAGGGTGAAGAAGGAAGGAGCAGTTGTGCCAGTTGTGAGCGCGTGCCAGCTGTCCGACCAAGGAGAATATCCTCTTGGTCTGCTCTGTCATGGCAGATGTAGTGGTACACGTGGCGTTCTTGTATTCGCCTGCGCTGAATACCTCGTACCGGTATTGTCAGTTCTGCTCCCTGAATTGTCGCAGGCCTATGTGGCATTCTGCTAGTGGTGACACGTGTTGTCCTTTATGTCGGATAGAGCATCTTTGGTGCCAACTGTGAATCATCCAGAAGTTTCTAGAAGCTTCTGGAGTGTTTCGTTGACGTGGATGCCTTGTGTGCACAAAAGTGGTGTGGTCCCTGCCATGTAGGCAGGGAATTGGGACCATACCTCTTCAAGTCCCCCCCAGTCCAGTGTGCCTTCTAGTTGAGTTGATAGTCTAGGAGGGATTCTGGACTTATGAGAGTTGTGGTTTCTGTGCATCGCGCAGAGTTTGGTACATGTAAAGTGAACCAAAATGGGCGCGTTGCATGTGGATTTTGTCTTTTGTATCGGGTGGGCCAAATGGACGCATCGCGTATGGGTTTTGGCCTTTTGAAAAAAGTGAGCCAAATGGACGCACGGCGCATGGTTTTGGCCCTTTGAAAAAAGTGAGCCAAATGGACGCATGGCGCATGGGTTTTGGCCCTTTGAAAAAAGTGAGCCAAATGGACGCATCGCGCATGGTTTTTGGCACTTTGAAAAAGTGAGCCAAATGGACGCATGGCGCATGGGTTTTGGCCCTTTGAAAAAAGTGAGCCAAATGGACGCATCGCGCATGGTTTTTGGCACTTTGAAAAAAGTGAGCCAAATGGACGCATGGCGCATGGGTTTTGGCTTTTGATGTTTCCTTCTGGTGGAAGTTTGGTGGTTATGGGGAACTGTTTGGTGTGACCGTCTGACATCCCTGTCTTATCGGAGGTGAACAGTTGCTTTTTCAGTGACTTTTTGTCACGTCAGCCGACCTTGTCGCCCATGCTTCCCGAAAAAAGAGACGAAGTCTTCTCTCTCTTCTGACGTGTCAGTCATCTATTGGGTGCTTTTTCTGTGCCCTGCCGTTCCACTACCCATCGCATTAAATGCGATGGGTATAAATAGGAGGCGGTTACACTTTCTCCTTTACATTTTCAAATCTCAAGTGTGATTTTCTTTTTATCTTCTCCCCTTGTTCTCCGTTTCTCTATATTTTCTTGAGTTCAGGTCTTCTACTTCTTTGTACTTATCATGTCTGAGAAGAATCCCACCCAGAAGAAGAGAAAACATAGAGGTAAAGCCCCTCCTGGTCCGGACCAGGCTGTTATTGGCTTTTAACCACGTGGTCGTGGGTTCGAGTCCCACGGATGGTGCCAATGTTGAAACACTGGTTAACACAAGGACAATCAGTGGGGTTGTTTTGTCTAATGGGTTCAACCTCTTCTTCTACTCGTATTGATGGCTCGAGATCTGCAAAACAGTAAACACCGTTAGTCTCGTTAAGAGGGGGGAAGGGGGTTTTCCCTCTTAACCAGGCTCCGGCGTGAGAATAAGTACTGTTCTGAGAGGAAATAAACAGTGTGTGTATAGGGTGAGTAAGGAGAGTCAAAGATCCTAAACCTGAATGATGAAGGGTCCTATTTATAGTCGGAGGGTGAAGAAGGAAGGAGCAGCTGTGCCAGCTGTGAGCGCGTGCCAGCTGTCCGACCAAGGAGAATATCCTCTTGGTCTGCTCTGTCATGGCAGATGTAGTGGTACACGTGGCGTTCTTGTATTCGCCTGCGCTGGATACCTCGTACCGGTATTGTCAGTTCTGCTCCCTGAATTGTCGCAGGCCTATGTGGCATTCTGCTAGTGGTGACACGTGTTGTCCTTTATGTCGGATAGAGCATCTTTGGTGCCAACTGTGAATCATCCAGAAGTTTCTAGAAGCTTCTGGAGTGTTTCGTTGACGTGGATGCCTTGTGTGCACAAAAGTGGTGTGGTCCCTGCCATGTAGGCAGGGAATTGGGACCATACCTCTTCACCATCTCTTTCACAACTCGCCTCGGCTATAAATAGAGAACTTCACCTCTAGGTTTAAGTATCGCTCTCTTGCTCTCTCACTTAATACACACACTTTTATCCTCAAAGCAAGTTCTTATTCCCACACCGGAGGGTGGTTACAAGAAGAACCCCTATTCTCCTCCTTGTAACGAACTTGATGGTGTGATGATTGTTTTGCAAGATCGACGTAGCTATTCATCGAGTTCAGAAGAAGATTAACCTCATTTGAACGAGAAACTAACCACAAGCTAATTTCTGGATTAACTTGATGTTTCTTCAGTAAAAAAGGACAAATAGGACAAATGATGCATTGTAACAACAAAAAAAAAACCTTATTGTTTTTCCAAATACATTTCAAGCTAAAGATGTATTTGTCATACTGATTACAGCAGGTGAATTTATACAATGCTACAAATAGAAACCAACCGATTATCAATTTTTTGTCCCAAAATTATATTTGGAGTGGTCAATATAGGTATTTGATCTAATTTAAAACCACTTTAGGTCTTTTTCTTTTGTTCAGAGCCAATTGGTTTGTGAATCTAGGCAAAGGCCTAGGGCCTCCAAATTTTAAGGGTCTCAAGATTTTGAATAATGGGCCTCCTTCTTCAATAATATTAGCTTCCAAGTCTAAGTGCCTAAGTATTGAATATGGGCCTCCGTTTTTAACTTAGTCCAAGCGCTGAGACTGTGATAGGAGATATTTGCTAAGTTTCAATTGCTATTTAATATTTGTTAGAAACCATGATAGTAGTTAGGCTATTTGCTATGTCAAATCGAATCCGAACTTTTGAATCCGGTTATGTAAAAAGACAAAAAACAACTTTAAAAAACAAATTTAACTACGCCAATTATAAACTTTTTAGTTTATAATTACCGATCCCAAGCTCGGATAACGGAGGAGGGTTTTGTTACTAAATATGTTGAAAATGATAATTTTGCAAAAGGACCTCCACTTCGTAGTTCGATTAGGGCCTCCGAAAACGTAGGAACGGCACTGCTTCTGTTGATCGATTAATGGGTCTTATAACTCTATATGAAGTCTATACTTTTCGTATAAGGAATAAACAAATTTGTCATAAACTAGGGTTAAGACCCACCCGTGTTGCGGCGCGGGTACATCGTAAACATTGAATGGATTAGTCCAAACGTTATATGTTGCATTAACCATATGAAAACACACATTTCGACGTATCCGGTTGAACTCAGTGTAACTTGTATAAGCATTGTAATTGGATCAAACGTAAAGTAAATGGAATTCATATCGAACAATCATAACGTATTATATGCGACCCAACTCATACATAGAAAACGTAACGGGTTTGAAGGAAAATATGCACATGTAATCGAAAGGGATTAATTAGAGCTTTCGGAAAAAAGGAAGAAACAGAAACTATAATTTGACTCCATTCGGTTCGAAAAAAACTTTAAGAAACATACATAAAATAAACACGAAAAATATTATATTTGACCTGAATCATTTCCCAAAAAAGTTTACGTCTAAACGTAGAACAACCTGAATTTATACCAAAACGTACATAAAAATATGCACGCAAAAATGGTTTCTTTAAACGAAAACATATTATATTTGACCTGACTCGTCTATAAAAAAAAGTTTACGTCGGAATGTAGAACAAATCATATTTATACATACCCGTACATAAAATATGCACGTAAAAAGTAGTTTTTAAGTAAAGGAAGTATAGGGGTAAACCGAAACAAAATATTAGTAAAAAATTTAATAGGTTAAAAACGTTCGTAAAACCGTGCCAAGTAGCACCAATACCATAACTACATCGACTCTCAACATCGTAAAAATAAAATAGATAAAATGGTAAAAATTACACTAAACGAAAAGGAGACTAAAATTGTTGAACCACGCACACCCGTTACAGTGTCTTAATGCGAAGAAATTAGCCAGAAACGTAAAACGTACAAAATAATAACTTAGTCGATCTAGGACCCGCCCGTTGCGGGGAAGTTTTCAAAAGGAAAAAAATGGACGCGTTGCGACGGGTCTGTCAAATATGAAAAAATAGAGCAAAAGCGTTGAACCTCACATGCACGCTACGACATGTTAACTCGCAAAATTTAGAACGAAACGTAAAACGAAAAACTTGCGAAAGATAAAAAGTATGGGGGACCAAAGTTGTAAATAATAAAGTATTGTGTTAAATTACAAAAGATGAAAAAATTTGAGTTAAAAGTAAAAAATTTTAAAAGGGTTAAAATGTAAAAAAAACTTTAAGGTTGAAAGTGAAAAATCAATTTTTTTTTTGAAAAAATCTCCAAACATAGGGTACAAGTCATAATGCACAAAAAACTTGCTAATTTATATATGGAATAATATATCCAATATGTTACATGGGGCACATCCAATATACATATTACATACGTCACCAAATTTAACAAAAAGAGGTGTAACCATATATTACACTGATTAGATGTAATCCTGAAAAGATATATTGAGATAAATAAAGAGAGTTGGGTAAATAGCTACATAACTGTCATGTCATACGTATCATAATTAAAAACAATATGTTCAAGTGATTATGTGGTTCTCATGTTTTATGTCGTTCTCACATTTATCTACTTAAAATTGAATCACTATTCAACGACTCTTTATTATATGTTTATCAAAAGGTTAACAAAATCAAAGCGTTATATGAATTTAAGTCTTTTAGTGATGATTTTTATTAGTCTTGTAAATGAACCAAATGAACATGAACGGGATATGTTCGTGTTCGTTAGTTTAATTTTAACTGAACAAACAATCAAATAAAAAACAATTAAAAGAACGGGAAGTTCTTATCCGTATTCGTTTGTTAAGAAAATGAATGTGTTCTTATTCATTTATGTTCGTTCAACAATAGCATAAATGAAATGTTCACGAACGTAAACGAATACAAACGATCACACACAAAAAAAAATATAATTGAACATAGATGAACAAACATAATTCAACAAACACCAAATAAAAGTTAAAATAAACATAAATCTAGTGGGCCTAAAGAATTCATAAAAATAGACTAAATTGTATTGGGTGTCATCTTAATTTTATAAAACTGGACTAAATTGTAATGACCTAAAATTTTTTAATGAATATATAAACAGAAAAACATAACCAACGTAAACTAACGAACATAAACAAACGCAAACGAACAAGCATAAATGGACGTGAATGAACGAACATTTACAGACATAAATGAATGAATGAGAAATATGTTCATGTTTGTAGATATTTAACTAAATGAACAAAAGGTTTTGTTCATATTCGTTCGTTTATTAAATAAGCGAACATAAATGGATTAAACTTTCCACCATCTAGTTTACAAACACTTTACTAAACGTTCACTATGTTTACACTGCCAATTTATATGCATACATATTTTAAGATATTATACTCATTTTATTTATAATTTTTTGAAAGTTCGTAACCTTATAACATAAAAAATGATGATTGATGGCTTGACATAACATAACAATTTATTATAAAGATGTAGGATACATGAGAAAACCCACATACAAGGGCATGGCGCTCCTCTTGTCTCGTCAATTGTCACTGATTTGTGCATAGAAAGTGCAAGACTCGAACTTAGGTGTTCTTTCTCCTACTTCCTCTCTATATATATAAATATACCTTTACCCCCTCTCATCTCATATGTCTTGAAATAAAAACCCTCAATTTTTATTAATTTATATATATATATTTATTATTTATATTTATTTTGAGTCCCATCTTCAACTCATCTATTTAATTTGATCAACGCATGCATTATTATCTTCCTCCCAATAGTCTTTCTCAATTCCATTGTGTGGTTCATTTAATTTATCAAAAGTTATTCCTTTTTGTCTTTTCTCCTTCAACTCTTCTAGGGTTCCCTTTTTCTCTCTAGATCTTTTATCTTCATCAAGAAATAATTCAAGAGATCTCAAGAAATATATTACAGTCAGTTCTTGTCATTGGGGCATCATCAAGATTCACAAATAAGTAACATCATTATAGGCGATATCATCGTTTATTCGAAAACTTCTATCGATCTAATATTATTTCTTGATTGTTAATTTTGAGAATCTTGATGATGCTGCAGTGGCAAGTAATGGCTAACTGTCCATTTTAATATTATTTTGTTCAGTGTTCATCTTCCAACTGGTTTCTGGTAAGCAAATTAAAGCTCTAATTTTTATTACTTATTTATAGAAAGAACATAAATATATATCTTTGTGCCATAGTATATATGTAATTATTACTTGTTTAATTGTAGTTACTTTATAAGTTAATTTGTTGCTTTTGATGTAGTCATGTACACTTGTTTCATATACTAATCTTCACTTTCAGAATTATTAATATTAATCTTGTTTAGATAAGTGTGTTCTAATATCTTTAGGGTTTTCCTCACACTGTGGACCAGCAAGAGTGTTTCTTGAAGCACATGTTTTATCCTTAATCTTTTTCTTGAATTTCTTCCCAACTGAACTAATATCAAGATCTCTCTCTCTCTCTCTCTCTCTCTCTCTCTCTCTCTAACACACACAGAATATCAAGATCTCTCTCTCTCTCCCTAACACACACACACAGAGTTAAATGCAATCTTTAGCCTTAATTAGGTGTTAAATCAGTACCATACAGATGGACATCTCACTAGCATATGATGCAAGCTAGTAGATAGATGAACAAGTTTTAATTGTACAATTAAAATCATTAGATTGATGTTTTCTACCATGATCCCTTTAGATTGTGATCAGCTATTAATATTATTTTTTTCTTTCAGTCAATCTGATATTACTAACTAGGTTTTCTTAATGTTGTTGCTGTTACAAGGAAACATATATGTCCCTATATAGGAGTTAGGGTTTTTGAATCATATTTTTGACCAATTGTTAAAAGAATGAGAGTTATATTCATTTTGTTCATTCAAATATTCAGTTATATATTTCTAACCGATTGATAAAGTGGTTATGACAGGTTGTTGTTCTTAAAGGGCCTTGTTGTAACTATTGGGAGTTTATGGTATGTTGGAAGATAGTTCAAGGGTGCAGACTGTAACTTCAGATATTTTTGATATATATTGAGAGTTTCTCTCTCATAGTTCCAGATTCATCTCCGATCATCTTTCACATTCGCTCTGATCTATTTCACCCTTTGTATTTCTTGTGTCGTATTGTACCGATCTGCTGATGTTGTTGGTGAGATCTCAACTGTGAGATCAAGCTTTGTAGATCAGGTTGTTTCTTTCTGTATTTGTTCATATTTGTCTTGTATTCATATAGATCAACTGATTGAATCAGTTGATCTGGACATTTGTTCATATAGATCTTACATTTAGTAAGATCTTTGGGTATTGGGGGGTGTTTTCTGGTTTGGGTGAATAATAAGATTTTGGTCACCGTTTTGTCGCTATTGCTTTGTTCTTGTTCTGTGTGTTTGATACCATAAGTTTCTACATGGTATCAGAGCTAAATAAGCTCTTGATTGATAGTTCTTCCGCTGTTTCATATCTCTTGTTGTGTTTTCTTGTAGGTTGTCTTAGGGTTTCTGATCTTAAGAAACCCTAGTTGGTTGATCTTGGGCGTGATATCAAATTAGGGTTTGTGAAACCCTAATCGGAGGTTGTGCTTGGTTCCATTCTTGGAGTCTGTGAGAAGACTGCGTTGGTCTCTGAAACCCTAGAAGGATTCAGAGCAAACCAACCAGTGTTTGTTCATTGTTGTTGGTGACTGATTTGTAACCCTAGAAGGTTACGGTCTTCATCTTGTGTGAAGACTTTGCACCCTCTGTGAGATCTCTCCTTTTCTGTAGTTAGTTTACTGCTTTTATTGGTTGATTAGTTGAAGTCGGGGTAGTGAGGACCGGCACCTTGTTTGTTCTTTGATTGTTATTTCTTGTTTGGTTGTGCTCCTGTGATACGCTTGTCCAGGCACCTTTAGAGTGACGAACCTGGAATCTGGCCTCTGTCACAGTTAGCTTTTTTGGTTGATTGTTTTGTGTCTTTCTTGTTATTGATTGGTTGTTGCTGTTTGTTGTGTATTGTTTGTTGATCATGGGAGATACTAGTACTTCTGCTACCATGATTAGTAAGCTTGATATTGGAGACCCTTTGTACCTTCACCCTAGTGACTCTAGTACCCTAACCATTGTCAGTATAAAGTTAAAAGGAACTGAAAATTATCCTGTCTGGTCTAACGCTATGAGGCTTGCTTTAGAAGCAAAAAATAAGTATGGGTTTATTGATGGTAAATGTATAAAACCAAAAGATGATCAGGTCTTAGCAAATCAGTGGGATAGGTGTAATTCAGTTGTGATTACTTGGTTACTAAACTCTATTTCTGAGGAGTTATTTCTGGGGCAAGTTTTTTCTAAACTTGCCTCAGAAGTCTGGACTGATTTGAGAGAGTCATTTAATAAGGTGGATGGTTCTGTTGTGTATGATTTGTATAAAAGAATAAATGGTATTTCTCAAAATGGAAGCACTGTTGCTGAATACTATAACAGGCTGACAACCATGTGGAAGCAGTTTGATGCAATGGTGCAACTTCCTACATGTTCTTGTCAGGCTGCTAAAGATTACAATGATTTTTCCACTCTTATTAAACTAATGCAGTTTCTTATGGGGCTTGATGATGTTTATCAGCCTGTAAGAACAAACTTGTTAACAAGAGAACCATTCCCTTCAGTTAAGGTTGCTTTTTCTATAGTGTCCAGAGAGGAGTCTCATAGGCTGGCCTCAAATGGATCTAAAGGTCAAAATGTGTCGTTTGTTACTAAGTCAAATTAGTCATTTGATTCTAGGAAAAAGAATACTAGAGGTCCTAATCCTAACCTAAAATGTTCTCATTGTAATATGCTTGGTCATACGGTTGACCGGTGTTATGAGGTTATTGGATATCCACCTGGTTTTAGGAAAAGACCAGGTGGGCAGTCTTATAGATCTAATGTGTCTAATAATAATAAAAGTAATTCTACTGTTGGGTCTTCAAATTCTGTTGGTACTGTTATGCCTTTCACTTCTGAGCAGATTTCTAAGTTGTTGAGTCTTGTTGGAGAAAGTTCTGGTGGTGAACAGGCTAAATCCAATATGGGAGGTGAGTCTTCTGTAACTTGTAGCTTTGCTACAGGTTTTGTTAGTTGTTCTAGTTCTGCTATGTTTGAGTTTGAGTATAATTGGATTGTTGATTCTGGTGCTAATCAACACATGGTCAAGTCTGATAAAGGCATGTTTGATTGGGTGGATGTGTCTGATTATAATCTGAAAGTAAGTCATCCAAATGGAACTAATGTTAAAGTGTGTAAAATTGGTAAAATAAAACTTGTTAATAATGTCATTCTTGAAGATGTGTTTTATGTTCCTGGTTATAGTGTAAATTTGCTGTCAGTCTTTAAATTAGCTAAAGATAATAAGATAGGAGTCTTGTTTGATGAAAATCGTTGTTTACTTCAGGATTTGAGATCCAAGAAGGTCCTGGTGACTGGTAGTCAGGACAATGGCTTATACTTTGTTGGGAAACATGGTAATTCTGTTAATGTTTGTTTGAATAGTGTGTTTAAGTCAAGTTTGTGGCATAGTAGGCTTGGCCACCCATCTGATCAGGTTCTAGCTGTTTTAAAAGGGTGTCTAGATGTTAAAACATTAGATCATGGTCCATGTGAAGTTTGCCATAAGGCAAAACAAGTGAGAGTTCCATTTCCTTTAAGTGATCATAAAACAAAAGAAATAGGTGACTTAGTTCACTTAGATGTATGGGGTCCATACAGAGTGTCTAGTAATGAAGGGTTTAAATATTTTCTAACTGTGGTTGACGATTATTCACGAACTGTATGGTGTTATTTACTGAAAAATAAAACGGAAGTTTTTGAAAATATAACTGATTTTTATGAACTTCTCTTAACTCAGTTTAAAAAAAGAGTAAAGATTTTCAGGAGTGATAATGGAACCGAGTTTGTAAATAATCAAATGAGTAGTTTTTTAAGAAGGAAAGGTGTTTTACATCAGACAACCTGTGCTTACACACCACAGCAAAATGGTGTGGTTGAGCGTAAGCATAGGCATCTACTTAATATAGCTAGAGCCTTGATGTTTCAGGGTGGTTTACCGCTGAGTTTTTGGTCTGATTGTGTTCTGACTGCTGTTTACCTGATTAACAGGTTACCCTCTTCTGTGTTGTTAGGTAAAAGTCCTTATGAGATAGTTTTTGGTTTTAAACCCTCTTTAATGCATCTTAGAAACTTCGGGTGTTTGTGTTTTAGCACTGTGTTAAATGAAACAGACAAGTTTACTTATCATGCTGATAAGTGTGTATTGATTGGGTATTCTAATGTTAAGAAAGGGTATAAATTGTGGAGTCTAGATAATAAGAAGGTCTTATTTTCTAGAGATGTTAAGTTTTATGAGGATGTTTACTGATGCGTGTTAGTGTATATATGTTTTTAGATATATATTTAAGCCCTTTTTACACTTTTAGCCAAGTTTTAAATTTATAAAACACGATATTTACTAACACTAAACACACATATGGGCAAGTGCACCCATCGTGGACGTAGTATAGTGTTGGTAAGATACCGAGGTCGTCCAAGGACACAAGAGCTTTTAATACCGGTTTATCCTCAACGTCTAATCAAATCAAAAGGTTAGAAAAAAAATGATTTAAACTAAGAAAAATAAAAACTAACTAAATGCTAAAAAATAAAAACAGATAGACAAGATGAATCACTTGGATCCGACACGTGTATTAGTATAACCTTTGATTATTTTCGCACTTTTGCACTTGTTTAAGAGATTATCTTAGTTATTGTAGTAGGCCCCTCTTTTGAAGGCGACGTTACCCTCAACCCAGTAGTTTGAGTCAGCAAGGATACAATCCTAAAGGGTCGGATTATTGAAAGATAATGAATTAAGTTATTAATGCAAATTATGGTAGGCCCCGCTTTTGGCGGTGACGTTACCCTCGGCTAAGTAGTCTGAGTCAGCAGGGATACAGTCCTAAATAGCCGGGTTATAGTATTAATAGTAGTTAGCTTATGAGGGGGTCAAAGAGTTTGGATCCCCGCCATCCAATACCTATGGGTATTGAAGGAGATCCTACTAAATTTGACCCAGGTCTCAAGCAGGACCTCTAAACGCTGAACAAGGGCAAGACCTTTACCAAACCGTTCCCTTAACCCCCGACCAGGTAGCCAACATACCTCCATATAGACCGTGGAGATATGAATGGTGAAAATCTTTTATTTTATATAGACAGTAAAATAATGCCAAGACACCACGGACAAACGATAAGGAAAGATCACCTTCAACATAAGTAACTAGTTATTAAAGTCATTAATACAAAACCAAATAAAAAGTGCAAAAGATTAAAAATAAAAAGTATTATACTAAACACTTGTCTTCACCAAGTGATGTAAGAGACTTAGGCAAACATGGCCTTGATTGTCAAGAACTCTTACGATCAATCTTGGATCCCGAGACGACTCACACACTCTACGATGGACAATGGATGATGGTGGTGGATGATGGTGTTATGGTGGTGGTGGGTGGTGGATGAGGTGTGAGAGAGGTGGTGTGCCAAGGGATGAGGGAGAATGAAACCAAGCTCCTCTATTTATAGGCTGGACAGAACGCTGGACACGGCCCCGTGTCCGCTGGACACGGCCCCGTGCCCGTCTGACACTCTCTCTCTTCATTAATTGTAATTGCGAATTACAATTAATGCGCCTGCTGTACTTTCAACACGCCCCCGTGCCCGCTGGGCACGGCCCCGTGGTGAGCAATGGAAGCTTCTACTGGTTTGTCTTTTCTGCTGCTTCCTGGGCACGCCCCCGTGTTCGCTGGACACGGGGCGTGTTCAGACTCTGTTTTCTTCTCTTTGTTTTGGGAGGTGCCGTTGAGGGTCCGGGCAGTCCACTTTTGTTCCTTTTCTTGTATTTATGGTAGAATTAGTGGTCTTTTTGCTTCTTTTGTGATTTTGAGCTCATTTCATCCTGAAAATACAAAAGGAAGACAAAAACACTCTTTTTCCAACATTAGTACTTAAAAAGGGTTAGTTTTATGCCTTAATTGATGTGTTTTATATGTTGCATTTTACACACATCAAATACCCCCACACTTGAACTTTTGCTTGTCCTCAAGCAAAACTCTTTTAATGTGGCTTACACTCCCAAATGGAATAGGTAGAAGAGAAGTTTTTAGCTTGTCCTAGAGTGTCGGGAATCCAAGGTTTTTATAGGTTTTATTTTTATTTTATTTACAATCCTATTCGTTATGATTTATTTTGAACTTTTCATAAGATAAACTACTTATTTTGGTATAACATGCCTTATTAAAATTCTATTTATATACAAGTTCACATACCTCACGGGAGATCACTCAACACTCGGCCGAAGGTGTATATTTAAGTGAATCGCTCGAGAGCGGCACGGGCTTACGTTTTCCATAGGCTTGCCAAGCGATCAATCCTCCTCCTTTTTAACTTTTTACCTTTGTAAATATCAAGAGGACTTTTGGGGTGAAGGCTTGGGTTTAAAGGTGGGTGGTTGGTTAGTGGTTAGTAAAAAGGGCGAAAATCGTAACAAGTGTCGGTTTTCATAAAATATCTTATTTTTAGTGACATTTATTTTTGAAGTATTTCTCCAAACAAGCTTTTGTAGCTTTTGTTTGTTTTTGACTTCATTATTCATATATTTTTTTTTTTCGTCACATAGAGGGTATGTTTATGAAAAACCGAGCTTGTTACTAAAATAAAGGTGAAAAAATGAAAAAGGTTTTTTGGTGGGTAAAAAAAAAATTAGTTTTGGGGGTAATGAAATGAAAGGTTTAGGCTCAAAGGGGTTTTTCTAGGGGGATTTTGGGTAGGTAAAAAAATGAAAAATAATGGTTTTGAAAGAAAAATAGTTAGTCCTAATGCCTCCATCATTTACTTACTTGGGTTTAAGTTGGTAAGGACCTGGAATGTATCGTCGTGGCAAGTTCTAGATTTGTAAAGACCGAGCGGCTATTCACACAAGAAACGAAAAATGAGCATTTAATCTAAATATGTGTATTTTTATGCTCAATAAAGGCTCAAAACTCACTTTTGTGGGAATGGGTTTTTAATGTGACCAAGCATATATAATCGAATTTTTAACTAGACTTGTTATACCGTTTCATAATTTTCTTATGTTAGTTCTTTTTATCACGACGCTATCGGTTGTAAAATAAAAAAAATATAACCCTTTTATAACTTGTTATTCCCAACTTAAACTAAGACAAGTAAATAAAAAAAATGAAAAAGTTTTTTTTTTTTTTTTTTTTGAAAAAATTTGGGGTGTTTAGCGGTTTCAATAGAGTTTTGTGTAAGGCTTGTTTTAGGATTTTGCAAAATTTCAAGGTTTTAGCATTCCCCCCCACACTTAAATTACACATTGTCCTCAATGTGTCCAAAAATAAAGTTTTTGGTTGATTAGAATATGTAAAAGTGTATTTAAAAACAAAGATTTGTGTTACTGGCGCTCTGGACACGGCCCCGTGTCCATTGGACACGGCCCCGTGGTGAACTGCCAGTAGCGAAAAACTTACAGAGGGTGGACACGGGGGCGTGTTGGGTGAACACGGCCACGTGTCTGGCAAAAATCTGCAGGTCAGTAGCCAAACAGCAGAACTGGGAGATGGGCACGGGGGCGTGTCGGCTGGACACGTCCCCGTGTGGACAGTCTGTTAGCCACAAAAATAGGTTTTTCCCCCGGTTTCTTCATCCTAGGGCTGCAAGTGCCAATGTTTAGCACTCTAACCCTTGCATTGCACCTGTTCAATCATTCAATACCATCCAACCAAGCACAAACCATCCTAATCTTACCATTGTCAAATATTATCCAAACATAAAGTAAAAACAAAATAAAGATAAAAAGAAAAGAGTTAAGGAAAGTAAATTGTTTGACAAATGGCACGCAGGCCATGAATTGTTCGATGGATAAGAAGGGTAATCAAACCTGTGGGCTCATCACCAGCTAGCCCCTTGTTCCTCCCAGCCTCCTACTCCATATCTTCATCACTATCTCCACCTCCGCCTCCCTGCCTTGCCATGTACTCCCGGATGCTACCGATATCATCTTGTATATCGTTAACGTTGCGTTCGATAGCTCCAACCCGGTGGTGTGTGTTGTTGGCGAGGTTGTAGGTGTTCCTTGAGCACATGAGGTTTTCCTGCAAAAGATCATGTAAACTTTGAAAGTTAGGAAAACCGCCTCCTTGAGAGGAGGATTGACCCGGATCGCCTTGGGGAGGGTATTGATAATGTGGAGGTGGTGCATGAAGAACTAGAGCCTCTTGCGGGTTCCATGCGTAGCCCTGTGTCCTCTGAAAGCTCACCGTCCCGTCCTCCGCTTCATAGAGCAAGTTCATGGCTCGGCAGATATGATAATCAACCCGTCCCGACCATGGACTCCTTTCGAAGGACTTCGGGATGTTCGTGAAGTGCTTGAAAAGGCGGTACACCCATCCCCCGAAGAAGATTGGTGTAGGAGCAGAGGCAAGGCGGTTCAAGTGCATGTTCCGCAGTAGGAGGTAAGGAACATCGAGAGGCTTCCGGTTGTGGATGCAGTGAAGGACAACCAAATCTTTTAACCCAACAACGCCACTACTGTCATGGCGTTGGCTCAGCGAGTACGTGAGGAGCCTGTGGATGTAGCGGTATAACGGGTCCCTCAGCTTGGTGCTCTTTGTGCTGCTTGGGTTGTAGATCCCTTCACCGATTTGAGCCCATGCGGCTTGGCGTTCAGTTGCGTCCAAGTCTCGCAATCCCCCGGTATTCTCTTCATTCCCCGCTTCTTCATCTCTGTACAGCCCAATGATGGATCCGAACTGCGCCATGGAGGTTCTATAGGTCGTTCCTCCACATCGAAATTCGACCGCTTCGTGATCAAACGGTTCGCATCTCGAGTTGAAGACGAACGTACTATAGAACTCCATTGTGCATTGATGGACCGACCGAAGTCGGGCAGTCAATGCGACGTGCAGTGGACCCGTCACTATGTTGTTGAAGCGGTCCAGTTGGTTTACCATTGTCAGCAAATCAGTACATGCCCGCCTTGGATACTCTTCGGGCCTTGTTTGTAGGACCTCGTAGCGAGCCCTGGCGTCAAGTTCGCTGGCATTAAACCGTGTGAATTTAGACATCTGAAAAGAATACAGCAAAAGTTAGTGCGAAACATGGAAATTCAGGTTGAAAACTGCAAACAGTGGGCTGGACACGGCCCCGTGTTCAGCGGACACGGCCCCGTGTCCAGGCGTCTGTAACACCTAATTTTCATTTTTTCGTCCCGGTTTCGAAAACCTGAAAATTTTTAGCCTAGTAGCAGCGGTTTCCCCCGAAAATGAAACCCTAAGTGTCATTTTTCCAAAATCAAACCATTTACCCTTTCAATTTTGTGTTTTTCGGTTCAAGAACAAGGGTTTGTGTTTTTAGTTGGAAATCGGACAAATCTATCAACAATACATGTATATTTACTTCCTACTACTCTACTCTAAACTACTACTAACAATTTTCATCAAAAATTTTTGAGTTCGATCCGGATGAACATGAAGAACCCTAGATTTCCCCCAATTTTTGATGTTTTAACTACATGCAAGTAACTAATCTAACTACTAAGAAGGATAGAATCATACCTTGATGTCGTTAGGTTCGGTGGTGACGTTCGAAATCTGCAGAAAATCGCCTCTAACCAGAGAGTTTTCGGCGAAACGGGGCGTGTGGAATGGTGTAACTGATAGAAAAAGAGGGTTTTATCCCGACAGTCGCCTCGACACGGCCCCGTGCCCAGCGGACACGGCCCCGTGCCGGGTGAAGTTTTTAAATTTTTTTTTTTTTTTTTTACGTGTTCGTGTGCATGCCCCTTATTTCCGAAAAATGGTTAGATGATTTTTCCGGTTTTGAACGTATACTTACCTGTAACATGTCGGGTATGAGTTTATTCGTTGACCGTTTGAAGTGCGATTTCCTCTTCCTCATCCTCAATGGATCCTCTGTAGAGTTTCAGCCGTTGGCCATTGACTTTAAATGGTGTCCCATTTCGAGTTTTAATTTCTACTGCACCGTGTGGAAAAACATGGGTGACTGAAAAAGGTCCCGACCACCTAGACTTTAACTTACCAGGAAACAATCGAAGTCGCGAATTAAACAATAGAACTTGGTCTCCAACCCGAAATTCATTAGATTTAATATATTTATCATGCAAATTTTTCATTCTTTCTTTATAAATTTCGGAGTTAGAATATGCATAATTCCTAAGTTCTTCTAATTCGTTTATTTGACAAAATCGATTTTTACCGGCAACTTCTAAGTCTAAGTTTACGTTTTTTATTGCCCAGTAGGCTTTGTGAGCGATTTCTACTGGCAAGTGACAACTTTTTCCATAGACGAGTTTATATGGGGTTGTGCCTATAGTAGTTTTATAAGCGGTTCGAAAAGCCCATAAAGCGTCGTCTAGTTTGTCGGCCCATTCTTTTTTATTTATTCCTACGGTTTTCTCAAGTATTCGTTTTAAACCTCGATTAGTCACTTCGGCTTGCCCATTTGTTTGAGGATGATATGCTGTTGAGACCCGGTGATAGACCCCATACCTTGTTAATATTTTTTCGAGTTGATGATTGCAAAAATGGGTACCTCTATCACTTATTAATGCCTTTGGTGTCCCGAAACGAGAGAACAACTTTTTCAGGAATTTTACCACTACTCTTCCATCATTTGTTGGAAGAGCCTCGGCCTCGGCCCATTTAGACAAGTAATCGACTGCCACAAGTATATATTTGTTTCCCTTTGAAGGTGGGAAGGGTCCCATGAAATCGAGTCCCCACACATCAAAGATTTCACAAACGAGAATGCCATTTTGAGGCATTTCGTTTTTGGAAGAAATATTACCTGATCTTTGGCAGGCATCACATGTCTTTACAAGGTTTTGTGCATCCTTGTAAATGGTCGGCCAGTAGAATCCCGAATCAAATACCTTTCTTGCGGTACTTGCGGCACCATGATGTCCTCCGTATGGACCTTCATGACAATGACGGAGTATTCTTCGTGCTTCATTACCATGGACACACCTTCGGATGAGTTGGTCGGCACACATTTTGAAAAGATAGGGGTCTTCCCAAAAGTAATGCTTTACATCAGCAAAGAACTTTTTTCTTTGATGATGTGGCCATCCTTTGGTGACTATACCACTGGCTAAGAAATTAGCGTAGTCGGCATACCATGGTTCTTGTCTGCTTTCCATCATTTCCAGGGACTCCGTGGGAAATTTTTCGTTGATTTGCTCGTCCCTGGTTGTCTCCAAAGCTGGGTCTTCTAAGCGTGAGAGATGATCTGCAGCAGTGTTTTCTGCTCCTCTTTTATCCTTGATTTCAATGTCGAATTCTTGGAGGAGTAGAATCCACCTTATCAAACGGGGTTTTGCGTCTTGCTTCTTGAAGAGGTACCTGATGGCTGCATGGTCTGTATAAACTATCGTTTTAGAAAGAACAAGATAAGAACGAAATTTATCAAAAGCAAATACCACCGCTAGTAACTCTTTCTCAGTAGTTGTATAATTTTCTTGTGCATCATTTAGAGTTTTACTAGCATAATAAATTGGGTGGAAATGTTTTTCTTTTCTTTGTCCCAAGACTGCTCCAACAGCAAAGTCGCTTGCATCGCACATGATTTCGAAAGGAAATTTCCAATCTGGCGCTATCATGATAGGTGCATTGACTAGCATTTCCTTGAGGGTTAGAAATGCTTGATTGCATTCCTTGTTAAAGATGAAGGGTGCATCTTTTTCAAGCAATTTTGGTAGAGGTCTTGAAATTTTCGAAAAGTCCTTGATAAACCTTCTATAGAATCCGGCATGCCCTAGGAAACTTCTGATGGCTCGCACGGAGGATGGAGGAGGTAATCGAGAAATAGTCTCTATTTTTGCTCGATCAACTTCCATTCCTTCGCTTGAGATTTTATGCCCGAGTACTATTCCCTCTGTTACCATGAAATGGCATTTTTCCCAGTTAAGGGCGAGGTTAGTTTCCTCACATCGGGATAGCATTCGTTCAAGATTATCGAGGCATTGATCATATGAGTCTCCAAAGATGGAAAAGTCATCCATGAAGACTTCCATGGTTTTTTCAATCATATCATGGAAAATGGCGACCATACAATGTTGGAATGTTGCAGGTGCATTACATAGACCGAATGGCATGCGTCGATATGCAAAAGTTCCGTAGGGGCATGTGAAAGTTGTTTTCTCTTGGTCTTCTGGTGCTATCGGTATTTGGAAGTAACCTGAAAAACCATCTAAGAAACAATAAAATTTATGACCGGATAATCTTTCTAACATTTGATCAATGAAGGGTAAAGGAAAGTGGTCTTTCCTTGTTGCTTCATTTAATCTCCTATAATCTATACAGACTCTCCATCCTGTGACGGTTCTTGTGGGTATTAATTCATTTTTCTCGTTAGTTATTACCGTCATACCTCCTTTCTTTGGGACTACTTGGACGGGACTTACCCACGGGCTATCGGAGATAGGGTAGATTAGTCCGGCGTCGAGTAGTTTGATGACTTCATTTTTAACCACTTCCTGAACATTGGGGTTCACTCTTCGTTGTGGTTGAATCACCGTTTTGTAGTCATCATTCATTAAAATTTTGTGCGTGCACATGGAAGGACTTATTCCTTTAATATCTACAAGCTTCCAAGCGATCGCATTTTTGTGTTTTTTAAGTAGGTTAACTAATTTTTCTTTTTCTATGCTAGTTAATTTAGACGAAATAATTACAGGTAAACTACCATCTTTGCCTAGAAAAGCATATTCCAAACCTTTAGGGAGTTCTTTGAGCTCAATGGGTGGGTCTTTAGGAGACACCTTATTTTGTGGCTCGTCTAGATCAAGAACTTTAAAAGTTTGTTCTATGGCTACCTCTTCATCGACAAAGTGGTCTTCTTCGTCGGTTGTATCGGGTGGCTCAGCTTCATCTTCAATTAGGGGGTCATTATTGCCAAAAGGATATTTCATTGAGCGCTCAAGATCTATGCTCCTTTTGAATGCCCCTAATTGAAGAGGTAGATTGTTGAATTTCCGGTTTTTCAAAGCTTTGTGAGTTTGTACAAAAGGTTTTCCCAAGACTAGGGGGCATCATCTAAGATGACGAAGTCGGTTGGGATTACCATTTGATTCGTTTGAACCAAAACATCTTCAACTACACCGATTGATTTCATTACTTTTCGGTCGGATAGAAAAATGGGTATTTGAAGTGGAGTATAATCACTAATACTTAGCTTTTCAAAAATGTAGTTAGGCATTATGTTAACACAAAGATCTTTATCAATAGTGATATTGCTAATAAACGAATTTTGAAAGAAACATGGAACCGGTGTGATGTTAATTTCAAAAGGATCTTCTTTTATTAGCGAGGTTTGATCATTAGTTAACTTAACACTTACTAAGTCATTGATTTTAGCATTAGTGTTTAACTCTTTTAAAAACTTGGCATGAGGGGTTATTAAACAATGATTTTCGAAAGTAGGTGACAAGAGAATAATTTCCTCAAAATTAGACTCTTCTTGAATTTTAACATTATCGGACTCACCATTTTCGTTGTTTAACTCATGTGTCTGTTTTTCACTTTCTTGTTCTTCCATTTTTACACTTTCAACTATCTCTACGTTATTATCATTTTTTAACTCTTCTCTTGCGCGGGATTCCTCTTCCCTTGCGCGAGATTCTTTTATGCAACGTTGGATAGTTTTAATGTGTTCTAATATCCTATTGGTCACTTCGGTGAGATTGAAAGAATTTGGATCCTCAAAGCTTGAATCCGGTTGTTCGATCCTAGGTTCCTCATAATACTCATATGAAGTAGATGGTTCACACCATTGTTCCTCATTGTAAGTGTATGATGGATAAGGGTCGAAACTTTGTTCTTCATAGTACTCATATGAGGTGGGTTGTTCACGCCATGGTTCCTCATAATAAGAATATGAAGGTGGTGGCTCATATCTTGAGTCCTCAAAGTATGAGTATGAAGGCTCATACCTTGGTTCATCAAAATATGAGTATGAGGGAGGAGGTTCATACCTTGGGTCTTCATAGGATGTGTATGAAGTTGATGGCTCGTACCTGGGCTCCTCATAATGGTTGTATGAATTGGATGGTTGATATGAAGTACTATATTGAACCGAGCGTGCATTACGACAATTAGTGCAATAATTACCTCTATAATCATCCTCATCATAGGTGTAGTTGTAACCTCTTGAGTATTGATCCATAAGAATCACTCAACAGACCACAACTGAGTCTCGGGACCAGAAAACAAAAATAAGACGGAAACAGAAGCTGGACACGGCCCCGTGTTGAGTGAACACGGCCCCGTGTTCAGGGACTGTATCTGGGCGTTTTAATTAAATTTACTGGTCACGTTGAGCACGGGGGCGTGTTCAGTGAGCACGGCCCCGTGTTCAGACTCTGTATCTGGGTATCTACTCTAAAATATGCAGCACGGGGGCGTGTTCAGTGAGCACGGCCCCGTGTTCAGGCTACTGTAAATGCAAAACTAAACTAAAATGCAGAAAAATGCGCGCGTTTTGAAAAGGTTTTGAAAAACTGATTAGGCCGTCGATTTTAAGCTTTCTTAAAATCCTTGTGTCCCCGGCAGCGGCGCCAAAAACTTGATGCGTGTTAGTGTATATATGTTTTTAGATATATATTTAAGCCCTTTTTACACTTTTAGCCAAGTTTTAAATTTATAAAACACGATATTTACTAACACTAAACACACATATGGGCAAGTGCACCCATCGTGGACGTAGTATAGTGTTGGTAAGATACCGAGGTCGTCCAAGGACACAAGAGCTTTTAATACCGGTTTATCCTCAACGTCTAATCAAATCAAAAGGTTAGAAAAAAAAATGATTTAAACTAAGAAAAATAAAAACTAACTAAATGCTAAAAAATAAAAACAGATAGACAAGATGAATCACTTGGATCCGACACGTGTATTAGTATAACCTTTGATTATTTTCGCACTTTTGCACTTGTTTAAGAGATTATCTTAGTTATTGTAGTAGGCCCCTCTTTTGAAGGCGACGTTACCCTCAACCCAGTAGTTTGAGTCAGCAAGGATACAATCCTAAAGGGTCGGATTATTGAAAGATAATGAATTAAGTTATTAATGCAAATTATGGTAGGCCCCGCTTTTGGCGGTGACGTTACCCTCGGCTAAGTAGTCTGAGTCAGCAGGGATACAGTCCTAAATAGCCGGGTTATAGTATTAATAGTAGTTAGCTTATGAGGGGGTCAAAGAGTTTGGATCCCCGCCATCCAATACCTATGGGTATTGAAGGAGATCCTACTAAATTTGACCCAGGTCCCAAGCAGGACCTCTAAACGCTGAACAAGGGCAAGACCTTTACCAAACCGTTCCCTTAACCCCCGACCAGGTAGCCAACATACCTCCATATAGACCGTGGAGATATGAATGGTGAAAATCTTTTATTTTATATAGACAGTAAAATAATGCCAAGACACCACGGACAAACGATAAGGAAAGATCACCTTCAACATAAGTAACTAGTTATTAAAGTCATTAATACAAAACCAAATAAAAAGTGCAAAAGATTAAAAATAAAAAGTATTATACTAAACACTTGTCTTCACCAAGTGATGTAAGAGACTTAGGCAAACATGGCCTTGATTGTCAAGAACTCTTACGATCAATCTTGGATCCCGAGACGACTCACACACTCTACGATGGACAATGGATGATGGTGGTGGATGATGGTGTTATGGTGGTGGTGGGTGGTGGATGAGGTGTGAGAGAGGTGGTGTGCCAAGGGATGAGGGAGAATGAAACCAAGCTCCTCTATTTATAGGCTGGACAGAACGCTGGACACGGCCCCGTGTCCGCTGGACACGGCCCCGTGCCCGTCTGACACTCTCTCTCTTCATTAATTGTAATTGCGAATTACAATTAATGCGCCTGCTGTACTTTCAACACGCCCCCGTGCCCGCTGGGCACGGCCCCGTGGTGAGCAATGGAAGCTTCTACTGGTTTGTCTTTTCTGCTGCTTCCTGGGCACGCCCCCGTGTTCGCTGGACACGGGGCGTGTTCAGACTCTGTTTTCTTCTCTTTGTTTTGGGAGGTGCCGTTGAGGGTCCGGGCAGTCCACTTTTGTTCCTTTTCTTGTATTTATGGTAGAATTAGTGGTCTTTTTGCTTCTTTTGTGATTTTGAGCTCATTTCATCCTGAAAATACAAAAGGAAGACAAAAACACTCTTTTTCCAACATTAGTACTTAAAAAGGGTTAGTTTTATGCCTTAATTGATGTGTTTTATATGTTGCATTTTACACACATCATTTACCCTTTCAAGAGTAAACATGTTGGTAATTCAGAATTTATTGATAAAAACCTAAATCATATAACCTTTTTTGACTGCTATGATAATGAAACACCTGAAGTTTCACAAATGCCCGATGATGAAGAGGGTAATAATGGCTCTCATGGTAGTTCCAGTGATGATCAGCAGCCATTAGGACCCTCCACATCTACCATAACCAGTGTTGCTGATCAACCTCAGCAAGTTCCAAATGGTTATGAAGGAAGTAGTGAAACTGGGTTTTATGGCGAGGCAGAGGACAGTGGAACACCAAGTGATGAGACCAACCTATCTGAGGGTGCTGGTCTTGGTCTTAGAAAGTCTACTAGGACTTCAGTTGTTCCAAAAAGGTTTGAGGACTATGTGTTAAGTGGAACTGCTAAGTATAGTATAGATAAAACTGTGAATTATGCTTGTTTGTCTAAAGAAAATTTTAGTTTTGTTAGTTTGTTGAATAAAACTCTTGAGCCTACTTGTTATAATGAGGCTGCTAAAGACCCTAGGTGGGTCGAGGCAATGAATAAGGAAATGGAGGCCTTATTCAGAAACAATACCTGGACACTTGTTGATTTACCCCCTGGTAGAAAACCCATTGGCTGTAAATGGGTTTATAAGGTCAAGTACAAGTCTAGTGGAGAAATAGAAAGGTTCAAAGCTAGACTTGTGGCCAAGGGGTTTAATCAAAGGGAAGGTTTGGATTTTGGGGAAACATTTTCACCCGTAGTGAAAATGGTAACTGTGAGATGTATAATTGCTCTTGCTGTTCAAAATGATTGGCCCATGTTTCAGCTTGACATTAATAATGCCTTCTTGTATGGCACTATTAATGAAGATGTGTATATGTGTTTGCCTGAGGGTTATTATTCTCCTGATGAGACAAGAGTGTGTAAACTGGTTAAGTCGTTGTATGGGCTGAAACAGGCCCCTAGGAAATGGAATGAAAGGTTAAATAGTGTGCTTGTTGACTATGGATTTGTGCAAAGCAAGTGTGATCATTCTATGTATGTTTTGGCTAAACAAAAGGTGTTTGTTATTCTTTTAGTTTATGTGGACGACATTGTTGTTACTGGAAACAGTGTTGATGAAGTTAGTAAAATTAAGGGTATTTTGAATTCAAACTTTCAAATTAAAGATTTGGGTAAACTGAAATATTTCTTAGGCATTGAGGTCTTATATAATGAATCTGGTGTGTGCTTGAATCAGAGAAAATATTGCTTGGAACTTTTGAGTGAATTTGGTTATTTGGCATGCAAACCTATTAACACACCAATTGAACAAAGTTATGTGGTAACTGCTAAGGTGTCTAAGAGTCAAAGTGTTTTGAAAAATGTCACTGGTTTTCAAAAATTAATAGGGAAACTAATCTATCTCTCCTTGACTCGTCCGGATATCAGTTATGCTGTGCAATTTCTGAGTCAGTTTATGCACAGTCCAACTGATGTTCATTTGCAAATCGCCTTAAGGTTGTTAAGGTATCTCAAATCTGGTCCTGGTTGTGGTTTGCTGTTCAAAAGGAGTGATAGACTAGATCTTGTTGGTTATGTGGACTCGGACTGGGCAAAATGTTTGTCCACTAGAAAATCTGTGACTGGTTATTGTGTCTATCTTGGCAGTTCTCTTGTTTCTTGGAAAAGCAAGAAACGGAGCACTGTTTCAAGGTCTACAGGTGAAGCCGAGTATCGAGCTATGTGCTCGGCAACTTGTGAGATAATGTGGTTGCTGAATTTGTTGAGGGAAGTGGGTGTTAATTGTGGTTTGCCAGTTAAATTATATTGTGACAGTAAGGCTGCTATGTCTATAGCAGCCAACCCTGTTTTCCATGAAAAAACTAAACACTTTGAGATTGATCTTCACTTTCTAAGAGAAAAGGTAAGTTCAGGGGTTATTGAAACTGTTAAAGTTGACTCTGAGAGTCAACCAGCAGATGGTTTTACCAAAGGGTTAAGTGTTGTGCAACATAAGAAGTTTTGTGAAAAGTTAGGAATTGTTAATTGGTTTTCATATTTGAATGAAGAGGGGATGTTAAAAGAATGAGAGTTATATTCATTTTGTTCATTCAAATATTCAGTTATATATTTCTAACCGATTGATAAAGTGGTTATGACAGGTTGTTGTTCTTAAAGGGCCTTGTTGTAACTATTGGGAGTTTATGGTATGTTGGAAGATAGTTCAAGGGTGCAGACTGTAACTTCAGATATTTTTGATATATATTGAGAGTTTCTCTCTCATAGTTCCAGATTCATCTCCGATCATCTTTCACATTCGCTCTGATCTATTTCACCCTTTGTATTTCTTGTGTCGTATTGTACCGATCTGCTGATGTTGTTGGTGAGATCTCAACTGTGAGATCAAGCTTTGTAGATCAGGTTGTTTCTTTCTGTATTTGTTCATATTTGTCTTGTATTCATATAGATCAACTGATTGACTGGACATTTGTTCATATAGATCTTACATTTAGTAAGATCTTTGGGTATTGGGGGGTGTTTTCTGGTTTGGGTGAATAATAAGATTTTGGTCACCGTTTTGTCGCTATTGCTTTGTTCTTGTTCTGTGTGTTTGATACCATAAGTTTCTACACCAATTACAAGAACCCAATTGGTGTTTGTTAATTGTTTTTAGGGTTTTATTTGTCACACCCCCAAAAATCCACACGCGGAGTATCACCGCTTGGGAGCGTGACTGACCAGGATCAAGCCACCAATCATACAGAACATTGTATAAAGTAAAAGTAAATGCAATATAATCCAAACCAATTCCATATGAAAGGTGTTTCCAAAACATAAGTAAGTTGTCATTGTTTAGCGGAAGCGTATTATTGTAAAACCCATAGCAAATAAGTATCAAATATCAAAAGTGTTCAATAAGATGATCAAGATCCAAGCCCCACAACGACCAGCTCCTCCGTGTGCAAGCTCCAAGTACCTAACGATCTGCAAGGCATGTAACAGAATGATCAACAAACTAGTTGAGCGAGTTCACAGAAAGTAAATGCATAATAGTAAGTTCATTTGTAACAGGTGGCTCTACTGGGCCGATTGTATGTTCTATTGGTGGTGGTGTTCCACGTTATTGGTGGTGGTGTTCCACGTTATTGGTGGTGGTGTTCCACGTTATTGGTGGTGGTGTTCCACGTTATTGGTGGTGGTGTTCCACGTTATTGGTGGTGGTGTTCCACGTTATTGGTGGTGGTGTTCCACGTTGTATAACCACTAGACTACTCGTAACTATAGGTATCCTTCACAACCGAGGATAGTGATCAGTATAAGTATCCTTCACATCCGAGGATAGTAATGTGGTAGTCTAGTCATAGTGTCAATAGTGTATCTAATCAACCTTTCAATCCCATTCCCAACACCCCGGGAATCCCATGCCTTGGTAAGAGTGTGAACTCACCTTGGTTTGCTCGGTATGCTAGGTTATGCACTCACAAGAATTTAATCACGTCCTATTGTATGCACGTATAACAAATCAGTTCATGTTCGCAATGATACGCATGCAATTTAATGTTCACATAGCAGTCAGTTTGCATATCGGCACAACACGTATTATTGCACGTATACAAACGTTAACGTTCATCAAGCATGGCATGCCAAATAAATCAAGCATATAATTCCATCTTTCAAAGTAGGTTCATAAATCCCTAGTATCTTTCGAATCCAACTATTATCTTTCGACAACAGTTATCACAATTATCCTTCGGACCGAATGTTATGTTTCGGACCAATGTCATCTTTCGGTCAAAGCTATCTTTCGGTCCAAACTATCTTTCGGTCAAAGTTACTATGGTTCGAAGGATAGGCATCTTTCGGTTCACAGCAACCATGTTTCGGATAACAAGTATCTTTCGGCATATTGGTTATCCTTCGATAAATAACAGTTACATTTTATTCAAGTTTTCCAAGTTTATCCGATTATCAATTAACACAACTTTCAAGTAATCGGTTACCTAAAATCGATCAAACAGTCAGTTTCATATTAAAACCTTATGAACCCTAATTTAACCGTATGAACGATAATAATACTCAATCATGTGTGTTCCGATTTCATGAACGATAACAATTTCGGATTGCATAAAATCACATCCGATCCACAATCACATCCGATTCACCAAACAGTATCATTAAACATAGTTCACAACAGATCCGATTAGCATACAAATCCGATTAACATCCATATACAATCATTATACATAACCGGTTAACATACAAACAACATATTGACATGTGATTGATAAATCATGAAATCATATACTTTAGACACTAACCGGGATAGAAAGCAAAAGAATTGATCAGCAAGTAGTCTCCGTAAATTTGTGGTTGCCGTCACAAGTAAAGGTGTTCAAGGGTTTTTAGAAAAACTCCGACTTTGCATGCCATTCACCGTATATAAACATATTACAGGAGTGGGCCGAGCCCATTAGAAGACTGGGCCGAAAGATGTCGAAGGATCTCTTCTTGGCCCGAAGGATATGTTTCGAGACCCTTCAAGCCGAAAGTTGATCTTTCGGATCGAAGGATATGTTTCGTGATCCTTCGATCCTTGAGCCATGTTTCGTGGACATCCTTCGAAGGTTGGACATCCTTCGAAGGTTGTTTGTGTGATGTAATGTGTTTCACACTAACTAGTTTACACATTTACAAGTTTCACAATGTAACAAACAAACAACTATGTACAGTCAAACAATCAAAACGTATAAAATTTCATGGCAACCAAATGTGCAAATAAACAACTAGTCAATACATGATCGTGTAATACATATGAAATCGAATCTTGGAAATTCGAGTTGTCACATTATCCCCAACTTGAAAGAAATTTCGTCCCGAAATTTGGTACGCACTCACTGAGGAAGCTAGGTAAGTTACATCATTCACTGGTTTTCCTGGGGTGTCACATCATCCCCCCGTTGATTTGGAATTTCGTCCCGAAATTCAGTAGTAGTAGCTTCAGCCTCAGAAGTGGATGCATTGGTTTCGAATAACTGGGGGTACTTTTCTTTCATCTGATCTTCGCGTTCCCAGGTATACTCTGGGCCACGCTGGGAGTTCCAACGAACTCGAACAAGAGGGATTCTCTTGTGTTTGAGGACCTTAACATCCCGGTCCGTGATTTCAACTGGTTCCTCGACGAACTGCAACCGCTCGTCGATAGTGAGTTCCTTAAAAGGAACTATAAGGGTCTCATCTGATAGGCATTTCTTCAGATTCGACACGTGAAATACATTGTGAACTGCACCGAGTTCAGCTGGTAGGTTTAATCTGTAGGCTACTTTGCCAATCTTTTCTAAGATTTCGAATGGTCCGACGTACCGCGGATTCAGTTTGCCTCGTTTACCAAATCGAACCACACCCTTCCAGGGTGAAACTTTCAATAAAACCCGGTCCCCGACCTCAAATTCCAATGGCTTTCTACGCTTGTCCGCGTAGGCTTTCTGACGGTCGCGTGCTGCCGCCATGCGTTGACGTATCTGTGCTATCTTTTCTGTGGCGTCCACAACAATCTCTGGACCCGTAATTTGACTATCCCCCACCTCTGCCCAACAGAGAGGTGACCGGCATTTACGTCCGTACAATGCCTCAAATGGAGCGGCTTGAATGCTGGTGTGGTAACTGTTATTGTATGAAAACTCCACTAAAGGGAGGTGTTTTTCCCAGCCGTTGCCGAAATCGATGACACACGCTCGAAGCATGTCTTCTAGAGTTTGGATAGTTCGCTCAGACTGCCCATCCGTCTGAGGATGATATGCTGTGCTCATGTCTAACCGTGAGCCGAAGGATTTGTGCATCGCTTGCCAAAGCTCTGACGTGAATCGTGCATCGCGATCCGAAATGATAGAGGTTGGCACTCCGTGCCTCGAAACAACTTCTTTCAAGTAAATGTCTGCTAAGGTAGAAAACTTATCCGTTTCTTTGATAGCCAAGAAGTGAGCAGACTTTGTGAGTCGATCAACGATCACCCAAATAGTGTCATTCCCACGCTGGGATCTAGGTAAGCCCGTAACGAAATCCATGGAAATTTCTTCCCATTTCCACTGCGGTATCTTGGGCTGCTGAAGTAGACCAGCTGGTTTCTGATATTCAACCTTGACTCTCGCACAGGTTAAGCATTTTCCAACATAGGTGGCGATGTGGGCTTTCATACTAGGCCACCAGTAAGTAGTGCTGATGTCGTGGTACATTTTATCCGACCCTGGATGTACCGAATAGCGAGACTTGTGAGCTTCATCCATTACAAGTTCGCGTAAACCGCCATAAAGTGGGACCCAAATACGCCCCGTTACATAGTAGGCGCCGTCTTCCTTTTGTTCCATGCGTTGCCTTGAACCGCGTAAGGCTTCAGCTTTGACGTTTTCGGGTTTCAGTGCTTCTAACTGAGCAGTTCGTATCTGTGCAGGAAGACTGGACTGAATAGTAAGCTGTAGCGCTCGCACGCGCTTAGGTAGAGTGTCTTTCCGACTGAGGGCATCAGCCACAACATTGGCCTTGCCTGGATGATACTTGATGGCGCATTCGTAGTCGTTCAGAAGTTCAACCCATCTCCGTTGACGCATATTCAAATCCTTTTGCTTAAGAATATGCTCGAGACTCCTGTGATCGGTGTAAATCGTGCACCTGGTACCGTACAGGTAGTGTCGCCATATCTTAAGCGCGAAAACAACAGCTCCCAGCTCTAAATCGTGCGTCGTATAATTCCGTTCATGAACCTTGAGTTGCCGAGAGGCGTATGCAATAACTTTATCCCGCTGCATCAATACGCAACCAAGCCCCTGTATCGATGCGTCACAATAAACCACGAAGTCATCCGTGCCCTCTGGCAATGAGAGAATAGGTGCGCTGCAAAGCCTATCCTTTAAGTACTGAAAAGCGGTCTCTTGCGTACTACCCCATCTGTAAACGACACCTTTCTGTGTTAACATAGTAAGTGGTTGCGCGATCTTGGAGAAGTCTTTAATAAATCGCCTGTAGTAACCCGCCAAACCCAAGAATTGGCGTATTTCTGTCGGTGTACGCGGTGCTGGCCAGTTTCTGATCGAATCAACCTTGGATGGATCAACATGAATCCCATCCTTGTTCACCACATGGCCTAAGAAGTGGACTTCACGAAGCCAGAAGTCGCATTTTGAAAACTTTGCGTACAGTTGCTCTTTTCGAAGAAGTTCCAAGATAAGGCGTAAGTGCTACTCGTGCTCCTCCTGACTCTTGGAGTAGATCAAAATGTCGTCGATGAAGACGATAACAAACTTATCAAGATACGGTTTGCACACCCTGTTCATAAGATCCATGAAGACTGCAGGCGCGTTCGTAAGCCCGAATGGCATGACAAGAAACTCGTAATGACCGTAGCGAGTTCTGAAAGCGGTTTTGGAGACGTCCTCATCCCGGACTCTCAGCTGATGATACCCTGACCTTAAATCAATCTTGGAATAGTAACACGACCCTTGCAACTGGTCGAATAGGTCATCTATGCGCGGAAGAGGATAACGGTTCTTCACCGTCACCTTATTGAGTTCGCGGTAGTCGATGCACATCCTGAACGTACCGTCCTTCTTCTTTACAAATAACACTGGAGCTCCCCAAGGCGAAGAGCTTGGACGAATAAAGCCCTTTTCCAAGAGCTCTTGTAGCTGCTTCGACAGTTCTTCCAGTTCGGTTGGAGCTAAACGATACGGTGCGCGGGCTATTGGTGCTGCTCCAGGAGCTAACTCAATCTGAAACTCGACTTGACGATGAGGAGGTAAACCAGGTAAATCTTCAGGAAACACTTGAGGAAAATCACGCACAACTGGTATATCCTCCAGCTTCTTTTCTTTTGCTGACGCGTCAGTGACAAGTGCCAGAATGGCAGTATGTCCCTTTCGTAAACATTTCTGCGCCTTTAAGAAAGAGATGATGCCAACCACAGCACCACTCTTGTCACCTTGTACTTCGAGAGGTTCTTGACTGGAGCGAGGAATACGAATAACTTTTTCCTTGCATAAGATCTCCGCGTGATGTTGGGATAACCAATCCATACCGATGACGACGTCGAAACTACCCAAAACTATGGGTATGAGATCAATCGAGAAAGTCTGACCCGCTAGAACAATACTACAACCCTTGACTACCTGTGCGGCTTCTACACTTTTACCATTGGCTAGTTCTACGACGTGTTTGGTGTCTAGAGGTGTTGGTGTACGTTTTAATAATTTACTCATTTTCAATGACATATAGCTTGTATCAGCACCCGAATCAAATAAGACAGTAACATAAATATCGTCGAGAAGAAACTTACCCATAACCACATTGGGATCATTCACTGCATCTCCTCGACCCAACACAAAAGCACGACCACGAGCTTCATTGTCGTTGTTGTTGTTGTTTCCCCCGTTGTTGTTGTTATTATTCCCGTTGCCCTGATTGTTGTTGTGATTGTTGTTCTGGTTTCTGTTCAACTGAGGGCATTGTCTTTTGAAGTGACCCTCTGCACCGCAATGAAAACACCCTTTGTTACCCTGCTGTTGATTCTGCTGTGCTTGAGGTTGCTGCTGATTCTGGTTTGCAGGTCGAGCGCTTCTACAATCTTTGGCCTCATGACCCATCTTGAGGCATCTTTGACAACGGACCTTATTACACTGGCCACTGTGATGTTTGTTGCAGGTGTTACACTTTGGAAGGTTTCCTCGATACCCTCCCTGTCTATGGCTGCCTGAGGAGTGCTGACTTGGACTCTGGTAACTGTCTGTCTTTCGCTGTTGAGCTTGCGACTGCACTGAAGCTGATCCCTTGCTAGAATCCCCATCCCATTTTCTCTTACTTTCACTGGGAGTAGCAAGTGTAGTAGAAGCAGTAGTGGTAGCAGTAGCACTAATACGCTTTGGCAGTTTGTTCTGATCCACTGCCTGATCGGTGATGCGATGAGCGAGACGCTGGATTTCCTGGATGTTGTTGAGGTTAGCCGAGGTAACGTGGCTCTGTATTTCTGGTGCCAAACCTTTGAGATACAACTCAATACGCTTGTATGGAGGGTCCACCATAGTTGGACATAACACAGCCAACTCATTCGATCTCTTGGTGTAAGCTTCGATTTCCGAACCAACCATTTTCAAGTTATACAACTCGTCCTCCAACTTGTGAATGTCTTCTCTAGTGCAGTATTCCCTCTTGATCAGTTCTTTAAAATCATTCCAGGGTGTGGCGTTAGCAGCTGCCAACCCTAAGATCTGCACTTGTGCGTTCCACCAAGTGAGCGCAATCCCTTCAAGTGTGCCAGTGGCGAACTTCACCCTGCGAGCCTCAGGGCATTCACACATTTCGAAAACCGACTCGAGCTTTTCAAACCAGTGGAGGAGTCCAACTGCTCCCTCCGTGCCACTGAACGAGCTAGGACGACAATCCATGAAATTCTTGAATGTGCACCCAGGTTGTTGCTGAGCGGGTTGACCTATTGTGTACGAATAGGGCAAAGTTAAGTACGAGAATTAATGTAGGATCTAAAGATCCTAGTGTCTATACTGCAGGGTATACTACCTGCTTGTGCAGCTGCAACTGCCGCAGCAACGAGAGCCTCTAGCTGGGCTTGAATCATGGTAATTCGTGCGGCCATTGATCTTCACATCAAAGGCAACATAAGTGAGAAAGGTTCGCGAATAGTGCGATGACAGAAGAGTGTAAGCACATAAGTATCAAATATCAAAACCCATAGCAAATAAGTATCAAATATCAAAAGTGTTCAATAAGATGATCAAGATCCAAGCCCCACAACGACCAGCTCCTCCGTGTGCAAGCTCCAAGTACCTAACGATCTGCAAGGCATGTAACAGAATGATCAACAAACTAGTTGAGCGAGTTCACAGAAAGTAAATGCATAATAGTAAGTTCATTTGTAACAGGTGGCTCTACTGGGCCGATTGTATGTTCTATTGGTGGTGGTGTTCCACGTTATTGGTGGTGGTGTTCCACGTTATTGGTGGTGGTGTTCCACGTTATTGGTGGTGGTGTTCCACGTTATTGGTGGTGGTGTTCCACGTTATTGGTGGTGGTGTTCCACGTTATTGGTGGTGGTGTTCCACGTTGTATAACCACTAGACTACTCGTAACTATAGGTATCCTTCACAACCGAGGATAGTGATCAGTATAAGTATCCTTCACATCCGAGGATAGTAATGTGGTAGTCTAGTCATAGTGTCAATAGTGTATCTAATCAACCTTTCAATCCCATTCCCAACACCCCGGGAATCCCATGCCTTGGTAAGAGTGTGAACTCACCTTGGTTTGCTCGGTATGCTAGGTTATGCACTCACAAGAATTTAATCACGTCCTATTGTATGCACGTATAACAAATCAGTTCATGTTCGCAATGATACGCATGCAATTTAATGTTCACATAGCAGTCAGTTTGCATATCGGCACAACACGTATTATTGCACGTATACAAACGTTAACGTTCATCAAGCATGGCATGCCAAATAAATCAAGCATATAATTCCATCTTTCAAAGTAGGTTCATAAATCCCTAGTATCTTTCGAATCCAACTATTATCTTTCGACAACAGTTATCACAATTATCCTTCGGACCGAATGTTATGTTTCGGACCAATGTCATCTTTCGGTCAAAGCTATCTTTCGGTCCAAACTATCTTTCGGTCAAAGTTACTATGGTTCGAAGGATAGGCATCTTTCGGTTCACAGCAACCATGTTTCGGATAACAAGTATCTTTCGGCATATTGGTTATCCTTCGATAAATAACAGTTACATTTTATTCAAGTTTTCCAAGTTTATCCGATTATCAATTAACACAACTTTCAAGTAATTGGTTACCTAAAATCGATCAAACAGTCAGTTTCATATTAAAACCTTATGAACCCTAATTTAACCGTATGAACGATAATAATACTCAATCATGTGTGTTCCGATTTCATGAACGATAACAATTTCGGATTGCATAAAATCACATCCGATCCACAATCACATCCGATTCACCAAACAGTATCATTAAACATAGTTCACAACAGATCCGATTAGCATACAAATCCGATTAACATCCATATACAATCATTATACATAACCGGTTAACATACAAACAACATATTGACATGTGATTGATAAATCATGAAATCATATACTTTAGACACTAACCGGGATAGAAAGCAAAAGAATTGATCAGCAAGTAGTCTCCGTAAATTTGTGGTTGCCGTCACAAGTAAAGGTGTTCTAGGGTTTTTAGAAAAACTCCGACTTTGCATGCCATTCACCGTATATAAACATATTACAGGAGTGGGCCGAGCCCATTAGAAGACTGGGCCGAAAGATGTCGAAGGATCTCTTCTTGGCCCGAAGGATATGTTTCGAGACCCTTCAAGCCGAAAGTTGATCTTTCGGATCGAAGGATATGTTTCGTGATCCTTCGATCCTTGAGCCATGTTTCGTGGACATCCTTCGAAGGTTGGACATCCTTCGAAGGTTGTTTGTGTGATGTAATGTGTTTCACACTAACTAGTTTACACATTTACAAGTTTCACAATGTAACAAACAAACAACTATGTACAGTCAAACAATCAAAACGTATATAATTTCATGGCAACCAAATGTGCAAATAAACAACTAGTCAATACATGATCGTGTAATACATATGAAATCGAATCTTGGAAATTCGAGTTGTCACATTATTGGGTACTACACTTGTATATATAGAAGTTCAACCATAAATAAAAAATGACCAACACTTTGGAGGCATGTCTAATGTTTTCTTGAAATATGATATTGTTGCTTACTTCTTTCTTCAAGTAGTTCTTTCTTCGAAGCAAAACGTACTTTCTTTTAACAACTGGGATCAGCTTTATTTTTTTTAAGGCAAATTTCTTTTTATTTCCATATTCGTAAGTCGGACTTGAACCAAGACCTCCCCTCCCAAAGTATTTAAAGATTTTGCCTTTATCAATGGACCACTACCCCATTGGTGGGATCAACTTTATATTTGTCAATTGTATTAGGTTAAATATACGATCCGAAGACTGATGTTATTATTCGTGTTAAAGATCTCAATCCTAAACCGCACACAGATATATCTGGGTTAACCCAAACATGACCCGTTAACCCATTTTTAAGCGAGTCAAACATGTTGACAAGTTGTGAGCGGGTTATATCGATAACGTGTATCAGTGGCGGAGCTTGACCAAAAGTTCCGGATGGCCGGAAAGTCATGGGACCAATTTTTTTTCCTATTGCTATGTTTCGGGTTGTATGTTCGGGTCGGATGTGACCTTTGGGTGGGCAACCAATCTTTAATGCTCAAGTGGCCTCACATGTTTTGTCTAGAGTCGGTTAAATCGTGTAGGGTGGCAGACAGGTTAACCTCGAATTTGAAGAATGTAGGTATCAACAGGAACTGGATTAGAGGGCTGGAGTCGGATATTGAGGAAAAGGAATGGGAGGAATGCAAAGATCTTCTGGAGATGGTTGTTCTAAATAACGAAAAAGATTAATGGAAGTGGTTGGGCGATGATACGGGTACATTCTTCTCGGTCAAATTGGTAAAAAAATGATGGAAGATGATAGGGGGCGAGCCAGTTGCCGTAGTTTCAATGGTGTAAATGGGTTCCCCTAAAATGCAACATTTTAGTTTGGAGAGCGAACATGGATAGACTTATGAAGAACCTAAGAGGAAGAAATGTGAATGTTCCGTCAATTTTATGCCCTTTTTGTGAGGAACATGAGGAATCGGTGGACCATTTGTTTACGACATGTATGTTTTAGAATAGAATTTGGATGGGTTTCAGTGCTTGGTGAAATATCCAGCCCCTCTTCGCCTTCGAATATCATGGAAGCGCACGTCTTTTTGCAATTGGGAAAGAAGGCTAAGAAGATTGTTCAAGGTCTAATTATAATTACATGTTGGTGCATTTGGAAAGAGGTAGAAATGAGATGGTTTTTCAAAACATTAACCAAAGTCCGTAAGGCATTTTAGGGGAGATCAAATCTAGAGGTTCTGGTGGTTGAGAAATAGGTCTTCTTTTAAGTTTATCCGTTGGGTAGAAAGTGTAAATATCCTATGTACATGTTATAATTTTATGGCCTTTTGCCCGTTTGGGTCGGAGACGTCTTTTGTCTGTTGTCCTTTTGCCTGTTTGGGTCGGAGACGTCTTTTGTATGTTGTCCTTTTGCCCGTTTAGGTCGAAGGAGTGTTTTATAGAAGTTTACTTTTCAAAAAAAAAAAGTTACTATAAAATGCTAATGTAGGCTAGCTTACTTGGTAAATTGGTAGAGACTTTTATCTCTTAATGGTAGGTCTTGGTTTCAATCCCAAGTAAAATGATAATTTGGTGTGATTTAGTAATGTTTAGAAATTACAAATACGCAAAAACTTTAACTTTGCAAATAACATTTTTTTTATATTCCTTAGCTAACTAATAAGTAGTAGCTTAGGTGTATCATTATTATAAACAACTAAACAAGGGTATTCATCTGACTGAATAAAATTATTTGTTAAAATTACAAACAAATTCGACTCGAGGTAATTTTGCTTTAATATTAACCAGTATATATAAATTTTCAAGCTGAGTTCGAGTAACTCACTCGAGTTTATAAGCCCCAACTAGAGTTAAATTGAATCATCTTAGTCCACGAATCCAACTAAGAAAGCCCAAAGGCTATCCCTTTGTAAACCCGATTCAACAAGTCCATAGGACTTCAATTTCAACTTTCTTGGTGGGTGTTTTGACCAAAGGCTATCCCTACGTACCAAACACATAACGCGATCACTGGCAGACCTAGGAATTATTTGTTGGGAATGCGGATGAGGGGTTCAACCATACTTTTAAGTGATACGATCGGGTTTTTTGCTTAAAAAATACATTAACACTTTTTTTTCAAAGGGTATGCTCGCCCACCTACCAAGATACATAAAGTCTGCCCCTAGCCATGATGTTCACCATGTTTTAAACCTTTTACATTTTACACTCCTATACTTGTGTTGTTTATAATTCCTTGTTCTCTTGTCTTGACAATTTATATATGTTTTATCGAAAACCTCTCTTTTTAAGTTCTTAATTTTTATCTAATCATGAGCTCAAACATATATTTTCCAACCTCGTTGCAACAGCCATCATGTAATATGCTTAATTGACTTTTGGTAAAAACTTCGTTACTAGGAAATTTTATTCCTTTCGAGGGCCTGCTACAAGTTAACTGATGACAGTGTCACCCATCAATACCTTACTAACCAATGAATTCAGTTAAGACGCAGTTTGCGTTGAACAAATTAGATTCAAACCTGAGACGGTGAGACCTCTACTAGCAGGACTCGAGAGTTTCTAGGAATTATGAGTGATATCAAAGAAGAATTCCCAGTATAGGTTAACTTTCCTCAACTCCACATAGGTGAGACATCACCCATTTTTCCTCATTTTACTTTAACTTACCTAAGGAAATGGTCTAATCCCGTTAACTCCACATAACCTTATTTTTTAGTGGTTTTTGGTTTAAAAAAGGAAAGAAAATTAATTCAGCCTTTTAATATCCTTACGATTTAGAAAAGGAAAGAAAATTAATTCAGTCACATATCCATGGACGGCCCTGAGGGGTGGGCGGGGAGGAACACCGGCCAGAGACCAATATTTCGAAGGGTACGTTATTTAAAAAAAATCCGATATTTATATGTAAAAAAAGTAAATTAATAGGGTATACCCATATAAACACCAACATAGGCCCCTTACAAAACTATTTTTCTGATTTAGATTAGTTATTAGCTCATTGTCAATAGGTTTAGATCGCCTAATACCCAATTACGTTAAGACCTAAAGGCACAATTTTTCGAGTTCAAACAGGATACACGAATTTCTCAAGGGCCCTGCACATATCCTCCATCTCAGATGATAACTTTCACCATGAGTAGCTAATTTAGGCAATAATAAAGGGAACTAAACTAATTAACTACTTGGTCAAACCCTACCTGTTTATCTAATAGATTAATCAATGGTGGCGTTACTGAATTTACACGAGTGGATTTAACAAATATTTAAAAAAAAAAATACAACACTAAAATGAAAGGAATAACAAGTGTGTTTGACATGCATGATCCCATGTGCACATTGCATGTTATGGCCGTTCTTCACTATCAATCTTGGTCAAACGTCTTGCAATATAACTAAAACAATTTGATAAGTACACTGACGATTTAATTTTTATTTTTATTCCCTTGGTATTTCAACACTCTAAACAATGCAATTTATAAATTTGTACACACTTATTTTTTTAGTTTTATAACCCGCCTTGAAATCTTGTACAGAAGTTGAATCTTAGATTTGATTTTGTGTGCTATGAATTTGGATTTGAAATTTGCAACAAATTTTGGGTTAAAACTTGAATTTTAGAGTTAATTATGCAAGGATCATTAACAAAAGTTTGAGTCCCCATGTTCTTCAAATACTACTCCTAAGAAATTGATTTGTAGACCTTTCATGGGATCCCTCCAAACGGAAACCAAGTTTATCTTATCATATAAACTAAAGAGATGAAATTAGACGGACATATTTGAGTAAAGGTCCATGTCAACCAGAAGGCCATATTTCTCCAAAATGTGATATTGAAGGTAGCTTAAGACAATATAGTCCTAATTGGTACTTTCATATTGATTAGAGTATAGTGTAACAATGGATAACGTATTTTGCTTGGTTTATTACTTTTTTAAAAGAAAGCGATAAAAAATGCATTTGTGGTCGAAACCCGAATGATATCATGCGTGGAGAAAAAAAAAAAGATAGGTTGGGTATTCATGTAGGTAAGGCGTATAGTTTTTATACAAAAAGTTAGATTTGTAACGTTTTTTTCCACTTCGAATATCATCGTATTTTTATTGTGCGTTTTCAAATGAGTAGTGCTCATATATCTTTATTATGATATTGTATTTGGTCATGTTCCTTTCCTCTATCGGACCCGAATGGTGAGCAACCCAAAATTCTAACGTTTGGTTTTGAAAATTCCGAATACTGAGATCCCATTAAAAAAAACTTGAGTCTCTCCCCCTGTAACATCCCGAAAATATAAATTCTTAAATCTGCAATTAGATTGCAAATAAATTAGTAAAATAAACTAACTAGGAATGACACTAACCTAGTTAGATGATGACTTATGTGTAGTTAAAGACATAAAAATAAACTAAAAGAAACTAGATGGACCAAAAGTGTTTAACTTGAAACTAGTTTTAATAAAAACACTTTATTAAAACACAAACACCCCTTGTGAGGGTGCTGGAGATCAACCAAAGCAGAGGGGGACCAAGCTTGTCAAAACCCTAAATTCCACAAAACACCTAAATTGAAGGTCCAAATCTGATCCAAAACGAAATCCGAGTTGAGATTAGTGATCCTCATTGCAAGGGGGTTATATGGTATGTAAAATTTGATGAAAATTCCCTACTTGAAATTCTCATGAATTTGGGAAATCTGAAATTTGATGATGCATGTTTGTTATTTGGTTAAGATAGGGATGATATAGTATCTAGGAGTAAAACCTAGACAACAACATGTGAAATCAAGTCTAAATTCTGGAAATTTCATGAACACATTGAAGGTGATTCATGGGTTTTGCTGAAGAATAGATAAACACTAGGGTTTTGAGCATTATTCTGGTGTAATATGGGTCATGGAAAGAAATTACTGAAATATGAATGTTAAATTTTATATGTGAAAGCTTGATTGATGTAAATTCGGGCTAAATGATAAGTTAGGGACTTGCTATATAATCATGTAAAATTTTCTTAAAGTGTTTGTATAAATGCCTCAAAGAAGGCTTGAAACTGAAATTTAAAGTTAAAATGCATGATTGTGATGTTTAAGCAAATTATGCGACCTATGATTGAAAAGGAGTTCTAAACGTATTGTGATTGAACTATATAGGAAAAGATACCGGTGCATCGAGTGGACAAGCGGTGGCGACTTGCGTTTGAAGGGCGTGCATTGAAGGTATGTAACTTGACCCGTTACATTAAATTAATTGTTGTTAAACTATGCATAGTCGCATTGTAGAATAGAAGTTATGTTGATTTTGGTGACCATGATCGTTACTTGAATTAATAGGGTTAGAATTGATAAGGAACCGTTTGGTAGTCATCATATTGGAGGATTTCCACAAGATGAGCCAACGAGTCGAATAATAGTGTAAATTGTAGTATTAGTGTTTTAATTAGTTAGAAATGGCGATAACAATCACAAGAGCATTAAACCATGGGATTGGTAAGGAAATGCAGGTGATGCTAAGCCCTGGATGATGGGCATAAGGCGCCATAGGCTTACTAGTGAAATGGTAGTAAAATGGGTAAAGTTAGAGTGGGTCGAATAAATGCATAGTGACATTTAGTCGTTCGGTCCGTAAATCAAATTTTCGGTATGATAATTTTAATAGGCACGTCGGTAATGAATTTACAGACGTATAGGAAAAAGAATCACTTAAAACGGACTTACGAGTCAAAAGTTTTGGCCAAACGAAGTTAAAAATCTGAATTTCCAAAGCTGGCAGCAAATGCAGGTCACAAACCTGCATCTGCTGGAAAACCGACTCCCCCGCGCCACGCGACAGGATCACTTAGATCCGGCGCGACATGCGGGAGCTGTCGCGACACGCGAAGAAATGCATGGTACCTGGCGCGACACGCAACAGGATCGATTTTGAAAATTTATTTTATTTTTCATGATTCGATGTCAGAACTTGTTTATATATACTATATCAATGTCAAAGCTAACAATTTTAGTGGTTTTGACCTTAGGTGACAATGGGGGTCTTATGGATGGCGGTCAAGCAAGTTTTGAAGAACCGAACACAACATTAGAAGCTTCCGCGATTTCCTAACTTTGTTAAACAATGTTTTTCATTTCTCTTGAATGTAAACAACTTGCTAAACATGTCATGAATGTTTTAACTAGTCGGTAGTTGACTAGTTTTTGATTACTTAGAACTTTATTTTGGTAACTATGTTTAATGTAGACACTTTTTATATAAATCGTATGAATTTTTATTAAATTCAAGTAGTAATTAAACGGGTGTTACACCCCCTCCCCTCGCCCGTTAGTCAAAGACTAGAGGGTATGGGGAGGCTCATCCCCATGAGGATGGGCCTCCTTGCATTTTGAGGGGGGGGGGGATGGAGGATGAGCCTACCCCACCTAAATATTTTATAATGAGTTAAATGTCATTTTAGTCCATGTGGTTTAGGCCATTTTGCCAGTTTAGTCCAAAGGTTTCATTTTTAACCTGTGGATCCAAAAAGGTTTCATAGTTGCCATTTTAGTCCACTTGGTTAACTTCATCCATTTTTTCTGTTAACGAGAAGGCCAATTTGGTCATTTTGTATGTAATTCCCTTAACTAAAAGGGAAATTCAGCCATATAAAATGACCGAATTGGCCTTCTCGTTAACAGAAAAAATGGATGAAGTTAACCTAGTTGACTAAAATGGCAACTGTGAAACCTTTTTGGACCCACAGGTTAAAAATGAAACCTTTGGACTAAAGTGCCAAAATGGTCCAAACCATAGGGACTAAAATAGCATTTAACTCTTTTATAATTTTCTAACTTTTTTTTGTTAACTTAATAAAAAACATCATAAAAATTAAAAAAAAAACAACATAATTAAATTCATTTCATAACATAAAAAAAAATTACATTTCCTAAAAATTAAAATTACTAATCCTAGAAACGGTAAACGTAAAAACGAAAAAAAAATAACGATACTATTAAAAAAGTAAACAACCTACAACGTCCATTTTGTCTTAATCTCCTCTTTCATCCTTCGATAAACCTCGCGTTCATCCTCCGGAACCGAGTCGAGATCCAATCTCATAGGTGCTGTTTGTTTTTTCAGAAGTAAAACGTCTGCGGTCTGCGGACCACATCTGCAAACATCTGTAACTGAAGAGGTGGACCAAACCTCTGCAGTCTGCAAGAAGAAGACTGTTTGTTTTTTAATTTCTGCAAGCTGCTGAAATAAACTAAAATATAAATAAACTGATTTTTTATATTCAACTACAAAATTTCACCGGTGCTACTTGCTCATCATGTGCATAATGACCCAATTTCCTCAAGTTTAACAGTCACATATCATGGTTAATTAACACCAACCATAACATCTCACCCATGTGGTTTAATTTAATCCTCACAAAAAAACCCCTCTTTCTCCGTCACAGAACTAGTTAAATTAACCTAACAAAAACCCTAATCGTAGCCATCAAACTAAAACACTATCTCTGAGGATTTGAAATGTTTCGGAATAAAAATAAGGGGCCAAAATAGCGAATTTGACTGAGTAAAAGAAAGATGCATGTAGAAGCTGACTGAGCAAAAGAAAGATGCAAAACAATATGCTCCAGTTTACTTAATATTGAGTCTCGATCAGTAACCATCGATCCTATTTGAATGCTGGTAATTTCTTTCTTGAATTCGGGCAAAGGAATTTTACATTATGTTTTCCAGAGGTGCAAACATGTGGATTGAGTAAAAAATTAAATTGAGTTTGGTTCAAAACCAGTTAGACTGGGTGATTGGCATTATTCCGGGCGGCGTAGCAGGGGAGGAGGAGGGCAGCGATGGCTGTGGAGGGGAGAAGGGAGGAGATGGAGAAGGAGCTAGGGTTTCTTTGGGGGGTAATTGTGTTTGTTGTAGCTGGGCAAAAAGAAGAATGAGAAGAGGCTTGAAGACATCAGTCCACATCTGCCTCAAGAAGAGGACGCACAGACCTTTTTTAATGAAAGGTCTTCAAGAAAACAAACAGTCTTCAGACCCAAAGGTCTGCGCGTGGTCTGCGCGGCGCAGACATAAGAGGTCAGGAAGCTCTTCTTCAAAAAAACAAACAGCCCCATAATCCTAAAATCCTCTGCTCGAGCATAGTCGGCCGACACGGTTTACTTGTGACTATATTTTTCGGCCGCGAGCTCTTTGAACGAACGGAATTCGGTTATAAACTCGTCCATTTTCGAAGCCGCCCCCACCGCTCGAGCCGCCCCCTTTTCGGGGCCGCCTCTTTTTTTCTTTGTCCCTTCCGATGGGACGTTCCGACTCGTGAACGGGCATCACATCCTCGTCATATTCCGGGTCGTCGTTTATGTCGATTTGACAACGAGCGGTGGAGCCTCCCGCACTATAACTTCCGGACTCGGAAGTTTTACTCTGTTTGGCGGTTGCGACCTCATTTGGAACCGGCTTCCATTTGTTTTCTTTCTTTAAAATGTTCCATGCTCGGATGTGCGGGAAAGTCGTTGAATTTTTAGAGTCCCACTTAGCCAAAGCAAGGTTAAGTATGTCCTCGTCGTTACTCCCACTAGGAGGATTAATGTAAATTTGGTTATAATACCCGCTAAAGGTATTGATGGTCTTGTTCATTTTACGCCACTTGCACGAGACGGATTCGACATCACGCGCCGGGCCTTGCTCCATAAGCCGGTTAAATCTTTCCGTTTTCGCCTTCCAAAAACTACTACCCGTTCGGTTGTTCCCTAAATTTAAAAAAAATGCATTAGTAAAAAAATAAATAAATCTTTTTAAATTTAAATTGAAAAAATAAACTTTGGTTCATACCGACAACCGGGCAAGTTGAGGACTTAACAAACACTATTGCTAGCGCCTCGTCCTCTACTTTCGACCAAGGTCTCGCCTTTGCTCTCGAATCGCTTTTTGGCGCGGTTGCGGGTACGGTTTCAACCGCCTTCCCCTTCCCCTTGTTTTTTTTTGCGCTTGAGCTCCTGAGGTGGCGATTCGGGGACGACTTCTTCATCATCATCGTCAAGTTGAACCGGGGGTTGCGGTTCGGAAGTTGGCGGTTGCGATTGGAATTGTTCAAACGAGTTGCGTTGCATGATTTGTTGGAGTGCTTGGTATTGTTGCATTTGTTGAACTTGGGACATTTGTTTGAAGGCGTTTGGTGGTTGTTGGAAACCCCAAAACGTAAATTGCGGAGACACTCATGAAGGATCCATAGCCGGAGTGTAAGCGGGAGTCGAAAAAAAGTTAGGTTGGTTCGGGTTGGGATTGTTCGGGTTGGGATTGTTCGGGTTGGGGTTGTTTGGGTTGAATGGATTCATGATTGTATAAAAAAGATGGAGTGTTTTTTTATAAAATTAGATGAGAATGGGAGAAAATGGTATAAAAATGGATGAGATGAGGGTATTTATTTAAAGTTAAAAAAGTTTTTTTTTTAAAATATAGCCGTTGTTTAACGGTTCAAAATTTGAAAAGTGGCCCGTCCTCTCCGTCTTGTGGGAGCCGAAATAGCCTAGCCGAGCCCGAGGGGGCGGTGTGGGAGACCGGCGCCGGGCCTCAGCCGGCCTCATACCCTCTAATTGTTTGTTATTTTCATATTCATATTTGTGGATAACGGTTGGTGTGTATGAGACATTTAACGTCTTCTTTAATTAAATAATTAGCAAAATATTTATCTTTATAAAAAGTTGGTAGGTGGACAAAACAAATATATCAGTAGATTAAATACAATACATATTGGTTATAGTCTATTTCATTGTTTTGTTATGTAATTTTGAAGATTGTCTGTAAAAATGGTATGCAGAATCGAATACAGAAACGAACAACAATACAAAACAACAAAGAAGCGTCAAAACCGGTGACAAAATTTTATTATTTACCCAAACCGGAAAAACACCCCCCAAACCCTAGATCTTACTTATGTAAGATCTAATACAAAAATACAGAAATACAAGTGATGATCATCCCTCTCTGATGATCATCATACTCAGAAACTCTCTCTCTTAACATATGAGAGACGAAACAATACAAGAACAAACAACAACAGGATAATCATCCACTGATGATTATCAAAATCAAGAGATTCTCTCAAAACACACAACCGAGAGACTACACAACTTTCAATAATACCAAATAATTAACCCTAAAATTCTCACAAGATGCAGAAAGAACCAGATCGAGAATCAACTGTGAGAATCAGGGAACCACCATCTGAACAAGATTCATAATGAATCTGCACCATATCATACTGCAACTGATCTTATCTTGAACGAACAGAGAAGAGAATTTGGGGATGATAACTGAAGCTTCTTGAACCTTATCTGACCAAGTGATGCTTTTATAATCCTGCAAAATCTAAGTTACACTTTAAACCCTCAAGAATCAGCATATATGATCGGACCCCCTGAGAAGTTACAATTCAAACCCTCACAAACATAACAGCTGCTCATATTTATCTCATATTTGTCCCAATCCAGTTGCAACCGGCTGAACAAACAAAACAAGTCCAGCCCATACAAAACCCAATCTCAATATAACACTGATCAGGCCCAATCCATTATATGTATAACAGTTTATTATAAAGTCCAACAAATAGACATAAACATATGAATGAGAATATTAATTCTCTTCTTTTAACATCCCCCCTTCATTCATATGTTTGAACATGTTTTTCAACCCCATCATTCATATACTATACGTGTTAATAAAATCCATTTTATCACACATAAGATCATGTTATAACCTGAATGATAGATTAAAAAAGAACTTTTAACACACCCCCTTCATTCAGGCGACAAACATGTCTAGCTTACCAAGTTCCTTTCATCGGTTAATACACACTTCCTTCGCAAAAGAAATAATAATATAAGCAACTGGAACATCTGAATGAACCTTTTTATGTTCAATAATACTAGCACAAAAACCTTTTCTCAGAATATACAGATTTATTTCAAAGAGAGAAGACCTCTCATGAAATCAAGATTCATACAAATTGGTACGACATTTTTACTAGGCTCTAACCGGTAAATCATAGTAAACACCAAGTTTTTATCAAAAAACTATACAAGTGCCATATATACAACATCATAGAAAAAACAAATAAAGTAAATATTTCTATAACCAACATCCTATGGCATACTAAGAATTCAGACAAAATACAAGACGAGAAAGGAGATTCTTTGAAGAAAACACACAAACAAATGAACTCTCTATACCTGACAATCATTAACACAGACAAACTGATATGACAAAAACAATACCAGACAACAATGACAGCCAACACAGACTCAGGCAATATGCGAAACCACATACTTGAATAACAAAAAACATCTCTTACACAAGAGACAAAATATAAGGAGGCTAATATAACACATATTCAAGAAACAATCTTGAAAATTCAATATAACACATTAGACCTATACAAACCATGAGATATGACAAATCATACAATATGATATACGGATTATATTCAGAAAACAATTTTAACAGTATTTAAGTCAAGAAGTTATCACATAATGCAGAAAAATTCTGTTAAAATAAGGGTCACTAGATTTGATAACCATTCATCATACTCATAAACTGATCAAATAAAGACTATTTTCAAACACAAAACAAATAACAAAGTCACATGTCTAAAAATTTCAGACTATTTTCAACAAACAGCATTCAAATATCCTTCTAATTGAAGCTATAGATCCAATGATATTGCAATTGGAACAGAGAACATCTCATAAAGAGACAAACTAGGCAGCCATAACCTACAAAAGCAAACTCCTACATAAAGACGTTTGCAAGATAACAAGACAATTTTCACACACAGATACAATTTTCTGATCAACGCAATCAAAAAACAACAGACATGAAGATCTAGTAAATCAAAATCAACTAGTACATACTTAAATCAAATCCTCAATAATCACAGAAAGTTACAATTAAGACTTACAACCAACTTTCAGATGATCAAGACAACTCACAAGATACAACTGAGGACAAGAACTCTTCAGACATTTCTGACAAACTAGATATTCAAAAAAGACTACATACCTCAGAACAAAGTCTGAAAAAACAACGAATCACACGATTCAGACATATACCAAACAGATGATATAACAAACAACTAGAAAGCATATTCTAATTGAACAATGAACCACACAGTCCATCAACAATACCACAGTTATATCATTAAAAAACGAAAATCACACGATTTTAAGAATTTGAGACCAAGACCAAAAGACTATACTTGTGAAGAGCTCAAGGTCTAATTTGACTTGATTAAAAAAACTTTACAATTTTTTTCAAGAAATACAGAATCAAGAATCATACCAAACACTGATACACAAGATGTACTCTTTTATATTAGACAAGAATTTCAACCTATCCAAAAAACAAATGATATAACATCTCTCACACAAGACAAGAATAATATGACAATAAGACACAGCCCAACAAAATCACAAATAACATAATTTGCAATCAAAGACATCTCACAAGAGATAACATACAAGGCTGTCACATATTCAGAATGATCTTTACAATACCACTGGTTAAACATGAAACCATACAAACAAGATCATAGACAAGTAGACATCAAGACTACGAATACAAGACCTTCAACACATCAAGACAAAGATCCTAAACATATAGACCTCATAACAAGGCAGGCACAGACATCAAGAATAATCTTGACAGAACAAACGATTAAAGAACACTCAAACCACATGGTTCGACTAATCATACCATATTCATACCTCACAAAAACAATAAGACATACGGACAATCCACAGGAGACACTTTGACAGCCCAAAAATAGAATCAAATCACATGATCTAAACCAAACATTTACACGAGCCAACACATTAAGAAACACATAACATGAAAGCCTAAAGCATACACAATCAGTGAAATCATCATACAATTCATATCTTAAGAAAGATGTAAGAACATGTAACCAACACAATACCACATTACTCCCAGTTTAACTAAATGTCAAAAAATATAACCCGCTCAAGGATTAGATTTTATCAACAAATAATACTCTTGAGCAATTAAGATCTTCTAACTTTATCAATCAAAAAAAAAAAAAAAAAAAAAAACTAACATAAGATTATACTTGTTTAAAAACATACTAGCTATTTACTTGATTAAGAGAGATTAGAACATCTTCAAAGCATAAAGATAAGATTGCAATATGACATCTCAATCTTATTCAGAAAAATACACAACCCTTCACATATAGACCACATATTGACCCTTGTTTTTATCTATATATTTGTTAGATCAAACAAGAAGACATACATAGAGCGATCAACAACAAATAGAAACAGACATCCAAGAATTCAAAATAGATGAACAATCAGATAGGTGCCGGTCCTCACTACCCCGGCTTCAACTAACTCAATCAACAAATAAAAAGGAACACAATAAGAAAAATCTTACAGAGGGTGCGTTTTACTTGAAAGAGATCAGAACTGCAGTTTTCTAGAACTACAAGAACTGATCAAGCCAAAATCAAATACCCCTCGTTAGTTTGCCCTGAACCTTCTAGGGTTCCAGAGACTAACACGGGCCTTCTTCTTAACTTCCAACAAACCAAAATTAGGGTTTGTATGACACCAACAACCGAATAGATCTCATCAGACTCGTTCCTGCACACACTCCAAGAAACAATCAAAAAATGGACACACACAATGAAGACAATCAGAGAAACATATCTAAAACTCATATCACAGCGGAAACTCCCAAAGAACAGACTCACGAGCTAACACATAGCTCTGATACCATGTAAAAATGGTATGCAGAATCGAATACAGAAACGAACAACAATACAAAACAACAAAGAAGCGTCAAAACCGGTGACAAAATTTTATTATTTACCCAAACCGGAAAAACACCCCCCAAACCCTAGATCTTACTTATGTAAGATCTAATACAAAAATACAGAAATACAAGTGATGATCATCCCTCTCTGATGATCATCATACTCAGAAACTCTCTCTCTTAACATATGAGAGACGAAACAATACAAGAACAAACAACAACAGGATAATCATCCACTGATGATTATCAAAATCAAGAGATTCTCTCAAAACACACAACCGAGAGACTACACAACTTTCAATAATACCAAATAATTAACCCTAAAATTCTCACAAGATGCAGAAAGAACCAGATCGAGAATCAACTGTGAGAATCAGGGAACCACCATCTGAACAAGATTCATAATGAATCTGCACCATATCATACTGCAACTGATCTTATCTTGAACGAACAGAGAAGAGAATTTGGGGATGATAACTGAAGCTTCTTGAACCTTATCTGACCAAGTGATGCTTTTATAATCCTGCAAAATCTAAGTTACACTTTAAACCCTCAAGAATCAGCATATATGATCGGACCCCCTGAGAAGTTACAATTCAAACCCTCACAAACATAACAGCTGCTCATATTTATCTCATATTTGTCCCAATCCAGTTGCAACCGGCTGAACAAACAAAACAAGTCCAGCCCATACAAAACCCAATCTCAATATAACACTGATCAGGCCCAATCCATTATATGTATAACAGTTTATTATAAAGTCCAACAAATAGACATAAACATATGAATGAGAATATTAATTCTCTTCTTTTAACATTGTCAATTGTCTTGCAGACACAATTAAGCAATTTAAGCGTATGTCTCCACATATTAAAAGTTTTTACCAATTGCCATTTAATACTATATGAGTATATGAGCAATAAAAAGTTAATAATTTATCTATAAAAAATTAAAAGTTTTTACCAATTGCCATTTAATACTATATGAGTATATGAGCAATAAAAAGTTAATAATTTATCTATTAACAAATTGATGATTCTTTATTTGTTAAAATATACAAAATAGTTTTACATCCTCTGTTTAATAACGCTTATATGTTTCACTTGTTGGGACAATTTGATCATTGGAACTTGAGTTGATCATATTTAGCCTTGATTCATTCAATACTTTGACAAATGACCTTTTTTTTGAATGGTTAATTTCTTTAATCCCCTGTTGTTTATGGAACTTGAACTTAAGACATCCCCCTTCCCCTACCCAATTTTGATGTTTTTAAAGAGTTTGTCTTTGTCAATGAACCACCATCCTATTGCTATACTTTGACAAATGACTGACTTAGTGACTTACACCTTTTTCTTTTCTTTCATCATTTTTATATTGGACTAGGTGAGACACCCGCTGCAAAGTGCGGGTGTCTCGTAAATAGGTGGTAAGCGTTTTTTTTTTTTTTTTTTTTTTATCAAACTATCACATGTAAGACATAAAACAAAAAAGGTACACAGTTTGTTCCTAATGAGTCCTAATGAAAAATGTTATAATTCGAATACAATTTCGAGTCTAATAAAATTTATATCTGACTATTGAGAAAAAAATTAACCGCGTATTTTTTTTTTTTTAATAGAAAGATAACGAAAACAAACTTTCCAAAGTTCCCATAGCGCACTTAGTTGTAATTTGAGTTTTTTTTTTCTTATCAAATAATACTTTTGATACTGTTTAAATAAGAACATTGTTAGAATAAGGGTGGAGATATAATAGGAAGTTTATTTGGCTAGGAAGGCTAGGAAGTGATCTTGACCATCCATTTACTTAATCAAGGGCTAAGATTAAATCAGGGAAATTGAAAGTAAAAAAAGAGGCGCGTGACTTTTTTCAGGGGCAATCTAGTCAATCCAAGCCAATAGTTTCTCTCTCCTCCAATTCCCCCCATTTTTTAAACGTTAATAACTCTTTCATACGACATTATTTTTTTATAAAAATTGCACCAAAAAAACGAGTGTTTTTTTATCTTTAAAACGAGTATACTATTGCTATATTTTGAAAAAAAAAATTTAAAACCCAGTTGCGTAAAACGCAATAGAAAAAACCCCAGTATCGTAAAACGCAATGAAAAAAAAACCCTAAAAAATGACATTTTTCTAAAACGCAATGCACAAAAAACACAAAGAAATGACTTTTTTGTAAAACGCAATGGCCAGAAAACACATAAAAATGTGTTTTACCTAAAACGCAATGCACCAAAAACACAAAAAAATGACTTATTTGTAAAACGCAATGGCCAGAATACACTTAAAATGTCTGTTTTCTAAAACGCAATGGACTGAAAACACATAAAAAAGTGTTTTACCTAAAACGCAATGCACCAAAAACACAAAAAAATGACTTATTTGTAAAACGCAATGGCCAGAATACACTTAAAATGTCTGTTTTCTAAAACGCAATGGACTGAAAACACATAAAAAAGTGTTTTACCTAAAACGCAATGCACCAAAAACACAAAGAAATGTCTTATATGTAAAACGCAATGGCCAGAAAACACTTAAAAATGACTCATTCTAAAACGCAATGGACTGAAAACACCTAAAAAATGTGTTTTACCTAAAACACAATGACTAAAAACACTTAAAAATGTGTTTTTTTCTAAAACGCAATAGCTGTCTGTCACTGTGAACTGTCTGTCACTGTGAACTGTCTTATTTCTAAAACGCAATGGACACATAAAACTGTCTGTCACTGTGAACTGTCTGTCACTGTGAACCCCAGCCAGGGGCTCTGCCCCTTGGACCCCGCCAGGGGCTGCCGCCCCTGGGACCCCGCTACCGGGGGCTGCCGCCCCCGGACCCCCGCAAAGATCGTAAAACGCAATGACTAAATAAAAAACCCAGATCATGAAAATGAAATTAAAGAATTTCTTACATGGATCGAAGCCGATTTCTTCATCAATTGACGGAATTTGAATGATAGAAACACTTATCAACGCTCGAATCGAACGAATCGAGTGATTATCTCCAAAATCACCGGAAAAAACGAGATTTTTTTATGAAATTAAACTGGGTTTTCTTCAAAAAAAAAGCTGAAGAACACGTTGATCGGGTTCTGAATCATTGATTTGTGATGAAAATCGCACTATAATGTAGTGATTATTGAGATATAAAGTGAAGAAATAGTTGAAGATGGTGGATTTTGAAAATGATGGGTTTTTGAATTTACTGGGTTTTGAAAAAGGAAGAAGAAAGAGTTGGATTGACTAAAATACCCTTTCTCTTTATTTTAAAATTTGCCACATGTCATAATCCTATGGCTTCCTATCCTTCCTAGAGAAAATTAACTTCCTATTTGATCTTTACCCGTTAGAATAATACTAAATTGACGAATGAACTATAAATTTAATGACTGTTGTGTTGGATTATCGGTGCAAATGTCATTCGGTTGGAATCGAAGTGGTATGTCAGGGTATTGTCACGGTCCCAACACTCGATAAAATACTCTATTTTTAATACAACTACATTGTTAACAAAATTTATACCACAACTATGTATTCATTTTTTTAAGTTAACTAACGCAACCTATAGAAAGAAAATCAAATTAAATGAATTAAAAATGTATCTTATTTATAATATAACTAGGTTAGAACCCCGTGTAATACACGGGTTGAATAAATGTATTTTATATACCAAATAATAAAATAATATATCTTTAAAAATCTCGTTTATTACATGTATTGAATTAATGTAATTTTATATATTAAATAATTAAAAATTATATCTTTAAGAACCCCGTGTATGTACGGGTTGAGTAAATTTAATTTTATATATTAAATAATGAAAAAAAATACATTTTTAAAAACCCCATGTATTGTATGGGTTGAGCACATGAAATTTTATATACCAATCAATAAAAAGTTATATCTTGTTATATCTTTATATTCCCTGTTAGGGTCGGCCCTGAGAATTCGTGTACCCTATTCGAGCTCGAAAAAACGTGCCCTTAGGCCTTAACGAAATTGAGTATTGAGAGGTTTAAACCTAATGACAATAGGCTAATAACTAATTTAAACCTTAAAAATAGTTTTGTAAGTGAGCCTATGTTGGTGTGTGTATGGGTATACCATATTAATTTATTTTTTACATATACATATCAATTTTGTTTTAAATAACGTGTCATTCGAAATATCGGGCCCTGGCCGGTGGTCCTCCCCGCCCACCCTCAGGGCCGGCCATGTGCTATGTGTATTATATGGATTGAATAACTCTAATTTTGTATACCACATAATAAAAAAAAAAGTTATACTTTTTGAAACCCGGTGTATTACACAAGTTGCATAAATGTAATATTGTATAGTAAATAATAAAAATACTATATATTTAAAAAACCTCATTTATTACACGGGTTGAATGAATCTAACAAAAAATTATATTTTAAAAAAAACTAACGGATATACTCGATTTATGACGGATGGGGTGATTGGGTGAATAATTAAGCATTTTACTAAGTCTAAATGGTTAAGACCTATAATCTAAATTGATAACACATTTGCCTCTTAACGGTTAATCATTATACTGGCTATTAATGGTTCAGATCTTTTACTCGTTCAGCACTTAATGGTTCATATTTCTACTTATTCAGCACTTAACCATTCAGAAGTTCTCAAATAGCCTTAGAGAGGTAATGCATGATTAACCAAAATTTTATGGAAACATCACTTGATAAGAACACTTAAAATTAACAAATTTGATAAGAAAAAAATGTTAAAATCATTTGGCAAATGAAATGGTCATGATTAATGACAGTAAAGCAACTTTGGATTTAGCTTGTAAATAGAATCGGGTAAAGAATTTTTCAAGATAGTGGTAAACGTCATCCATGTATGCCAAATTGGTTGACGTTAATAACTAGGTGACGTATCCAAAATCTTGAATGATGGATGGATCAACTGTTTTAGCAACATGTACAAGTAACCACAGATCCTACCCTACGTTCACTTGTTCTTCCTCGCTTTCATCCAATCTCAAATTCACTACATATAAAAAATGCAAAATGGTTGTATACTTTCATTACCAAAAAAGAATCTTAAACCCTTCAGTTAGTTTAACCGTTTGAATCGAAGCAAGTCGTCTGATTTGGACCTTCGTTAGGTTTGAAGTACAAACAATTTGATTTACGGTTTAGTTTTAACGGTTTAGCAGTTCTTTTTATTAGGGAACTGTAGGAGAGCCACCGATTCGAACTACAGTCATTGTATTATTTTTTTTTAAAACTTGAAACTAGTGGTGTATACTAAACCTATCATGTGTGTATACATTTATTATTTCTAAAGTAGTTATTATAAGGTTAATATGATTGATTCAAAAAAAAATAGTAGCTCTATGAGGGAGCGTATGTAATATTTTTTTTTCTATTTCATTGTGCTCCCACCCAATGACTTTAATTAGGGGTGCTAAACGGGTCGTGTTCGCGGGTTGGTGGGTTCAACTCAACCTGAACCGGAAAATTTTAAACGAACCCGAACCCGACCCGAACCCGAAAATTGTGTCATACATATGAACCTAAACCCGACCCGAATATTCTCAGGCTGACTCGAACCCGACCCATTCAACCCGAAATTTTTTATTTTTTTATTTTTTCAGCAAATTAATATATTAAAATTAACATCTACTACAAAAAAACACAAATTTATATAATAAGATTACATTAAAATCATAAAATCTTATGTCAATTTCTCTTTTTAAGTTATAATTATGACATAAAATTACACACCTAATTAAATTTATGACATAAAACATATTGTAAAAATATAATTTAATATAAATGGGTTAAACGGGTCAACCCGTCAACCCGACCAGGTTGACCCGAACCTGACCCGTTTAGCTAAACGGGTTCGCTGGTTTAACCTGAAACTGACCCGGACCCATTTAGACTAAACCCAAACCCGCAAATTTCGTGTCAGGTTCGCGTCGTGTTTTCGGGTCATGTCAAAAATTCACACCCCTAACTTCAATGCCCCAATCCCACTTTATCTTTGCATAACATTTGTTTTCTTATTCTACTATAATATTGTTCTTCGAATTTTTACGATTTTACCTCTACTCTCCGATTATTTCATCCATTTTGTTAGATACTTAGATCATGTGTTATGGTTAGTAAATGTGAATATAAATAGAAAAGTGATGCAATGTTTATGATATGTAGACATGATCAGTTTTACTTTCACATTTACTTGAGAGGTGTTAGGGGCTGTTTGTTTACTACATAATGAGGCTCTTAATGGTTCAACACTTAATGGTTCAGACTGTTTGTTTTATGAGTAGATGTCTGAATGGTTCAGACATTTGCTTCTGAATGATTAAGATTTATACAGAGTCTGAATGGTTAAGACCTCTAATCTGAATTGGTCAGACATTTGCCTCTGAAAGGTTAAGCATTATACAGGCTCTTAATGGTTCAGATCTCATACTGGTTCAGCACTTAATGGTTCAGACCTCTTACTGGTTCAGAACTTAACCATTCAGATGTTGCCAAACAGCCCCTTAGACACGTAAGAATAATAGATTTACAACTTCACGTAACTGCTAGGTAAATTGTTAATCGTCAAAATTGAGAGGTTGTTGCTTATTCGAATATAATAAGCTAGTAACAATATAGAAGTAAGCAAGCCAGGAGGGATCTAGAAACACTATATTTTGTGAGAACACGTATAACAAAATGAATCATTTATCCTTTTCAATTGTAAAATATTTAAAAATCAATAAAATGGTACAAATGTGATGTTATTGTTCATCGTTTATCTTTACTTAAATTGATATATGCATTTATTGATGGATTTGCTTTCTCCATGGTAAGGCTAGAGGCCTAGAGGGTGTGGCTATGGGCTTTATCACCGTCATCTCAACGCCACGTCACACAGGGGCTTTAAAGCCCCCTACTTTAATTTGAAGGGTGTGGAGGGTGTGGCTAGGGGCTTTATAGCCCCCTCCTTTAAAGCCAATCAAATTCCATAGAGTGCCCCTTTCTTCCGTTACCATCTTGGCGAAGACCCTATGGCGCCTAGTCTTTAATTACGGTGGTATGGGGTGGTGGCGCCCTTAGGCGCCATTGATGGTGACATGACGGAGGTAGCGCCCCCACACCCTCCGGCTTAAGAGCTTCATAGCAAATTAAAGAATGTCCGAAACGAAGTTAAGATAAATTAAAAAAAAATACTCATATATATGTTTGAAACGGAAAAGTACTGAGAAATAGGTGGGAATTTATCCCACAACAGAGGAATATGGAACCCCATTAGGAGAGTGGGGGTGGTCATCACTCATCACCCACTTATTACTCACAACATCCAATCAAGTTCCGCCATGTCATCAACCACTATTCTATCACTCACAAGCTTTTTTTAGTGGCGGTGGTCATCACTAGTGATGGAATTCCATCACTCACAACTTTTTTTTAATTAGAAATTAACAATAAAACACTAAAATTATAAATTTCATTAAAATTAAAACATACTAGTTCAATTAAACATACTAGAAATATTTTAGACTATAATTAAAAAAATAATAAAAAAACAGAGGAATATGGAACCCCATTAGGAGAGTGGGGGTGGTCATCACTCATCACCCACTTATTACTCACAACATCCAATCAAGTTCCGCCATGTCATCAACCACTATTCTATCACTCACAAGCTTTTTTTAGTGGCGGTGGTCATCACTAGCGATGGAATTCCATCACTCACAACTTTTTTTTAATTAGAAATTAACAATAAAACACTAAAATTATAAATTTCATTAAAATTAAAACATACTAGTTCAATTAAACATACTAGAAATATTTTAGACTATAATTAAAAAAATAATAAAAAAAACTCTACTCCTCGTCCGACTCATGATACTCCAAACCTAAAGAACCTACTAGTTCGATTAAACTAGGTATTCATTAAATTGATCGGGAGAGTTACCTGTCGCTAGTTGGCAAATGGCAGACGTGCATTTTTGTATCGCCGTGAAACTTGGTTTGCTCCTCGTATCGTAACCTTCTTGAAACCATTCCTCGCTTGCTTCGATGTCTCCAACAATCTTTAAAAATAATTCTTTTGGTAAACGAAACCGATCTCTAAACGTTTCGGCGTTGTAGAGCGGATTCTCCACAAAATAATCGTTCACTAACACTCGTTGGCATGTATACGATCACGATCTACCATCTTCTTCTTTGGGCGGGACGAACTAGATTCAAGTTCTTTATACACTGACACAAAATATTTAAGCGTCTCATTGTCGGAAGACGACTAGGTATCGCTATCGCTGTCCATCGGAAACGTCGAATCCGTAGGAAATTCCATTTGAGAAAGATATAGATTGTGTGAAATGTGTTTATGTTTTGGTGTGGGTGAAATGGTTAAAAATTGAGAAGTATATATAAAGGTTTAAAGGTTTTTTTTTATTTATTTAATGTTACCGTTAAAAACGGTCAAAAGGAGCCAAACGTTCAAATTTTCCAATTGTTCAACGTGTGATGTCTTCCACGCGTTTAAAAATCCACGCGTTGTGAATGTTGGTGGCGGCGATGTGCAATCCTTGAGCACACGTGATGGAGCACCCATCACGTACCACCCCAGTCCCCTTAGGTTATATAAGTTTTTGTCATGTTTTCATCGTTGTAAGGTAAGTAATAATTATGCACCCTAACGTGTGTACTTCATATCATGAGCGTCGAACATAATGTGTTATTTTGATGACACATTTTGTACTTCACAGACGTGCATCACTACAGATCACTTAAGGGGTCATCTCTATGTTTTTAAGGTTAGCCCGACATTAGATAACTTGCTATTGGTGATATCTTAGTTGAAAGTTACCTTCTCAAATCCTTTTTGAGCTTTCTCGTACACACATAAAAAAACAAGTTTCCAACAACCTAGAGTTCTATCATGTGGCTTGTTTACAATTTTAGGTGCTAGAGTCTCCGTTCGGAGCACACACCGATCCCGTTATTGCGTTTTAAAAGACACGCTCTCAAGAGAAAACATACATCATCATCATACTCAGTAAACTCACCAATAGCAAAGCTAAGGTAGGGCCTGAGGAGGGTAAGATGTAGACAGCCTTACCTCTACCCCTTAGAAATAGATAGGCTGCTTCCAGTGAGACCCCCGGCTCGATGGTAGTTTTGCATCAAATCTTGGACATAAGGCACATGACACTCGGCAATTAAGACAAAGACCAATTAATGCATGTACTCCCTTGTCTGTCGGCTATCAACGCCACCACATGATGTATTATTAACCATCCCCCTCTTTTAACATTATTTTCACGAAATTAGTAAAATAATCTTAAAATTAGTGCATTTTCACTTTTGTCACCCGAGCGCCCACACATATATACATTATATGCGTATACTGCAAACGGGACGTACAAAAGAAGACATACGATTTGTATTAATTAAGGGATACGTGTTGAACACGAATCCCAACCACTATATCCCTCTTCTATTATTCTTGTTTTTTCCATTCCTTTCAATTGTAACATGTAATGTAATTTTTCTTTTTGTATTGTAACTTGTATTTAACATATTTTCTCTTTATGAATGATCATATGTCACATTGTTTTAGTTAAATCAGCTAGGTTTTCATTCTAGCTAGCCAATATTAAACGATTTGGAAGAAAATATAATCTTTTCGTTAAATAATCCCATGTTGGGATGAAATTCACCAATGCATATGGCCTCATATCGTTTCTTGATAACCAATGAACTATCACTCCCATGGTCCTACGAAACATTTATCATTAGATAATCCCACGTTGGGATGAAATTCACAAATGCACATAGCCTCATATCGTTCCTTGATAACCAATGAACTATCAATCCCATGGTCCTACCGCACCTTAAATAATATCATTCACAACCATCAAACGAACTATCAATCCCATGGTCCTACCGCACCTTAAATAATGTCATTCACAACCATCAAACGATCCATCTGCCATGTATCCCACCCTCCAAACCCAAATATACACATCATATTTTTTTAAAAGAGTATTAATTAGAATATACGAGTCTCAGTGTTTTTTTTCTATAATAATAATAATAATAATAATAATAATAATAATAATAATAATAATAATAATTATTATTATTATTATTATTATTATTATTATTATTATTATCATTATTATTATTATTATTATTAGAGTTAAAAACCAAATATATCTAAACAAGCAAACATACAGTAAAAACTCTATAAAATAATACACTTGGGACCACCAAAATTTATTAATTAAAAAAGTTATTAATTAATCGATAAATTAATAATTATTAATTTATATATTAATTAATATTTTATTAATTTATAGTAGAATACTTAGTTTACAAACACCTTCCAAGCTTCCACTTAATTATTGTATACAATGCATGTATATCAAATGAACGGCCCAATTTGAAAGAAACCTTCAATCTCCCACCTTATTAGACTGCCCGTAGTGGGGCGTTTTTTTTAAAAAAAATTGCATTATAACGCCCAAAAACGCCCAAACCCCCATTACATGGGGCGTTTTGGGGCGTTTTTTTTGAAAAAAAATCCTCCCGGCGTGATTGTTAAAACGCCATTTTGCTTGGTTGGAGGTTTGACTTATGTTTGACCCACCAATAAGAAATAACTTTGTTTTTTTTTTTTTTTTTTTTAAGGATTGAATGGGGCATTATGGGGGCGTTATACCCACTACACCACTTTTGCTATAATGCCCCCTTGCTGACTAGGACGCCACATGGCGCAAAACGCCCCATGGTGGGGGCATTATAGTGTTTAACCATTACGCATGGTCTTATGCTTCTTGTGTTCAATGTATCACTTTATGGACATTAAATATATTTTCTATATAAATACAAGAACAAAATAGGTTAACACAAATAAATCATACACACAACATGGTTTCCCATCTTAAAGGTGTGAAAAAAAACAACAATGACAGACGAGATTAGAAGAGCATTATGCAAGCACAACAAGGATAATCCAAGTCTCACTCAAAAGCAATTGCAAGAATGGGTTCATAGTAACTATGGTTTGCAGGTGAGTCAAGCGACAATATCGAATACAGTTAAGCGTTACTGGAATTAATAAAGATGATATCGATGAAGAAGATGATGAAAGTTCTACAATGGAGCCCCCTTCGCGAAACGAAGCTATTAAAGCGGCAATCTGACGGGTGGTCCGTAGGACAACCCTTGAAAGGTCTAAATATATACATATTCCATACTTTATTCGGTTAAGTGCTTGAACTTGGTAACTACTAGATGTTCGGGTTTGCAGGTGTTAAAGTGCCCAAAATGCGGGTCTTAGGAAGCTTGGATGGATGCTAGAAGTTGGTGGAGTCAGATGTGAAGGAGTGAAGATTCGGTGAAGAAACAGTGAAAAAAACATCAATCAGCGCCGTAACCTACAGCTCTCTGCCGTAGGCTACGGCACCCCATATGTGCACAACTTCTTGCCGTAGATCAGAAGAGACACGCCGTAGGACATTGCTGCTCGCCGTAACCTACGGCCCTCTGCCGCAGGCTATGGCACTATATTGCCTTTTGAACTCTTTGACCACCGTAACCTACGGCCCTCTGCCGTAGGTTACGGCACCGACTGATCCAAACACGTAACTTATGCATTAAATTGTCATTTCATGGGTTTTTATGGTGGCTCATCATATGTTTTCGGTTACTACTTGCTTGGGAACGATGGGAGAGGAACTTTGGAGATTTGTTGAGGGAGAACACTTGTCTAATCATTAGTTTTTGTGCTTTGATCTTTATGAACAATAGAACTTTTGTTATAATGTTGCTTCAAGCCATGAGTGGCTAAACACTTGATGATTGTCCTGGATTGAAGGTTTGGTTGAGACATTTCATGTTTGATTTTTCTAATTTCTACAATAACAATCTTTATCTTTATGATTCGTTGTTATGGTGTGTGATTGTTTGTTAGTAACTTGTTAATCCTTGTGTTGAACTAATTAGAAACCATACGTTCTTGGTGTCGTTGGCAATCGAGATATCATGGGTATAGTTAGGCTTGGGTAAGGGTTGATTGATCATCGGGTAACAACCTCACGTTCTAGGAATCTGAGTACTTAGTTCCTTTTCATCACTGCAAGTAATCACTCATGAGCTATGTCTATGTAGTTCTTTCTAGTGAAATGATAATATGAATATCGAAACAAACCGGAAATCTAGGATGGTCATTTGTCTCTAATTTGCTTACAACCAAAACTTCTCTTTTTGCAATTCGATACCCACTTGCCACTATCTATTTAGTAGTAATTGGATTAAATTTGATTGTGACCACGACATCACGTCAAATTTTGGCGCCGTTGCCGGGGAGTAGTGCGCAATGTGTGTTATTTTTGATCTTTTTAAGTTTGTTATTTTTCTGGTTTACGCTGGGTGTGTTAGTGTGCAGGTATTTACAGTTGCATGCGTACTAGAAGCTCTCACAAGCTTTCACCATTAGCATTTGATCCGGAAATCGAACGAACTTTGCGAGCAAATAGGATTTTGTTAAGGGAAAATACAATCAGCGGTTCACCAACAACACCAATTACACCGATTACACCACTGAGATACATGGATCGGGATCCACCACCACCCACTACGGGTGAACCTGTTCCACCATTTATACCAACATCCACTCAACCTTCACCAAATACCACCATTCCAACCAATACTACTGAACCCACCATACTTCAAAATGTCACACCAACCAACACCACATAACCCATTACCACTCAAGAAGAACCAACTATTACTGTCAACCCTTCTACTACTATTCCACCATTGTCCCATTTCTTCCCAGGTGCAGGTCGATCATATTCAAACTATACCATAGCACCAAACTCGACCATTGTCCATGCTTCATCGTTTCGACCATCAAACCAGTCGGGTTTTCAGTACCCAACTCTTCCATTTGGGCAATCTTCGGGAATTCAAGGAGATGGTTATGATGAGGGATATGAGGAATTTGAGGGTTTTGATGAAGATGGGTATGCTTGTGGGGGTGATGGAGATCAAGGAGACTTTGGTTATGTGCAAGGTCAATTTCAGGGAATGCCAAGTGTTGGTGGAGTGCAACAACAACAACTCATACCACAACACGTTAGGCCGAGGCCACAAGGGCCACAATTGCAACGTCCTATACCATTGCAACAAGTTCGTCCACAGAATGTACAACCTCAACTTCAAAGGCCAATTCAACAACCACCGATGCCACAACAACAATTTCAACAACCCTTGGCACCACAAGGGCATATACCAAGACCAATGGGTCCAGTTCGTCCACGGGGTCGGTTTGGTGTACCAAGGAGGCATCTTAGAGAACATGCAAGAGGCATTGAATCGCATTTTAGGCCGGTGATTACTCACAATCCTTCACCGGTGGTTATTCCTCACAATAACCAAGGAAGAACTTTTGAAGTGAGAACGAATTCTTTGCAAAGTTTGCCGAAATATAAGGGTCTAGCAACGGAGGAACCTTATTTCCATTTGGAGGCCTATGACTCAATTTGTAATACTCTTGGGAGTCAAGGTTTTTCGGCCGATGATGTCAAGTTGGTCTTGTTTCAATTTTCGTTGGGGAATAAGGCAAAGAAGTGGTTTTACACTTTGCCTTCAGCATCTATTTACACTTGGGCGGAAATGCAACAGATTTTTCTAGATGAGTTTTATACCGCCCAAAAGACCAATGATGCTAGAAAGGGATTAAGGAGTTTTCAACAACAACAAGGCGAAATGTTTCATGAAGCCTTCGAGCGCTTCAATATGATGATTAAAAATTGTCCTCATCATGGAATTGAACTTTGGGAGTTGATGAATGCCTTCCACGAGGGGTTGTGTGCCGAAGATGCTCGTGATCTAATGTCAATCACAAATGGGTCTTTTGGCACAAATTACGAGAATGATGATTGGGAGTTCTTGGAACAAATGGCGATTACTTCAAAGAGGAAAGCTCAAGCATCAAGGAGAGTACGACCGGCCGTCACCCGAACACAATTGCATGCGGTTGACGATGGTAATGTTCAAACCTCTAATCAAATTTATGATGTTTGTGCTATTTGTAATGAAATAGGTCATGCGGCTGAGAATTGCCAAGGAGGTGAAGGGCAATATGAAGAAGTTAATGCGGTACAAGGTCAAGGAGGGGGTGGTAGAAACTACAATATGAATTCTAATACTTACCACCCCGGTTTGAGAAACCACCCAAACTTTCGGTATGGGAACCCTTCAAATCAAGCTAACCCGAATTTCCAAGGAAACCAAGGATTTCAAAGGCAATATCAAACGGGTCAAAGCTCTTCGGGTGGAAATGAAGTAATGGAGATGTTTAAGGCGATGCAAGTCGAAATGCAACGAATGAATCAACGTGATGAGGTTCGGATGCAAAAGGACGAGGCCCGTGATAAAGCGATTCACACTTTGACCACCTAAATGGGTCAACTTGCAAGTGAAGTGGCGATATTGAAGAAAGCAAAAGGCCAGCTACCGAGTGACACGGTTACAAATCCCAAGAACATAAAAGGCGTTAATATCAATGTGGTAAGCACTGTTCCTAGTACTAAATTTAATGAAACATTGCTAACTTCTTCGTATCAAGTGAATGCAGGTTTGGAAAAAGATGCCGAAATCGAGAATGATAAAGAGTATGGAGCACCAATCGTGCCTATCCGAGTGGGGAACTAAAAATTCCTCATGCATTGTTGGATTATGGGGCGAGTATGAGTGTGTTACCAGGCGATCTATACGATATGTACGACTTTGGTCCGCTTCAAGATATAGACACCATGGTGAGCTTGGCGGATGAGTGTTGGAGGCGTCCCCGGGAAATTGTTAAGAATGTTATCATTCGGTTGGGAGAATTCGAATACCCGGTGGATTTTCTGGTTTTAGATTATGCTACTACCACGATGGCGTTACAACAAAGGGTGATTTTGGGTCGACCGTTTCTCTATACGGCAAATGCTCAAATTAATTGTAGAGAAGGAATCATTAACATGACCGAACATAACCGTAATTTGTCATTTAATTTCAGACTAAGATGATTACTTACGAGTTTGTTGAGGTGGATGATAGCGGGTTTAGTGAAAAGGTGTTCCAAAGAATGAGAAGAAATCAACCACCGGAGCGTGAAGAAAAGCATATGGGTTCAAGCAAGAGTGTATTTGATTACCCACCGAGTCAAAACAAGATGGATGCATTTTGCTCAATGGCACAAGGAAGTGATGGAGATGGCAGGAACCGCTTCTTTGAGCCACCTTAAATGGGGGTGGCACGGTCTGGCTGAAGACCTGAAAACTTAGCGCTGCTCGGGAGGCAACCCGAGGTTTTTCACTGATCTTGTTATTTTTTTTTAGTTTTCTATGTTTCAGGGCCGTGGCAACACTCAAGTGTGGGGAAGATGTGCGGAGATTGGTGTGAAGGTGGTGATAGGAAATTGGATCATTTACAATATCTGTTGTGTCAAACTTCACCAGGTCAATGTACTTTTTCCTTAGACTTGTCATGTTCTTTAGCTTTGAAATATCGTAGTTTATTAGTTTGTTTTTATTTATTAAAAAAACAAAGTTAATGTTTTTGGTGTTTAAGCGATTTTTTTCCCTCAAAACCATACATTGGGACAATGTATCCCAAGTGTGGGGATGGGGGGAATTTTTGAGAATTTGAAAATTTTGTAACTCCAAGCGAAAATTGTCAAAATTTGAAAACTTGATATTGTTCCACTTGACACACCGACACCCATTTCTAGTCCTTTCTTGGTGAGAGTTTGAGCCACATATAATTATAGAATACTTCTTTGTTTTTGTGACAACTCGTACTTCAGAACCTATATTTGTGTTTACTGTGACGTATAGGAACTCTATGTGATTATTTGATATGTTGATATTAACGAATAAATGCTACATGTTATGTGAATATATGTGGATATGTATACTTGTCACGCAAGCCTTTAGAGCCGCACACTTCACCTCTTGTTACATCTCTTTCTCGGCCCACTTTATACGACTCGAGGCCAAGAGGGCAACCCAAGTAAGGGTTCGGCCCACTCCACTTTCACGCATAACACTAGGAGTTGGGGTATACTCCTCATTGTTGCAAAACACTTTACACATACACAAACCCTAGGAGCTCTCTTTCTCTCTCTCGTTTTCCCCTTGGAACCGGACGACAGCCCTCATCCGAAACCAACCATCTCGAGCAACCTAGGCTTCTCGGTTTTCTGGTTAGTGTTAGTTCTTGATTGCTTGCTATGTTTGATGTCATGTTACGAACTAGGGTTTCATGCTAGTGATGTTTATTGATGATATTATGTATTTGGTTTAGAGCAAAGTGATATGTGATGATGTTTTTATAAATCGGATTGCATGATTTAGAACCCAGTGGATATGTATAATCGGCTGCTTCATGTATAAGTATGATCATTACTAAATTAATCAAGTTGGAGTGATTAGGGTTGCATGATAGTCTTCAAACTCATTAATCATATGATCCGATTGTATGTCTCTTATGATAATGATTTACTGTTCATGGATTGATGATGATTGCGGTGATATGAACGTGTTTGAATGTTGAATAATTGTGATTTGATCTGATTGTGAAACTGCCTAAACTGTTAGCAATTGTTATGGAAATCATGAGCTGCAAATAAGGAAATCTGTTACACATGCTTAGTCTCGACACAGATTGCGAGTCGAGAACTCCCTGTCTCGACTCGAGACCGCCCATCATCAGCACAATCAGCACAACCCGAGACCACGGTTGCGGGTCCGGTTGCGACTCGAGACCGTGTAGTCTCGACTAGTACATGATGACCCGAGACCTCCTTGTTGCGACTCGAGACCTTGAGGCCGGCACAACTCGAGACCGCCTAGTCTCGACTCGAGATCTCTAGTCTCGACTCGAGACCACGAACACGTGCACACTGTTCTGGACTTTGCACACTGTTACGAGCCCAACCCTTTGGGCCGCATACTTGGACTTTGTTTACGTGAATGATCTGTTGATTGATCTGCCATGATTATACATGTATGATATGGTCACTACTTGTGTACAATACGTGTAGAACATACGTGCGCTACTTGAATACGAACCTAACTCATATGGTAACCATGGTAGGACGTGGTTGACCACCATATAGCTTAATTGAACTTTGCTGTGTATCTGCCGAGCAAACCAAGGTGAGTTCACACCCTTACCAAGGCATGGGATTCCCGGTGGGTAGGGAATGGGATTGAAGGAAAAAGGATTGACGAATTATTTGGATTACACTGTTACTAGACTATCTACCATCGTCCTCGGTTGGGAAGGACCCTTACGTAAAACCTACGTAACACTTGTGCTTACCACTGTCCCCAGGGTTCGAGGGACACTTACGTAAAACCTACGTAAACTCATACCTACTACTGTCCTAGGGTTATGAAGGACACTTACGTAAAACCTACGTAAACCCCTGCGTACCACTGTCCTCGGGATAAGAAGGACACTTATGTAAAACCTACGTAAACCTCGTACGTACTACTGTTCTCGGGTTAAGAAGAACACTATGGTTACCAATAATCTAGTGTATATACAAATGTGGGAAGCCCCCACCAATAGACCCTACTATATGCAAATGTGGGAAGCCCCCACCAATAGAACATACTACTGGCCTAGTGGAGCCACTTGTTACGACACGAATCTACTATTACGCACTTACTTACTGTGAACTCGCTCAACTAGTTGTTGACTCTCTGTTACATGCCTTGCAGGACCATAGGTACTTGGAGCTTGCACGGGAGGCGTGATCGTTGTGGGCACATGGAATGTTGAGTTCCATGTTAAACATTCACTTTATGAGAACATGATACTTATGATGGGTTTTTACCTTAATGCTTCCGCTACACAATTGATTAAGTTTGGTTTTGAGAACACCTTTCGTATTGATGAATGACATTTACTATTTACACTTATGTTCAATATGATTGGTGGCTTGATCTTGGTCATGTCACGCCTCCAAGCGGTGGTACTCCGCGTGTGGATTTTGGGGGTGTGACAGATTGGTATCAGAGCCATTGGTTATAGAGAACTCGGTTTTAATAAGGGAAAAACGTTTTTATTAAAACCAGACTATAACTAGGACAGTGCTCAACGATCCACAACGACGCCTCGGTCCACGTGCAAGACTCAACATTCTAGGTAATATGGTACATGTTATATTGCCTACTTGCTAGATCACATAGAACTTTGCTCGTAGTATGCTTAGATACACATGACACTATTGCTTGAGAACATTTGAGTGCTTACTCTCTTCTGTCATCGCACTTTTCGCGAACCTCTCTCACTATGTTACCTTTACTATGAAGATCATGTCTGGACGCGTTAACATGACTCAAGCCCAGTTGACGGCTCTCATTAACGAACAAGTTGCTGCGGCACTTGCAGCTGCACACGCAGGAGGTCAACACGCACCGCAACCAGTTTGCACTTTCAAGAATTTCATGGACTGTCGTCCAAGCACGTTTAGTGGCACAGAAGGAGCGGTGGACTCCTCCATTGGTTCGAAAAGCTCGAGTCAGTATTTGAGATGTGTGAATGCCCTGAGGCTCGCAGGGTGAAATATGCCACTGGTACTTTGGAAGGAATTGCGCTGACTTGGTGGAACGCGCAAGTTCAGATTTTAGGGTTGGCAGCTGCTAACGCCACCCCTTGGAACGATTTTAAGGAACTGATCAAGCGAGAATACTGCACGCGTGATGACATCCACAAGTTGGAAGTGGAGCTTTATCACCTGAAGATGACAGGATCGGAAATCGAGGCCTATACGAAACGGTCAAACGAACTGGCCATCTTGTGTCCAACCATGGTGGACCCTCCAATCAAGCGCAATGAGTTGTATCTCAAGGGTCTAGCGCCAGAAATCCAGAGCCATGTGACATCGGCTAACCTCGATAATATCCAGGATATTCAGCGTCTTGCTTATCGCCTCACGGATCAGGCAGTGGAACAAGACAGGCTGCCTAAACGAATTAGCGCTACTGCTACCGCTACTACTTCTGCTACTCCTGCTACTCCCAGTGACAACAAGCGGAAATGGGAGGGGGATTCCAGCAAGGGTTCAGCTACAGTTCAGTCTCAGGTTCAGCAGCAAAAGACTGACCACTACCAGATTCCCAGTCAGCAGTCGTCTGGTAGTCGCGGCCAGAGAGCTTATCCCGGAAATCACCCTAGGTGCAACAACTGTAACAGACACCACAGTGGCCAGTGCAACAAGGGTCGTTGCCAGAGGTGTCTCAAGATGGGTCATGAGGCCAAGGATTGTAGGAGCCCACGGCCTGCGAATCAGAATCAGCAGCAACAGCAAGCACAACAGAATCCGCAACAGGGCAACAAGGGATGCTTTCATTGTGGCGCTGAAGGTCACTTCAAAAGGCACTGCCCTCAGTTGAACTGAAACCAGAACAACAACAACAATAATAACCAAGGCAACGGAAACAAAAACGGTGGGAACAACAACGGCAACGAAGCTAGGGGACGTGCTTTTGTTCTGGGGTAGGGTGATGCCAGGAATGATCCCAACGTAGTTATGGGTAAGTTTCTTCTCGACGACTTTTATGTTACTGTTTTGTTTGATTCGGGTGCGGATACAAGTTATATGTCTCTAAAAGTTAGCCAAATGTTAAAACGTGCACCAACTCCTACCAAGCATGTCGTAGAGTTAGCTAATGGTAAGAGTCTAGAGGCCACGCACATAGTTCAGGGTTGTAATCTTATCCTCGCGGGTCAGACTTTCTCTATCGATCTCATTCCCATAGTTTTGGGTAGTTTCGACATCGTCATTGGTATGGACTGGTTATCTCAACATCACGCAGAGATCTTGTGCAAAGAAAAGATTGTTCGTATCCCTCGTTCTGGCCAGGAACCTCTCGAAGTTCAAGGCGACAAGAGTGGTGCAGTAGTCGGCATCATCTCCTTTCTAAAGGCTCAGAAGTGTTTGCGAAAGGGCCACACTGCCATCTTGGCACTTGTTACCGATGCATCAGCAAAAGGAAAGAAATTAGAAGATATTCCAGTAGTTCGCGACTTTCCTCAAGTGTTTCCAGAGGAATTACCTGGTCTACCGCCTCATCGCCAGGTCGAGTTTCAAATCGAGCTAGCACCAGGAGCAGCACCGATAGCACGTGCACCGTATCGCTTAGCTCCATCAGAGTTGGAAGAACTCTCTACACAGCTACAGGAACTCTTGGATAAGGGATTTATCCGACCTAGCTCTTCGCCTTGGGGAGCTCCAGTACTATTTGTGAAGAAGAAGGACGGTACCTTCAGGATGTGCATTGATATTGGTCAGGAGGAAACTTGATTTTTATACAAGCTTATTGTCGCACACACACACACACGCATTGAGTGGTTTAGCATTACATGCTAGTAATTCTTGTCACCTAGAGATTTTTGTGAGGGGTGTGGTTGAGAATGGTTTTCGAATGGGTTGCTTGGGACAAGCAACGGGTAAGTGTGGGGATGTGACGGGTGGTCCGTAGGACAACCCTTGAAAGGTCTAAATATATACATATTCCATACTTTATTCGGTTAAGTGCTTGAACTTGGTAACTACTAGATGTTCGGGTTTACAGGCGTTAAAGTGCCCAAAATGCGGGTCTTAGGAAGCTTGGATGGATGCTAGAAGTTGGTGGAGTCAAAGATGTGAAGGAGTGAAGATTCGGTGAAGAAACAGTGAAAAAAACATCAATCATCGCCGTAACCTACGGCTCTCTGCCGTAGGCTACGGCACCCTATATGTGCACAACTTCTTGCCGTAGATCAGAGGAGACACGCCGTAGGACATTGCTGCTCGTCGTAACCTACGGCCCTCTGCCGTAGGCTACGGCACTATATTGACTTTTGAACTCTTTGACCACCGTAACCTACGGCCCTCTGCCGTAGGTTACGGCACCGACTGATCCAAACTCGTAACTTATGCATTAAATTGTCATTTCATGGGTTTTTATGGTGGCTCATCATATGTTTTCGGTTACTACTTGCTTGGGAACGATGGGAGAGGAACTTTGGAGATTTGTTAAGGGAGAACACTTGTCTAATCATTAGTTTTTGTGCTTTGATCTTTATGAACAATAGAACTTTTGTTATAATGTTGCTTCAAGCCATGAGTGGCTAAACACTTGATGATTGTCCTGGATTGAAGGTTTGGTTGAGACATTTCATGTTTGATTTTTCTAATTTCTAGAATAACAATCTTTATCTTTATGATTTGTTGTTATGGTGTGTGATTGTTTGTTAGTAACTTGTTAATCCTTGTGTTGAACTAATTAGAAACCATACGTTCTTGGTGCCGTTTGCAATCGAGATATCATGGGTATAGTTAGGCTTGGGTAAAGGTTGATTGATCATCGGGTAACAACCTCACGTTCTAGGAATCTGAGTACTTAGTTCCCTTTCATCACTGCAAGTAATCACTCATGAGCTATGTCTATGTAGTTCTTTCTAGTGAAATGATAATATGAATGTCGAAACAAACCGGAAATCTAGGATGGTCATTTGTCTCTAATTTGCTTACAACCAAAACTTCTCTTTTTGCGATTTATTTAGTTAAATTTAGTTTTTAAAAACCAAATCAATCCATCCAACTCTTGAATTTTATTTTCTTGCAATTAGCTTAATTTAGTTAACTTAGAGAAACACTTCAAATAACACATATTCCACAACCTCCCTGTGTTCGATACCCACTTGCCACTATCTATTTAGTAGTAATTGGATTAAATTTGATTGTGACCACGACATCACGTCACAATCACATTGAACAATTTCTTGTTGAGCTATGAGAAAACAACACCAGAAGTTCTTACCATGCTAAGGAAAATTAGAGACGATATTCAAGAGGAAATTGATTTCAACAAAAAACAAAAGACAATTGAGTCATTTTTCAAGAAACTTTCATAAATCATTCATGTAATATGCTATATATAAGGAATTATTAATTTATATTTTATATGGGGTCTAAAGAAATTATTAAAAATGTATTATCTTATAATTTTAGCGAATTATTAATTTAGCACCCTATCCCTGAGTCGGGACCGGCAAAAATTATTATCTTAGAGAGTTTATTAAATAATCGAGTATTAATTTATTAAGTTTCTACTACTGTATGTAAAAGTTTTTGGACTTCATCATATATGAAGAGTGAATTGTATATTTAATTCCTGACATTTGATTTTTTTATTCAAACATGAATTAAATATGTAATATGGACAAAAATAGTGATATCATGTTTCTGTGTTATTTTGTTTTCCAAAGTATATAAAAAGAAGTAAGAAGGCGACAGTGGTAACGTAGAGTGGGAATTTTGGTAACGTTAAATTAAATATATTTATCGTAAACACAGAGAGAAGCATCACCATGAAGTTTACATTGGGAACCAACTATCACATATTATTATATGTTTTTGTTTCTTTCTGCTGCTGCTGCAACAGACCATAAAATATGCTACTTCACCTACTTTTTATAAACTTTTAAAAGGAGTATATGGATTTTAATTATAGATTCATATATAGTTTGGTTGATTTTTTTACAAACTATAATGAACACTAAGTTATGCATTGTTTCATTAAAACTTCCTTTATAAATGGTTACAGTTTTTTTATGAACAACAACCTTAATCAATTTGTGATTCTACAATATTGTTCATCACATGGAACTCGATCCCTCGACCTCTTGCTAGTGACACTATTAGGTGACACTTTAATTCCCATGATCCAATGCTTTAGTGAGATGATACTTACCCCTCGTAAAAATGGTGTGAACTGATCAAATGCTTGCAAATGCAAACGCAAACTTATGTGATGTATAGGTGTAAAAAAATTGTTGTTCAAAAAGATACACTTTCAATAATGGTTACCATTAGGTGACAAATGTGAATCAAAAGTGTAGCATACTAGGCAACACTTCAACGCTCCATAAGTAGAAGAGGTATTTACATTGACCGAATGAAAGGCGTGTAATAGTGTATTGTGAGTATAGTGGTAAAGTGAATTAATCTGGTGTATTTTAATTAGTTGAATTAAAAAACATTTAACCCCACTTGCCCCTTTCTTTGTGGTTGTGGCGACGACTTGACCCAAAATGCCCATTCACACCCGGGGAGAGTTGGCACCTCACGCTCCTTAACCACAACCGTTACGAACAGTCTTAACGTGTGTCCTAGAAAATTTTAAATTATGTGGAATTCTTATGTGGTGTGTGTGGGTGGGGGGTTGTATTAAACAAACAAATGGCCCAATTTTGTATGAAACCACAAAAGTAAGAACAATTCTTGTGATAGAGAAAGTGAGAAACTCATACCACTAGTTTTTAATATACCACAAAACACAAAACGAAAGTTACTAAATTAATAATAAAAGAACTGAAATTGAGATATATATCTAACGTTCCTTCAAATAAATGAACCAGCATTAGTTCTAAACCATAAAAACAATTCAACACAAAGAAATGAAATCTATCACTCCACATCACCGCAGTCGTCACCGCCATCACCAACTTGATCGTCAAACCCCATTTCAACCCATCGACTGTTGGATCAGTTCTGTTTAAACATAATGGAAAACATGAATAATACCTGTTACAGCAGACATGCCAGCAGAGAATCCAGTCAGAGATGCAGCCATGGAGTTTGACATGATTGTCAGGATGATCTGGTTCCTCCTTAGGGTGTAAGATTATGATGGTGATGAAACCGAAGTAGGGTAATTTCGGTTATGGGAGAGAGTCACGAATTCTTGATGTTAATGAGGGTTGTGATTGTGTAATGTGTGTAACCCTTTAACTCTCTAATAAGCCCCTTATTTATACACCCAAGAGGAAACCCAATTAGTTAATAAGGGTAATATGGTCCATCAACAATTACCAACTAATTATTAATAGGTTAATAAATATATTTTGATCTAATATAATATAAATGATTATATAGGCTACAAGATTAAATATTACATTTTATATATTTAATCTCACATTCTCCCACTTAGCCAAGTAATCATTTATCATGAGTATTAGGTAAGCCTGGCCAGGAGTTAACACTCATTTTAGCTTTAAACCAAGAACTATAGCAGAGAAATACAGCCGTTGAATCATCATTCGACTCAGGACCCCCATTAGTCATACTATAGCCTCAATTTAAAACCTAACAGTTACGATCAAAATATGTATAAGCCCTTTAGCGTCTGATTTGTATTTATGTTTGTCTATATGTCATTACACCGGCAGAACATATGTTAGAGACATACAAAATCAAACTGAGGAAATTTTATTAATTAAAACATAAGCTAGTACAATATGCCATTAAACAAGGTCTTTAGTAAGTCCCATATTCGATACATGTTCTTCGAAAACTTTAGGTGGGAGACCTTTAGTCATCGGATCCGCTAGCATATCTTTAGTACTAATATACTCAATACAAAGATTATTTTCCTCAACACGTTCACGTACGAACAAGTACTTTGTATCGAGATATAAACCAGCTCCAGTCGAACTGTTACTGTTCGAGAAACTAACGGCAGCTGAGTTATCACAGTAAAGCTTCAATGGTCTAGAAATGGAATTAACAATTTTGAGTCCAGTGATCAGATTTCTAAGCAACATTCCATGACAGGTTGCGTTGTAAACAGCAATGTATTCTGCCATCATTGTGGAAGTTGTAGTTAACTGTTGTTTATGACTCTTCCATGAGATAGGTCCGCCTGCTAACATAAAGATGTAGCCCGAAGTGGATTTCTTGTCATCTTTGCATTTTGCAAAGTCAGAATCAGAATAACCTACCACTTCTAAGTGATCACTTCTTCTATAAGTCAGTTTATAGTCTTTCGTCCCTTGCAGATATCTGAGGACCTTCTTAGCTGCTTTCCAGTGATCTAGGCCAGGATTAGTCTGATAACGGCCTAGCATTCCAGCAATATAAGCGATATCTGGGCGAGTACAGACTTGAGCATACATCAGGCTCCCGACTACTGACGCGTAAGGTATCTGGCTCATTTGCTCCTTTTCAACCTCTGTTGTCGGACACTGGAATGAACCGAAAACATCTCCCTTAACTACTGGAGCGACGGAGGGTTTGCACTGTTGCATGTTGTAACGTGTAAGGACACGATCTATGTAAGTCTTTTGAGACAATCCTAAGATCCCTTTGTGTCTATCTCGGTGAATTTCGATGCCAATGACGTAAGAAGCATCTCCGAGATCCTTCATGTCGAAGTTATGCGAGAGTAACCGCTTCGACTCATACAACATGTCTAAACTATTACTTGCCAATAGAATGTCATCTACGTAAAGGACAAGTATAGTAAAGTTACTCCCACTCATCTTGAGGTAGGTGCATTGATCCACTTGATTCTTCATAAAACCTTGCCTCTTCATGACTTCATCAAACTTGAGATACCATTGACGTGATGCTTGTTTTAACCCATAAATGGATTTCTTCAACTTACAGACTAGATGCTCCTGACCTTCAGGTTTAAAGCCTTCAGGTTGTTTCATGTAAACATCTTCGTCTAAGTCTCCGTTAAGGAAAGCAGTTTTGACGTCCATCTGATGCAGCTCTAAATCAAAATGAGCTACTAGGGCCATAACGATCCTTAATGAATCTTTACGAGAGACAGGTGAAAACGTCTCTTGATAATCAATTCCCTCTTTCTGAGTGTAGCCCTTTGCAACCAATCTCGCTTTATAGCGTTCAACGTTCCCATTCGGATCTAGTTTTGTTTTGAACACCCATTTACAACCTACAGGTTTGACACCGTTGGGTAATTCTACCAAATCCCAAACGTCATTTTTCTTCATGGATTCAAGCTCATCAATCATTGCTTTGTTCCATTCAGAAGACTGATCACTGCTAATGGCTTCATTATAAGAGATAGGATCATTGAGCTTTCCAGCATCCATTTCAGTCAGGTAGGTAATATAATCATCCCAATTAGAAGGCCGTTTTTGCCTAGATGACCTCCTGAGTTGATTTTCGGGTTGAGCGTTGTCTTGGTTTTGAGCATTTGATGTGCCTTCGTTATGAGGTATGATGGGTTCTGGTTGTGGAGATGGAGTTTGTGCAGTGGCTTCAGGTGCAGTTGCATGTGGTACAAGAGGAGTAAACGGAGTAATGGTAAGCGACGAGTCTCTCCCCCCCGCGTCTTGTACTTCTTGCAATTCCTCATAAGGGTTAGTACTGCTCCCACTGACCTTGAAATCCTCCAGGAACGCGGCACGCTTGGTTTCAACAATACGGGTGACATGGGAAGGACAATAGAAACGATAACCCTTTGAATGATCAGGATACCCGATAAAGAAGCAGGTAACTGTTTTAGGGTCAAGTTTCCTTAGGAAAGGATTATATAATTTTGCTTCAGCAATGCAGCCCCATACTTTCATATATTTAAGACTCGGTTTCCTTCCTGTCCAAAGTTCATAAGGAGTTTTAGGGACAGACTTAGAAGGAACTCTATTGAGTATATGAACAGCTGCTTTTAATGCTTCAGTCCAGAGGAATAATGGTAAATTAGTGTTGGCTAACATACTGCGCACCATGTTCATAAGGGTACGATTTCTTCGTTCAGCGACACCATTCTGCTGAGGTGTACCAGGCATGGTGTATTGGTTCACAATCCCCTGGCCCTTACAAAACTCATAAAATGGACCAGGAGCTTGACCCACATCAGTATGTCTTCCATAATATTCACCGCCTCTGTCTGATCTCACAACTTTAATCTGACGATCTAATTGCTTTTCAACTTCAGCTTTATAATCTTTAAAAGTTGTAAGAGATTCAGACTTTTCCTTTATAAGATACAAGTACATGTAACGAGAATAATCATCAATGAAAGTGATAAATGAAGTATGTCCTGTGATGCCAGCGATTTGATAGGGACCACTAATGTCAGTGTGAATGAGTTCTAATAAATTAGAGCTCCTAGTGGCACCTTTCTTATTCGCTGATGTCATTTTGCCTTTAAGACATTTGACACATGTTCCAAAATCAGTGAAATCGAGAGGAGGTAAGACTTCATCCTTTACGAGACGATTTAATCGTTCTCTTGAGATGTGGCCTAAACGTTGATGCCACAACATAGATGAAGTCTCTAAGTCTCGAATTTGTTTCTTTTCCATCTTTGTGAGTGATTCATTAATATTATATGACAACAAAGATTTGGAAAAATTATCATCGAGTTCTAATCTATAGAGACCACCATCCAGAATGCCAGTACCATAAACAACGGAATCATAGAGAATAGAGAGTTTGCGATGACCATGAGAAACGACAAAACCGTCCATGTCTAACTTTGGTCCTGATACAAGGTTCCGAGTTACCTCAGGAACATATAAGGTATCATAAAGTTTAATACATAAACCAGTTTTCAAAAATAATTGTAATGTTCCTATGGCCTTCACTTCTAATTCCCGATCATCCCCAACTTTAAGTGTTCTTTGGTTTCTTCCCAGCTTCCGGATTGTAAGGAATCCCTGAAGTGAATTGGTTACATGAACCATAGAACCAGAATCAAACCACCAAGAATTAGCAGGAACATTTAAATTAAAGGACTCAAGTATCATGAAAAAATCGTTACCTTTCTTAGCCAGCCACTCCTTAAAGTCAGGGCATTCCTTTTGCTTATGTCCTGTTTTCTTACAGAACTTGCAATAGGGTTTGCCTAAGGAGTTCTTAGAGCTGGAAGGTGCACTTGTATTAGGATTTGGATTTGGCTTTTGAACCTTAGAAGCATCCTTTCTATGATAAGAGTTCTTCCTCTTCTTTGAGCTGGAAGTGGTGAAGTTAGCAACATCAGTAGTGCGATCCATCTTCATACGCTCTTCCTCCTGCACGCACATAGCGATCAGCTCACTCATCGTCCATTTGTCCTTCTGAGTGTTGTAATTGATCTTGAAAGCTTCATAGGACGAAGGAAGCGAAGTGATGATGAAGTGAACGAGAAAACCATCACTGATTGCCATCTCTAGGCCCTTCAACTTATTGGCCATATCATGCATCATCATGATGTGTTCGCGAATGCCGCTCCTCCCATCATACTTAGTTGTCACCAGCTTGAGGATAAGAGTGCTAGCGTGTGCTTTTGATGTTCCCTTGAATTGATCCTCCACAGAAGCCAGATAGGTTTTAGCATTTTCAGAATCAGGAATGGCCCCTCTGATTGAGTTATGAATGGATTGCTTCATGAACATGAGAGACATGCGGTTACACCTAGTCCATTTATCATGGACTATCTGCTCAGCAGCAGTACTGGTGGCGGTAAGGTCCGCTGGCTTATTCTCTCTTAGAGCATAATCAAAGTCCAGCAATCCTAGAGTAAGCATGAGGGCATCCTTCCATTCAGCAAAGTTATCACCAGTCAAAGGTGGAATCCCGCAATTGGGTGCTGGTAGTGGAAATAAGATGAGCAAGTTATGATACAAAAGAAGAAATCCTAATGTGATCTAATGGGCTTGTTACACTAAGGCAGGCATAAATAATGACCATTTTAATTATGAAGCTGTGATAATGTCTATTACTAACATCAAAATAATAGACTTAGTAAAAATTCTACTTAAACGAAGACAAATCAGCTTTGGCCAGAAGTGTAATCATTTAAGTATGTGTGCAAAGCAATCATGACAAATCAGCTTTGGCCAGAAATGAGATAATCACTTTAGTTATGCACTTGTCAAGCATGCTAAACATAAATGAATTAAATCAGCTTTGGCCAGAATTAAGACATTTCACGTTTGTAATGCATACTTAACATAGCCTTTTATAATACTTGAACAATAAATAGATGTATTAAATCAGCTTTGGCCAGAATTAATACATCAGAAGCTCATCCAAGTTAAGCTATTTTGGTTTTGTAAAAAGTTATCTGATTCTGATTAATGAATTAAGTATTGACAAAACCAAGTATTTAATAGCAAACCACCTGTTAGCGCGGATCGAACCTTAGTCTCGAGTCGCAACCTTAGTCTCGAGTCGCAACCTTAGTCTCGACTAATCACGTTATGGTTGCGAGTCGCAACCTCATGGTTGCGAGTAGCAACCTCATGGTTGCGAGTAGCAATCTCATGGTTGCGAGTAGCAACCTCATGGTTTCGATCAATCACGTTATGGTTGCGAGTCGCAATCTCATGGTTGCGATAAATCACGTTATGGTTGCGAGTCGCAATCTCATGGTTGCGAGTAGCAACCTCATGGTTGCGAGTAGCAACCTCGTTAACAGCTGTTTTGTGATAATAACTGAAAACTCGAAATTTAAGGGATTGTGGGATAATGTTTCCTGTTTTAATGCTGATCTAAACTTATCAAAATATTTCGAAAATAATAACTGATATCTTTTTAACAGTTTTCGGAATTTTATTAGATAAAAATAAGATCAAAAACAGGAAAAACACCCACTAATCTAAATTATATTCCAAAATTTATGGAATTTTTCGAATTTCCTTAGAACATTATGATGAACCCTAACAAAATAAGAACATAATCTGGAAATCCGAAACCTGATTTTAATGGTTTTGTAAGGGATTTCGTGATAATAAGTTTAATCTTTATAATTTCGAGTCGGTTTATCAATTAACAGTTTCCGAAAACAGGGATTTCGGTCACAAACAACCCGAAAACAGTTTTTGATTTTAAGGCTTAAAAAACTTCCGTTTTCCAGATTTTGATCCAAGAATAATGGATACGAAAACAGAACTGGTTTATCAACATATGCTCTGATACCACATGTTGGATCAGTTCTGTTTAAACATAATGGAAAACATGAATAATACCTGTTACAGCAGACATGCCAGCAGAGAATCCAGTCAGAGATGCAGCCATGGAGTTTGACATGATTGTCAGGATGATCTGGTTCCTCCTTAGGGTGTAAGATTATGATGGTGATGAAACCGAAGTAGGGTAATTTCGGTTATGGGAGAGAGTCACGAATTCTTGATGTTAATGAGGGTTGTGATTGTGTAATGTGTGTAACCCTTTAACTCTCTAATAAGCCCCTTATTTATACACCCAAGAGGAAACCCAATTAGTTAATAAGGGTAATATGGTCCATCAACAATTACCAACTAATTATTAATAGGTTAATAAATATATTTTGATCTAATATAATATAAATGATTATATAGGCTACAAGATTAAATATTACATTTTATATATTTAATCTCACATCGACATCACCGCTTGCCATCTATCACCAACATTTTTTACTCCATAACTATGAAATAGGGCTGCAAACGAGCCAAAGGAATACGAACAAGATTTTGTTCATATACGTTTGTTAAGAAATTATGTGTTCACGAATTGTTCATTAACATTTACCGAACGAAATTTATATTCGTGTTCGTTTGTTAAAGCAATGAAGTTGTTCGTGTTCATTTGTGTTTGTTTGTTAATTTTAGGCAACAAACATTGATGAACACAAATTAATGTTGATGAACACATATGGATATAAACGAACACAAACAAGCGTTTATGAACAGAATTAATGCATTGACAATTATTAGATATTTATTTGTTGGAATTTTAAAGTATTTAAATAAAATATAAAAACTAAAAACATTAGTGAACTATAAATGAACGAACGCGGCCTCTGATCATGTTTGTTCATTTAACTACACGAACGAATTTCTTGTTCGTGTTCATTTGTTTACTTAACGAATAAACACAAATGAGCTTCCCACCAAACAGTTCACGAACTGTTCACCGAACATTTGATTCGTTGCAGCCCTAAGGTAGCGTTTGGTATGCAGGAATGAGAGGTGGAATGGAATGGATGATTACGAGGGAATGAGGTAAAGGGTGTTTGGTTGGTCAATGGAATGGAATCACTCATTCCAAAATGCATTCCATTCCCTCAAAATCATTCCTTCCACCCCCCATGTTTTTTTTCCATTCCATCCCCTCTTGCACCATTCATCAACAACACCACAACCCACCACCTTCGCCACAACCCACCACCACCACCACCACCCGCCATCGCCGCCAGCCGCCACCACCTCACCCCGACAGCCGCCGCCCCCGCCACCCACTTACCACCGTTATCACCCACAGCTGCGACCAACCGCTAACGACACTCGCTGTCGCCGCCCAACACCATCGTCGACGCCACCACCAACCGCCGCCGCCGCCACCAACCGCCACCTCAGCTGCTACCCACCACCAACGACCACCTTGCCACCACCACCACTCGTCGTCGCCGCCGCACCGCCACTCGCCGCCACCACCACCATCCATCGCCGCCGCCGACACCCACCACCGCCACCTATAACCACCGACAATCACCACCATTGACCACCATCGACCACCACCACCATCACTCACCGCTAATTATATTACTCCGTTTTTCTTGCCTACCGAACAATACACAATAATAACTCATTCCATTCACACATGGTAACCAAACAAGATGTGGAATGGTAATGATCAATTGCATTCCCTCGTTCATTCCATTACCCCGTCCATTCCATTCTTTCCCCCATTCCATTACCCCATAACAAACAGACCCTAAGTGTTTACTCACTAATAGTGACTAATTATGTTTAACCAAGACCTCCTTTTATATAAAAATGTCAATTTGAAGTTCTTAGAAACATGTGTATGTTTGAATCATTTACTAAATAAACTTAGAAATTCGAACTTACATATTTCATATCTCATTTATAACGAGTCTATTATTATATCATATCCATAACAAATTTTAATGATTTTAGGTTTAATTTATTTATTCATTACATATACAACCCAACGAGTCTAGGGTCTCACTAAAAACAAGCTCTTTATTCCTACGGGGTAGAGGTAAAACTGTCTACATCTTAATCTTTTTAAACCCTATCTTAGCTATGCTATTGATAAGATTTACTGAGTATGATGATGATGATATATTGATATACAACCCAAACGGTGGATTATAGTCAAGTTTCTTATGATGAGAAAAATATAATTCATTAATTGTTGTTGAATATATATGTTGAGCACCCACTAAACATACATGACCCCCTCCCAAAAGAGGCCTCATATTCTCTAGAATAACGAGTGGTGTAAGGAATATTTGACTTTATAACCTTGATGATCGGACAATACTCTCACACGAGTGGTTTGACTTAGAACCTAAATGGCACGAATGTAAAAAGAATCGGATGATATGCCTTAGAGATCTACAAGGCATGAGATCCTCTCCTTACCTTTTAAGATTGGCCGACATATATTTTAACCATTAAGATCGTCTCATATAAACATGTCACCGACCTCTTTTCACATAGGATCCTCCTTGTTAAAACTTGAATATATACTAGTATTTGGAAAAGGACAATCAATTCCGTTTTTGTAAAGTCGAATTCGTTCAACTATACGCTTAATGCGTTTATTTGTCATAGTTTTATATGTTTAGAGTAGGAGGGGACACTAGCTACTTGTGATCGGCTCGGTTAAAAGCTCGAACGAACCGAGCCTTCACGAGCCCGAGTCCGAAATAGAGCTCGTTTTGTTGTTGAGCCCGAGCTCGAGCCTAAAATACAAAGCTCGTTTAGGCTGTCCAAACAAAGTTTTAGTTTTTTTTTTATATATCATATAATAATATAATGAATATAACATTGGCGAGCCGAGCTTTTAGCTTGTTTGAGGTTGTTCTCGAAATAGCTCGAGCTTTGTGTATTACTTGCGAGCCGAGCTCGAGCTCAACCAAATAGGCTCGAACCGAGCCGAGCTTGAGTCTAGTCGGGCTCGGCCCGGCTTTTTTACACCCCCTAGATTTAGCCACTTCAAACTTACCATAAATGCATAAACTACTCTAGTTAGTGGCGCCACTATCCTAAACTACCCTTGACTCATGATCCTTGTGAGAGCCAATGAAATGGAGCACCTAACCTACCCTCAACTCTCTCTCTCTCTCTCTCTCTCTCTTATGCACACACAAACATAGCTCACTCTTTCCTCTTCCCCACATCGCTTACTAGTCATCGAAAACCTTACCTACAGAACCGTAGGCGGTGTTCCCCCGTTACCCGCAAGCCCTTACCCCAGGGTGTCTCATTCATCCACCCTTATTGGTGCGAGGAACCGCGTGGAGCTAGCCGAGGTTATCTACACCTCAGTCAAGGTTTGCCATGGGCGTAACGGCAATATGGCATTAATGTGGGTTTCCTTAATATTCTTTACAATATTTATCTTAAATCTCGAAAGTAAGATGTCTTATGAAAATTTATGTAGCATTTTCTCTGAAAATATATATTCTAAAACAAAAATAAGATTTCGGTTTAATATATTAAAATCCAAACAATTTTTTCTTATATTGAATATTGCACAAAAATATTCTTGAGTCGGATTATGTCTGGTTATTAAATATTGGTACGCCACTAATATGATATTGGTACACCAAAGAAATGCATATCACTTCTTTCGCATATCAATATAGTTCATATCACTTTTTCGCCCACTAATATGGTTCTTATCACTTTTTCACTAAGATATGACAGTGATATAACTAGGAAGACCTATATAACTAGGAAGACCTGTAACCCTTTTTCGCCCTAACAATACGACTTGTATGGACCAATACAATGATGTGAACCACTATGGCTCGTATCACTTTTTTTTGCCCACTAATATTGCCAATATCCCTTTTTCACCGAACAAAAAAATTGACTGATGTGACAACTATACGACCAATACGATCCGTGCTCTTTTTGCGCCAAAACAACACGGCACATAACCCTTTTTCGCCAAAAACAATATGACCTATATCGTCTTTTTTCACCCACCAATACACGCTACGACTTTTTAACTCGACAAAGAAATGACAGATGTGAAGGAGATACAACCAATATGACCGCATCACTTGTTTCACCAAACATTACGACTCGTATTAACCAATACAAATATATGAAACAATCCGGTTTGTATCACTCTTTTTCACTCACTAGTACGACCCGTATTACTTTAAATTAAATTAAGAGTAAACTTCAATTTTCGTCCCTATGGTTTGCTGATTTTAACACTTTCAGTCCAATAGTTTATAAATTACATTTATCATCCATTAGTTTCCTGATTTTAACAGTTTCAGTCCATACCAGTGTCAGTGGTGTGGACTGAAACTGTTAAAATCAGGAAACTAATGTACTGAAACTGTTAAAATCAGGAAACTAATGGATGATAAATGTAATTTATAAACTATTGGACTGGAAGTGTTAAAATCAGCAAATCACAGGGACGAAAATTGAAGTTTACTCTTAAATTAATGTACGTTATAAGAACCCAATATTTTTACCAAGATTGTTATTTCTAGGGGGTGTTATATATTTGCTCATCACATTTTTTTATAAATAATTGCCGAGTGTTATGTGCCTTATGTCAAAAGTTTGATGTAAAACTACCATTGAGCTGGAGGTCTCACTAGAAGCAGCTACACACCGATTGCGGCATGCGCATATAATGTATATATGTGCGGGCGCTCGGGGGGCAAAAGTGAAAGTGCACTAATGTTGACATTATTTTACTAATTTTAACGTTATTTTACTTATTTCGTGAAAATAATGTTAAAAGAGGGGATGGTTAATCATGAATCATGTGGTGGCGTTGATAGCCGAAGACAAGGGAGTACATGCACTAATTGGCATTTGTCTTAATTACTGAGTGTTATGTGTCTTATGTCCAAGGTTTGATGCAAAACTACCATTGAGCCGGGTCTCACTGGAAGCAGCATCTCTATTCCTACGAAGTAGATGTAATCTAATCAGACCCTATCTTAGTTTTGCTATTGATGAGATTTAGTAACGATGATATGATGGTTTTTATAAATAAAAACCGATTAATATTGATATCGGACAAATTTTTATAAAAAAGTGGGTCTGGACCCAGGTGAATAGGTGATACCCACCCACTGCCACACTCTCCTGCCACCCCACTCATATTATAAATACCACCACCATGTTTCCCCAACCTTCAACACCCCACCTCTATTTCTCCGGCCACCGTCAACCACCCTTCACTCCGGCAATGACAACACCCACCACCACCACTGCCACACCGCACTTAACCTATCTCGACGAAAATTGGAAGCTTTCCAAAAAAGAAAGCATCTCAAGAAGCCGTTCTTCCACTTCTTCCCTCATCAGAAACTCCTCCTCTGCCACCGCCACCACCGTCTCGCACCGCCGTTGTGCTTTTACTAGAAAATGTGCCCGCCTTGTTAAAGAACAACGGGCTAGATTTTACATCATGAGACGCTGTGTCACAATGCTCGTTTGTTGGCGTGACTACAACGACTCATGATGTAACAGCCTAAGTAAACCGTGCCAGGATATTGTCTGTTTTGCCCTTATGAGTGTCATGTGTCCACCTAGTAATTCACGGTTTTGTTACATGACGAATTGATCACTCGTACAAAATGTGTACCGGTAGAGAAGGTTTCCATCCCGTTATATACAGGGAAGACTTTGTTCTCCTACTCAACGGATTTGTTACATGACAAATTGATCGCTCAGACAAAACGTGTAATGGTAGAGAAGGTTTCCATCCCATTATACATAAGAAAGACTTTGTTTTTCCACTCAATGGATTTGGCACTTACACTTAATTTTAAGTGGCGGACACAAGATTTATTTTCTTCGAAAAGGAACAATGGGAAGTTGTATAGAAATTTTGGTATATAGTTTTTTTTTTTTTTTTATTAGATTTGATTAAATTGATTGCTACTTAATTAGATATTCTTTTCTTGGGTGTTGTTATTGATTGATTCAAATGAGAAATGTGATTATGGAGCATTTAATTTCTGTTTATGGGTTGTTGAATGTTGATGATTGAAGTGATGTGGTTCTAGAGAGAGAAAGTGTGTAGTATGTGAGAGAGAAAAATAGAGAGATTCCATTCAACTACAGCAGGTGCAACTGCAAGCAATGTGATCCAGTGTGCTTGTCTGACACAACTCTTTATTTAATTCTAAGGGTGTAAGGGGTGCTCACCTAATAGGTGAGTCCCCCCTCTTACACGTAACCAACCAGAATAAGCCACGTCAACTCCCCTCTAACACTCCCCTAATACCCCTTTTTGATGGCGGCACTCCCCTATTAGGGGAGTTGGTTTCGAAAGTTGTGCCATCTCCGAAAGATGGTTTCCACAGTTGTGCCATCTTCGAAAGATGGTTTCGAAAGATGGTCTCCCTCGAAAGTTGTGCCATCTTCAGCGGTGAACCCACACCCAAAACCCACCCCGATTCGGGACCCCGCGGGGATGGCGGCGGTGTTCCCGATCGGGGAAAGGGGTCACCGAAACCCCTTACCGAGTACGCCCCGGACACCCTAACAAAAAATAATTTTTGTTCAATATAACTGTAGGTAAACCAGTAAAATACAAATATAAATGTATAATTTTTTATTTTTGAAAAATATGGTTTTTGAACGGTTGGATTAGTGTTTCTGTGTGCTCAAAAGATTCTTTTTATTCCATGGTATTTTAGCGTGAAAATAGTGTTTTTACCTTTTGTTTATATTAATTTTCTTATACATTTTTACATTATATTTACGTTTTTATCATAGTTTTTTTTAAATATGAAGCTCTAACTAGCGGTGTTCTTTGGGTTATTTTTTGGGTTTCGGGTTTTTCAAGTTGGATTTTTGGGTTTTTTTACTAGGGAAAAGTGATCCGATAACCAATTCATTTAAAGTTCGGGTTGTTCGGATATGGGTTATTCAGGTTCGTTTTAGTTCGGGTCGGGTTGTTCGATTTTCGGGTTTAGATGTAAAATGAAAACAAGAACATTTTTTTTTCCACAAAATATCATCAAATATATCATGTTAAAATAATATCATCACAATTTAAACATCATTTAACAATATGGTATGATAATATTTAAAAGTCTCAAAACTTAATGTTTCAATACAAAACACCCAAAATCAAATCGCATCAATAAAAAAGACAACTAATATTCGGGTTTTTATTCGGGTTATTTGAGTCGGCTTGTTTGGGTTTTTTGTTGGGAAAAAAGTGACCCGATAACCCCATTTAAGGTTCGTGTTGTTCGGGTTTGGGTTCTTCGGGTTTGGGTTTTTCGGTTATTCGCTAATTCGGGTTCAGATGACTTCGAATTTGGGTCGGTTTTCAGTTTCGAATAAAAAAGAACAGCCCTAGCTCTAACCAGTTTTTTATTTCTTTTATGTATACCAAAAATATTTGTCAAATGATTTTGTGTTTAGTGAACTTTTTTTTTTGTTAAAACTTGGTTGGGTTTGTAATTGTAATTTTAGGTAAACTGTAATATTGCAATAACATAATATGAACACCTGAAATTATTCCGTTTAATTCAATATCATGAAACACTCCAATTAAGTGGTGGGAAGTTTGCGTTTCTCTTGAGCGATGCAGGTTTGACTCTCATTTGCTGCAGAGTGAAGCACTGGTTGGCAACGATAGAAGATCCAGAAACCTATAGTCTCGTTATTATATATTTTGTAATTATATTTTATAAAAAGTGAACCTATTTCCTACAAACTTAAAACAGATTTTGCGCCTCTACTAAAGACGACGCGTATTGTACAAAATATATATTAACGAGACTCTCGTTATTCGTAGGAAATATCATAGTACAATACCGGTTGCAGTAACTAGGTTCACCTTTTATAAAATATAATTACAAAATATATACTAACGAGACTCTCGTTATTCGTAGGAAATATTATAGTACAATACCGGTTGCAGTAACTAAATAAAAGGAATATAAAATATAATTATATATATACCAATCTTGATTCAAGCCGCATCTCTGGTGGGTCCTTCACGCGCACTTTATAGCATCTTAGACTCGATTATTCATCATCTTGAGTTTTGAAAAATACTCCTTAACTGCAACAAAGAGCACACTAAAACGTTGACGATTTTGGTTGAGACACGTGTTCAACACGTTTCCCTTAAAACAGATTTCACGCCTCTACCAAAGACAACGCATCTGTCTCCCAAGGTACAACAGCCGAAGCAGTCTGTACTACCGAAGATGACCACGCGCCAGAGGTTACACCGAATAATTGTAGTGTTTGAACTTATGGAACAAATAAAGATGTGACACTGGTGAAATCGAATAGAAAAAACATATCTCTCTAAGTACCCAACACATGGGTTTTTAAGTATATTTTTTCTTTTCAATAACTCTCCATATATTCATGTAATTTTTTTTTGTATCTTCTCTTGTATTTTTCTAGATGTTCTTTCTCTCAAATGAGGTACATATCCTATTATTATACAAGAATTGAGGATAAGTGAAAAGTCTCACTTAATTAGAGAGGGTGTTTGAGATTACGTTTTGAAGTGATTATTGGATTATTGTATTTGTAAAACATAAATAATCTAAAAAAGTGTTTGGATGAAAAATTGATTATCTGCCTCCAAAACGCAGTTTTGGAGAAGCATATACCTACATGCTTTTTCAAACCACAAAATCTATTTTGAAAACGCATAATCTATTTTGAAAACGCAACACCAAACACCCCCTTAATTTGAGACATAAAGACTCAAATTAAAAGACAATAAAACTCTACTTAAGAGTTTAGTATTTAATTCACCATATAAAGAGTTTAATAATAATTATAATTTCATTAAATTATAATTAACTAAATATCCATTTACTGCCAATGATGTCCAGCCCAGCTGGACGGAGGTGTGAGGGTTTTCCCCATAGGCTCGGGTTCGATCCCGGTCTGTGGCGGTTTCCCGCACAGGATTGTGGGGGGGGGGTCAGTCCCCGCTTGGAACTCCCGGTCAGACCAACCGGCCAAGTGTGGGATTCGATCCCGGGTCTTCTCGTTTGAGCCTTGTGTCGTTTGTGTGACAACCCTCACAAAACCAGGTATCCGTACGACTTAATTAGCTATTAACTGTTGCCTAATTACTGTGCTTAACTGAGATTTCTGATAAACTGCTACTTGATTGTTGATACATGTACATGTCTGCATCATACTTTGATTTTTCCTGTCACTACATTATTTATTTACTGAACTCTAGTGACAAACTTGATGCACAAGAAGCACAGTAGCACTAAACGGATACACAGTGAACATGCTGATATAACCAGCATCAGGCAAACACTGCCTCTAAAGGCTTGAATGAGCCAGAATTATTTTACTACACCCATAGTGTGTGTAAGGATACAAGGGTTGTATGATTACGTCTCTAGGAATAAGATACAGAGATTTGGATGTGCCTAAAACATACTTTAAGCACGAAACACAGCACTTTTATCAACACACTAGCTTCTAGCTAATAAATAAAGTGCCAAAATATGAGGAATTATTCCTGACACTTTGCAGAATAAATTGTGTCGCTAAAAATATTATTTATGACGCTTAAAGGATATCTTAAGCACTTTAACGGATTACTATCCGACCGAACAACCGGACAATACCCGGAACATAAAAATATTGCCAAAATTAATATTGGTATTTTTCTGAGCCAGTTAGGGTCCCTGATTACCCTAACACCCGCTTTCTAATGCATTAAACAACTAACGGGGTTAGACCTCTCACTTAACGCACTTAACCAAACTGAACCGTAACTGAACGATTGGAAACGAACCGAATACCATTACATTCTAATGAAATCGGCCAACTAGTGGGACCCGGGGAGAGTACACCTTTGAATATTTAATTAGATTTCGCGAAGACCGAGACGACATTCTCTATAAATACCCTCACATCTCACACACACAAACACACACACTTCACAAAACTCTCTCTCTCCCTCCCCCTTGCTCCCTCTCGGCCGAACCACACACCCACACCCAACCATTTTTCGGTTCTTGATTCACCCATTCCAAGTCCATACCAGTGTCGGGGATCACGTACAACGAAGCTTGGAACAAACGGAACGCCAAGGACCTCTACCGTTTGCTTTTATCCACGCCGTATTCGACTAGTTTCTTCCCTAGCCTCGAGCTAGAGGTATATTGTTTAAAACTCGTTATTAGTCATGTTTAAAGTGGTTAAAAGGATTTTTATCGGTTAAATGTCGGTAACCCGCTTCATGAATCTTTAAAGTCTACTAAAAAGTGAAAATCGTTGGATAAAAGAACATAACGCGTGTAAATGTCGTAGTATTTGAATATGTTGGTTTTTATGGCCCGATCTATGATGTGGTGGCTCTCATCATCGTTTAACCCGACTTTGTTAGGATCACGTATCTTGACATACACTTGTTTCTTTGGTACAAGGGTTAAAAGGTGAAACTCCACCACACGGGAAACATGAACTTGTGTAAAAATGTTTTAACGTGAAAAATAGTATTTAAAACGAGCCGATCTACGTATGTACAAGTGGTATATTCGTAGGACCGGGTGTCGAGAAAATCATGTTTTATAAAAGTTGTATAACATGTTAACAAATGTGATTTTTATGAACTACAAGTGTAGAAACACTTATAAAATGAAAGATCCGACAAAATAACAATTTTTATAAAAATTGTCGGAAGTTGTAAAGAGTGATTTGTTCCAAAAACGGGGTTTTTGCAAGAATAAACTATTTTATACCTAGATCCACTAAATACAACGAGATCTACATAATAGTTTTAGAAAAACTACAAGTTCATGTAATATTGCGATTTTACATACTTATCGACTAGTTTGAAGTATTGGAAATTGATTTGGTTGATTTGAAGAATTGTTGAAATGATTTTGTAAAAGAAAATGATACGCTTGAAAGCGTGGCCACCTCCAGTTACAGGGGAAACTCTGGCGAAATTTTCTAAAAATATAACACTTAGAATTATTTACAAGTGTTAGACTACTTTGACATGTTTTCAAATATATTTCGCCATGACTTTATTTATAAATAATCGGAGGTGGGATTTTCACAAAACTAAACGTGATAAATATATATATTCGGTAAATATATTTTGTCACAACACTGTTTATGATTATTTTGTGAAAATGTATAAATATTATTTTTAGAGTAAAAATAATGTTTGCTAACTTGTCAAACCCAAAATAATACAAACGCTTATACGACAAGCATAAAAGTTACAATGGTAATTTCTATTACCACCTAATCATTTAAAACGTAACTTACGCATTACGCGGAAATATTCATCGACACGTATGTTGTCAACGTATTATTTTGGAAAGTATTATGTAAAGAGAAAATATATTATTTTGAGAAAAATAATTATATTTTGGAATGAGAAATAAAAATATATTAAGTGGGACTTAATGAGATAGTATAAATACACATGTATTTAAATCCCCCATCCTTGGGAAGGAAAGTAAAATACCAAGTATGTACACGGAACGGTTGTCTAACCGTCTCCTAAAAATATAAGTTATAAAGCTAAGGCACGGCCATCCGTCTAATAGAATTAGCACCTGTAGGTCGTTGCACAGCTTCGGATATTCGGATCACTTGGTAGAGATACGCATTCACTGTGAGTTCATGTCCCCCTTTTCTCTAACTGTTTTCAGTTTACTTAACTGCGGGGGTGAAATACATGTTACTATGATTTACGAGTACTTTACAACGGTATGTTTAACGTAAGGAGGTGTTATACGATCATGTGAGTGGATAGGAACAACATAGGGCCATTAGTCCTCATGGAGGGACCGAGGGACAGGAGCGGTAGATCTATCTGGGTGTAGCGAGCCCAGCCCCCGGCCAAACTAGAAACGGACCGTGGGGTGACTTTGTCCACATACTTTGCCGTGGCATAAATCTGCTAGGTTTGAGTCTCCCTATTTGCACTTCACATATGTCAGTGGCCTTGCAAACCATTGGTGATCACAAGTCCTCTTACACTGCTACATACCACAATTATTTTTATACTCACAAAGGTTTTACATACTCACTTACGCATGAACTCGCTCAACATTATTGTTGATTTTTTCAACTCACATGTATTTCAGGAAATTAAACGGATCTGGCACGGTATGGAACGTTTTCCGCTGCACTGGTCATGAAGTCATCAGGGTTTAGGGTTGTGTCTCTTACCTGGACAAGACACAATCCCTAAATCACGTTTATGTTTTGTTATAAGTTGTTATGTTTCTGAACAAGGTTATGGTTGCATGTTAAAAACAATGGTATTGTATTATGTTTTCAAAAACTTAATGGATGACTTGCATGGTTTTTAAATTCATATAGCTTTGTTATGATTAAGCTATGGTATTAAGAAGTCACACAAATTAACCACGCTTCCGCAAAGCCAGGGTGTGACAGCTTGGTATCAGAGCTCTGATCATAGCGAACTAGGATTCATTCTCGAGTCTAGACTATGATCACTAGGGCTCTCACGAAAACATTTTTCTGCATACCACTTAAGTCCAGATCCACAAACTTTTTACAAACAAATGTTGAGCACGTATTATTCATTATTTTAGGCTCAGTCTGGGAGGCTGAGGATCAGGCTAGTGGGACTAGGAGTGTTGGCTAGTGGGACTAGGAGTGTTGGCTAGTGGGACTAGGAGTGTTGGCTAGTGGGACTAGGAATGTTGGCTAGTGAGACTAGGAAGGACAGTCTGAGAGGCTGGGAGGCTAGTGGGACTAGGTGGATTATGTGATTATTATCTGGTAACTTATGTGACTATTTGATTCACTGATTTTGTGCTTATTCTGTGTTATGTTACAGACCCATGGATTCACCAGCTACAGGTGGATCAGGTACCACTGGACCCCTACCGTTAGTGTCAGACGATGTTATGTCTTCGGAGCATGAGGTGCACACCTCAGACTATACTAGCACCGACGACGACGACTTCCAGCCGTTCGCGTTACCTGACGGCGCCGATGAGCACGCTGATGACCCCTTACCCTTCGCCTTACCCGAGGATGCCTATGAGCCCATTGATGGCGACCCTGCTGAGTACCTCCCTATTGTTGCGATTCCGGCACCGATTCCTCTTGCTGCTTACCCTGCTTATGAGCTTATGCCAGACGCCGATGCCGACGGCGACATCGAGCTTTACGAGGACGAGCCATTTGAGGACGAGGATCCTGACGTAGCTCCTCTACCTGCTGGCGATCTCTTGATGATAGCTGACGTTCCAGCTGGAGACTCGCCCATTCACTCATCAGTCCCGGACTCTTTAGAGTCTGTGGCATCTGTATCATCTCGCGGGGCGAGCGCGCAGCAGTTTATTCACGACTCAGACCCTGATCAGGCATCTTCAGCTGCCCCTATTCCGAGCTACGCGTTTGAGCATGACGAGATCGAGGATTCTGACCCTGTTTTCCCTCCAGGATTTGATCCTGACCATGATATCGAGTATATTCCTATGGATGAGCATATAGAGGACCCTGATGATCCTATCGGTCCCATTGATCCAGATTTTGACTTTGACATGGCGTTCGACGACCATGAGCCTGCCATAGCCCCAGAGCAGGCAGCTGCTTTTGATCCTTTACCTGAGCATGACCCTGTTCATGCTGATTTTCCTCTTGAGCCTGTTGATGTTGATCCCCCTGTAGGTGTTCCTGTGATCGAGGGCGATCATGTTGCTGCTGATCCCATTGTTCCTTTACCCGTAGGTGACATACCTGCTGATCCTGTTATTGATCCTGTCGATCCTGTTATTGCACCTGTTGACCCCGTTATTGCTCCTATCGATCCTTTACCCATCGAGCCCGAGCACGCTCTTTTTGCTGAGCACATGGATCCTCCAGATGAGGAGGCACAGCACGGGTGGATACCGGCGGACGAGGATGTTCCACCGTTTCCCCCACATCACACTGGCACCCATCACACTGAGTTCTCTTTTCAGATCCCACCGTTTATTCCTCCAGCGGGGCCTGGAGAGGGCTCTTCAGCCCACCCTTTCGGTCATGTACCGACGACCATGCCATTCATGCCTCAGATAGCATCTATCCCATCTTCTGTTGCACCTATCGATCTTACCAGCACGCCATTACTTTGGTCATCTTCCTCACCGATGCCACCCACAGATCCATACCACCCATTTCATTTGGGCCATACTATTGAGGATCTTTTGATGTCGTTTGTACACCAGCACGAGTCTCATTCACAGCGACTCCAGGAGCTCGAGAGAGCTCAGTTGTCTTTTGGTCCATATCTTGGTCAGACATCTTCGTCATTTCAGCCTTTTCGATCATTTCCTCCTGACATTGCTGCCCGACTTTCGACCTTGGAGCAGCAGGTTGCGTCCATGATCCGTACTCAGCAGGCGATGGAGGAGGACTGGTACCACTTACGTCGCTTACTTTTCGCTCACTTTCCCCCTCCCCCACCCCCATCCGCATAGGGCTCATTGGTACTGTAGTGGTAGGCGATGGTGAGACGACCGCGATTGTGACTGCACAGATTTTTGGAGACCATCTGACGATACAGATTTTTGCTGATATTTGTTGTTGTACTGGTTGTATGTGACACTGATGTGATGTTGTTTTGACAGGGGTGATGTAGCCCCTATTTGATTTATGATTGTATGATACAGTGACGTGCTGACACACTTGCTACACTTTATGGTCTCGATATATATAACAATCGCCGTATTCTCACCATATCTGTTTCACTTGATTGCTTATTTATGTTTTGTGACATGGGATGTTGTATGTATGATATTTGTGACATGGGATGTTGGGACATGGGATGTTGTGTGTGATATATTGATAACATGAGATGTTATATGCTATTACTATTACTATATACGTATGTTATTATGGCCTAATCGACGTACGCATCTTTAGAAGATGGCACCAAGACGTCAACCGCAGCCGATGCCCACTACTCCTGAAGAACTACAGCAAGTTATTGCTGCCGCCATTGCTCAGTATGCTGCCTCGCAAGAAGGACCAAGCGGAAGTAACACGAACATCAACGGCAACCAAAATCCTCCTCATGGTAAACCTAAGTCATTAAGACATACCATGGCATAAATGGATTCCTTTAGCAAATGCTAATGCCGTTCCTATGATATGATGTATGTGCAGGGTGCACCTACAAACAATTCTTGGACTGTAAGCCCATCAACTTCGACGGCACAGGAGGTGCTGTTGCTTTCGTTCGCTGGGCAGAGAAGACTGATTCCACCATCCGCATGAGCAAATGTGCGCTCGACCAGCAGGTCACTTACATCTCAGGGCTGTTTCTAGACGGAGCCCTATCTTGGTGGAACTTACAAGTGCAAACACTAGGCGAAGCTGCCGCCTACGCCCTGACTTGGGCCGAATTGAAAGAGCTTATGCGCAAGAAGTATTGTTCCCGTGCAGAAATTCAAAGATTGGAGACTGAATTTTGGCACCTAAAGATGGATGGACCGAAGGTTGCAGAGTACGTCCAGAGATTTCATGACCTTTCTCAAGTGGTTCCTTATATGGTCACGCCTGAATACAAGCGAATTGAGCGCTTCATTTGGGGGTTAGCTCCCCAAATCATTAGCATGGTGACCTCCGCCAGACCGGCAACTATTACGGAAGCCATTGATTTGAGCGTGGCTCTCACTGAGGAGGCAATTCGTTTAAACAAGTTTGATGAAGTCAAGGCAAAGAAGACAGAGACTCACGTTGAGTCCTCAGGAGACAACAAAAGGAAGTTTTCAAACTTCAAACAAGGCGTCAGTATGGCAGTAAAGAAAGGAAAATCAGCTGGTAGTACCAAGAAAGGGAAAGGGTACCAGGGCACCCAGCCCAAATGCAACAACTGCCAACGCCACCATGCGGGCAATTGTAACGTGAAAGTTTGTGAAACTTGTGGAAAACCGGGCCACTCAAAGGAATCATGTTGGGCTAGTACTGGCCGAGGAGGCCAGGGAGGAAATATGAATAGAAACGATAATCGTGGTGGTTTGGGAAATCGCCCACAAGGGAATAATCGAGGCTACAATGCAAATCAAGCCGGAACTGCCAATCAAAACAACCCGCCAGTTGGGGGCGGTGCAGGAAGTGGAAAAAGATTAGGATGTTTTCATTGCGGTGACGTTGGGCACTTCAAGAAGGATTGCCCAGGATTGAACCAAGCCCGTGGAAGGGTGTTCCAGATCGGTGCACAGGAAGCGCGCCAGGATCCCAACGTTGTTACTGGTACGTTCCCTGTAAATCAACGTTATGCATCTGTTCTGTTTGATACTGGTGCCGACTATAGCTTCGTATCACTAGAATTTAAGAATATACTTGGGCTAGCCGCTAATAAGTTAGACATTCCCTACGTAATCGAATTGGCTAATGGAAAGTTGGTAGAAGCCAATGATGTGATCAGAGGCTGTGTGATTGAATTAGGAGAACGCGAGTTTACTCTAGATCTACTACCAGTCCAGTTGGGAAGCTTCGACGTGGTAGTAGGGATGGATTGGTTAACGAGAAACAAGGCTGAGATAGTGTGTCACGAAAAGGTTATTCGTATCCCGACCGGTGATGGTGAGACCATTGTTGTTCATGGAGAAAAGCGTGAGACGCCGTTAAGGATGATTAGTTGCCTGAAAGCAAGGAAGTGTTTGAGGAAAGGATGTGTTGCTTTTCTAGCACACATTGTGGATAAGAAGGCTGCTGAGCCGAAGATCGAAGACATCCCTGTCGTGAGGGAATACCCAGAAGTCTTTCCAGAAGACTTGCCTGGCTTGCCACCTCAAAGGCAAGTGGAGTTCCGCATCGACTTAGTACCAGGCGCCGCGCCTGTGGCTAAGGCACCATACAGACTTGCTCCGTCTGAGATGCAGGAATTGTCGACACAACTTCAAGAGTTGTTAGACAAGGGTTTTATCCGACCAAGCTTCTCGCCTTGGGGAGCTCCAGTTTTGTTTGTCAAGAAGAAGGACGGAAGTTTCCGCATGTGCATCGACTACAGAGAGTTGAACAAGCTAACGATCAAGAATAGGTATCCCCTGCCAAGAATTGATGATCTGTTCGACCAGCTTCAAGGTTCAAGCTTCTATTCAAAGATCGATCTTCGATCCGGATACCATCAACTTCGGATACAGGAGGAGAGTATCCCGAAGACAGCTTTCAGAACTCGTTATGGACACTACGAGTTTCTCGTTATGCCGTTTGGTTTGACAAACGCGCCTGCAGTGTTCATGGATTTGATGAACCGAGTTTGTAAGCCGTACTTGGATAAGTTCGTGATCGTATTCATCGATGACATCCTGATTTACTCAAAGACGAAGGCTGAGCACGAGCAACACCTTAGAGCCATCCTGGAGCTACTAAAGAAGGAACAGCTGTACGCCAAGTTCTCTAAGTGTGAGTTTTGGCTAAGAGAAGTGCAGTTTCTTGGGCACGTGGTGAATGGAGATGGAATCCACGTGGATCCAACCAAGATCGAGGCGATCAAAGATTGGGAAACGCCAAAGACGCCAACCGAGATTCGGCAATTCTTGGGTTTGGCTGGCTACTATCGAAGGTTCATCGAGGACTTCTCGAAGATTGCTCAACCGTTGACGCTCCTCACGCAGAAAGATAAAAAGTTTGATTGGGGAATCAAACAGGATGAAGCGTTTCAAGTGTTGAAGGACAAGCTTTGTAACGCGCCAATCTTAGCTCTACCGGAAGGTACCGACGATTTTGTGGTATATTGCGACGCATCGCGTCAAGGATTGGGTTGCGTGTTGATGCAACGTCAAAAGGTTATCGCCTACGCATCACGCCAACTGAAGGTGCATGAAAAGAATTATACCACGCATGATTTGGAGCTAGGCGCAGTGGTTTTTGCACTAAAGATTTGGAGACATTACCTGTATGGTACGAAGTGCACAATCTTCACAGATCACAAGAGCCTACAGCATATATTCAACCAGAAGGAGTTGAATATGAGGCAAAGACGATGGGTTGAATTATTGAACGATTACGACTGCGAGATCAAGTATCACCCAGGGAAGGCGAATGTAGTCGCCGATGCCCTAAGTCGTAAGGAAAGGATCAAGCCCCTAAGGGTTAGGGCTATGGAAATGATAATCCAAACCGATCTCTCCTCGCGCGTTCGTGCAGCGCAGAAAGAAGCTCTCAAGGAGGAGAACCTTGAGAAGGAGTATCTCCGTGGGATGGAGAAGATATTGGTGCCAAACGAGGAAGGAACATTATGTTTTGAGAAAAGGATTTGGGTTCCTCTATTTGGTGAATTAAGGGAAGTTATTTTCGATGAAGCGCACAAGTCACGGTACTCTATCCACCCGGGATCGGATAAGATGTACCAAGATCTCAAAAATTACTATTGGTGGCCTAGGATGAAAGGCGACGTTGCAATTTACGTGAGCAAATGTTTAACGTGCGCTAAGGTCAAGGCGGAATACCAGAAGCCCTCGGGACTTCTGCAACAACCTGAGATTCCCAAGTGGAAATGGGAACAAATCTCAATGGATTTTGTTACAAAACTGCCAAGAACGCCAAGAGGCCATGATATGATTTGGGTGATTGTTGACCGCCTAACAAAGTCCGCACACTTTCTGCCAATCAAGGAGAAAGACAGTACTAGTAAACTTGCGGAAATTTACTTGAGAGAGATCGTAGCACGACATGGAGTACCCCTCTCAATCATCTCTGATAGAGACGGAAGGTTTGTGTCAAGGATATGGCAATCCTTCCAAGAAGCTTTTGGCTCACAATTGAATCTGAGCACTGCGTTCCATCCGCAAACTGACGGCCAGAGCGAGCGAACGATACAGACTTTGGAAGACATGCTGAGGGCATGTGCTATGGATTTGGGCGGTAGCTGGGATAAACACTTACCTTTGGTCGAATTTTCATACAACAACAGCTACCACACCAGTATTGGTGTCGCGCCTTTTGAAGCCCTTTACGGACGCAAGTGTCGATCACCACTATGTTGGGCTGACGCAGGTGATAGGCAGCTTGCCGGTCCCGAAATCGTCCAAGAGACGACAGACAAGATTGCGCAGATTCTTAAACGCATCGAAGCCGCTCGCCACAGACACAAGGCCTATGCGGATCCAAACCGAAAGCAGGTGGATTTTCAAGTTGGAGAGATGGTGTTATTGAAAGTATCACCCTGGAAGGGTGTGGCACGCTTTGGGAAGCGTGGGAAGTTAAATCCACGCTACATAGGTCCGTTCAGAATTCTAGAAAGAATTGGAACCGTAGCATACAAGTTGGACCTACCTGCTGAATTAAATGGTGTTCATGATACATTTCATGTATCCAATTTAAAGAAGAGTCCAACTCAAGTTGACGTTGCCATTCCTATCGACGAGATTCATGTTGACGACACGCTCCACTTCGTAGAAGCACCTGTCGAGGTCACAGACTGGAAAGTCAACAGGACCCGCCGGAGCAGTGTCAAACTCGTCAAGGTTCGCTGGAATGCCAGACATGGTCCTGAATACACCTGGGAGCGTGAGGACCGGATGAGAGAGAAATACCCCCACTTATTTCCTGAGAACTCTGCATCTACAAGCAGAACTTAAATTTCGGGACGAAATTTATTTAACGGGGGGAGAATGTGACAACCCTCACAAAACCAGGTATCCGTACGACTTAATTAGCTATTAACTGTTGCCTAATTACTGTGCTTAACTGAGATTTCTGATAAACTGCTACTTGATTGTTGATACATGTACATGTCTGCATCATACTTTGATTTTTCCTGTCACTACATTATTTATTTACTGAACTCTAGTGACAAACTTGATGCACAAGAAGCACAGTAGCACTAAACGGATACACAGTGAACATGCTGATATAACCAGCATCAGGCAAACACTGCCTCTAAAGGCTTGAATGAGCCAGAATTATTTTACTACACCCATAGTGTGTGTAAGGATACAAGGGTTGTATGATTACGTCTCTAGGAATAAGATACAGAGATTTGGATGTGCCTAAAACATACTTTAAGCACGAAACACAGCACTTTTATCAACACACTAGCTTCTAGCTAATAAATAAAGTGCCAAAATATGAGGAATTATTCCTGACACTTTGCAGAATAAATTGTGTCGCTAAAAATATTATTTATGACGCTTAAAGGATATCTTAAGCACTTTAACGGATTACTATCCGACCGAACAACCGGACAATACCCGGAACATAAAAATATTGCCAAAATTAATATTGGTATTTTTCTGAGCCAGTTAGGGTCCCTGATTACCCTAACACCCGCTTTCTAATGCATTAAACAACTAACGGGGTTAGACCTCTCACTTAACGCACTTAACCAAACTGAACCGTAACTGAACGATTGGAAACGAACCGAATACCATTACATTCTAATGAAATCGGCCAACTAGTGGGACCCGGGGAGAGTACACCTTTGAATATTTAATTAGATTTCGCGAAGACCGAGACGACATTCTCTATAAATACCCTCACATCTCACACACACAAACACACACACTTCACAAAACTCTCTCTCTCCCTCCCCCTTGCTCCCTCTCGGCCGAACCACACACCCACACCCAACCATTTTTCGGTTCTTGATTCACCCATTCCAAGTCCATACCAGTGTCGGGGATCACGTACAACGAAGCTTGGAACAAACGGAACGCCAAGGACCTCTACCGTTTGCTTTTATCCACGCCGTATTCGACTAGTTTCTTCCCTAGCCTCGAGCTAGAGGTATATTGTTTAAAACTCGTTATTAGTCATGTTTAAAGTGGTTAAAAGGATTTTTATCGGTTAAATGTCGGTAACCCGCTTCATGAATCTTTAAAGTCTACTAAAAAGTGAAAATCGTTGGATAAAAGAACATAACGCGTGTAAATGTCGTAGTATTTGAATATGTTGGTTTTTATGGCCCGATCTATGATGTGGTGGCTCTCATCATCGTTTAACCCGACTTTGTTAGGATCACGTATCTTGACATACACTTGTTTCTTTGGTACAAGGGTTAAAAGGTGAAACTCCACCACACGGGAAACATGAACTTGTGTAAAAATGTTTTAACGTGAAAAATAGTATTTAAAACGAGCCGATCTACGTATGTACAAGTGGTATATTCGTAGGACCGGGTGTCGAGAAAATCATGTTTTATAAAAGTTGTATAACATGTTAACAAATGTGATTTTTATGAACTACAAGTGTAGAAACACTTATAAAATGAAAGATCCGACAAAATAACAATTTTTATAAAAATTGTCGGAAGTTGTAAAGAGTGATTTGTTCCAAAAACGGGGTTTTTGCAAGAATAAACTATTTTATACCTAGATCCACTAAATACAACGAGATCTACATAATAGTTTTAGAAAAACTACAAGTTCATGTAATATTGCGATTTTACATACTTATCGACTAGTTTGAAGTATTGGAAATTGATTTGGTTGATTTGAAGAATTGTTGAAATGATTTTGTAAAAGAAAATGATACGCTTGAAAGCGTGGCCACCTCCAGTTACAGGGGAAACTCTGGCGAAATTTTCTAAAAATATAACACTTAGAATTATTTACAAGTGTTAGACTACTTTGACATGTTTTCAAATATATTTCGCCATGACTTTATTTATAAATAATCGGAGGTGGGATTTTCACAAAACTAAACGTGATAAATATATATATTCGGTAAATATATTTTGTCACAACACTGTTTATGATTATTTTGTGAAAATGTATAAATATTATTTTTAGAGTAAAAATAATGTTTGCTAACTTGTCAAACCCAAAATAATACAAACGCTTATACGACAAGCATAAAAGTTACAATGGTAATTTCTATTACCACCTAATCATTTAAAACGTAACTTACGCATTACGCGGAAATATTCATCGACACGTATGTTGTCAACGTATTATTTTGGAAAGTATTATGTAAAGAGAAAATATATTATTTTGAGAAAAATAATTATATTTTGGAATGAGAAATAAAAATATATTAAGTGGGACTTAATGAGATAGTATAAATACACATGTATTTAAATCCCCCATCCTTGGGAAGGAAAGTAAAATACCAAGTATGTACACGGAACGGTTGTCTAACCGTCTCCTAAAAATATAAGTTATAAAGCTAAGGCACGGCCATCCGTCTAATAGAATTAGCACCTGTAGGTCGTTGCACAGCTTCGGATATTCGGATCACTTGGTAGAGATACGCATTCACTGTGAGTTCATGTCCCCCTTTTCTCTAACTGTTTTCAGTTTACTTAACTGCGGGGGTGAAATACATGTTACTATGATTTACGAGTACTTTACAACGGTATGTTTAACGTAAGGAGGTGTTATACGATCATGTGAGTGGATAGGAACAACATGGGGCCATTAGTCCTCATGGAGGGACCGAGGGACAGGAGCGGTAGATCTATCTGGGTGTAGCGAGCCCAGCCCCCGGCCAAACTAGAAACGGACCGTGGGGTGACTTTGTCCACATACTTTGCCGTGGCATAAATCTGCTAGGTTTGAGTCTCCCTATTTGCACTTCACATATGTCAGTGGCCTTGCAAACCATTGGTGATCACAAGTCCTCTTACACTGCTACATACCACAATTATTTTTATACTCACAAAGGTTTTACATACTCACTTACGCATGAACTCGCTCAACATTATTGTTGATTTTTTTCAACTCACATGTATTTCAGGAAATTAAACGGATCTGGCACGGTATGGAACGTTTTCCGCTGCACTGGTCATGAAGTCATCAGGGTTTAGGGTTGTGTCTCTTACCTGGACAAGACACAATCCCTAAATCACGTTTATGTTTTGTTATAAGTTGTTATGTTTCTGAACAAGGTTATGGTTGCATGTTAAAAACAATGGTATTGTATTATGTTTTCAAAAACTTAATGGATGACTTGCATGGTTTTTAAATTCATATAGCTTTGTTATGATTAAGCTATGGTATTAAGAAGTCACACAAATTAACCACGCTTCCGCAAAGCCAGGGTGTGACAGCTTGCCAGCTGATCTACACCTTCCAAAAAAAAAATATCCATTTACTAAATTTCTAACAGTTTGCATTTCTCTTAAGCGATGCAGGTTCGACTCTCATTTGCTGTAGAGTGAGGCAGTGGTGGACAATGATAGTAGATCTAGAAACCTAGGTTCGATCATTCAGCCAAACAAGTTTTACCATTAATTCCATCGTCGTGCCTGGCGGTGGGTAGCGGGTTTTCCCCGGAATTGGTGGTGGACTCGAGTTACTCTCGGAATACTCTGTTTGGTCCAATAGGTGCCCCGAGAATGCTCGTAACTAATTTTGTTGGTCGTTCGAAAAAAAAAGTCTATCTAAACATATATAAGGAAGTTTATCACAAAGGCAGTTTAAAAATAATAAGACCATACGTAGTGGGCGATATTTTTTCAAAATTTGCCATCAAACACGCCCAAACACGCCCCCTCCCCATCCCCGTGGGAATTATTGGGCGTTATTGTTCAAAAAAGCCCCCAGACGTTTTTTAAATCACGCTTTGTGCAAAAGTGAAGGGCCAATCACATTTAATCTTCCTTTTTCTTGGCCAATAGCTTTTTTTTGTTGGGTTTTTTATTTTTATTTAATCTCTACACCCTTTTAACATAATGCTCACATCCCCAGTACACCCATTTTAGAAAAACGCCCAATAATGCCCTTGCTGACTGTACTGCCATATGACGGAAAACACCTAAGACCACCCGTAGTGGTTGCAAATTTGGGTGTTTTTGGGGCTCAATCACGCCCAATATCGCCCCTTTGCCACTATGCATGGGCGTAATTGGCTGTTTTTTGGTTTGGGCGTTTTATAAATCACGTCGGGTGGGGGAATTCTTGTCCAATCACATTTGAACTTACATTATTTGGCCAATAAGATTTTAATTTTTATTTTATTTTATTTTATTACAAAGATAATGCCCCGCAATCCCCACATCCCCACTACACCTATTTTAGAAAACGTCCAATAATACCTCATTGCTGACTGGGCTGCCACATGGTGAATATTATCCACTATGCATGGTCTAAAGGTGAGGGCATTATTCACTATGCATGTTCTAAGTGTTTGATATCTATATCTATATATATTCAAAAGTTTAGTTATATGTTCTATTTTAAAACCAAAATTTATGGTTGTTTTAAATGCACCAATACTATATTATAAAGCATTTCCTCAATGACTTCTTAAAAATTAAGAGGTACAAGAAGAAATGCTTAGTATACAACATACAAATGCATATATTAATTACATTTTGGGGGTGAATTTGTCTTTCTAACACCATCATGAATTAAATACACTTTAATATTAAAAATAAAAATGAAATAATATTAAAAAAATAATTAAATGAGAATATAATCACAATTAATTATAATAATGAAATAATAAGTTCGGTACTTAAAAGAAATTGAAAACTTGAAATGCAATTAATAAAAGAAACCTACTGGAATAAACCACAAAAGCACACCAAAGGTCCGATTTCAATCAATATGTAATAAATTTGATCGATTAAGGAATCTCCCATCATTACTATAAATTCACCATTTCACTCAACATCAACTCCTTTGTCTGCTATTGTGCGACTTAGAACCGAAAAGAAAGAGATAAGTTGATATGAAATTGATTTATCTTGGTGGAGAGACATTTCATACTTCAGCAAGGTACCCTCGCATGACTATAGTATCTGGAACCATTTACCAATGTATTGTTTAATTGTTCATAAATTTATAGTATTTTTCCTTTTTGCAGCTTCATGTATATGGAGGTGTAAAGGGGTGGGTACGAGAAAAGTTATCCATTTGGAGATAAGTCTTTATTTGGCCTATTGGTATTTCCTTTTTTAATTTCTAATTGAATATTTTTTTAACATATGATGCTTTTGTGTGATTTAATTGATACTAGGAAATATTTGAGGATGTATTGTTTGACAGGATTGGGCAGCAAACTTTAAGGGCTCCGATGTTTTCAACACGCACAAGAGATTTAAACTGATTGCGTTTATCTATACAATCATATAAAACATTTCACAAGGGTTCCAACCAAATTTAAATAATTGCAACATTTTATGTTTATAGTACAACAACTCAATGAAGTTAGTAAAGGGACAAATTAGTCTTTCTACATGAGTATAAATTGATAAATACAATTAAATTGATAACTTTATAAATTAAGTATTGTTAAATACTTGATAAAGAATTAAATCATTTGACTTAATTAAACATCATCACCTTCCTCATATTTACATTGCTTTTCCATTTCAACTTTTCCGTAACCGATGAGTTGATTGAATTTTATAATTAAACTAAATAATAAGGGTACATCAAAATATTGGGTTGTAAACGAATATGTGCTTTACTTATAAATTACTAACGGCATATGTGTGTGTATATATGGTGGATCCCAAATTTAAAATTAATATAACTCTTGAAATGAGAATTATAGGAAACGTTGATAACAAAAATAAAATAAGTAAATCAAGATAATTTGTGCTAAACATCATACAAATAAGGTTACAACCTTTTTGCAATTTTATCACATAGTTGATGAACATCATATGAAATAATAATAATAATAATAATAATAATAATAATAATAATAATAATAATAATAATATAAACAAACTTAATCAACGTTATTATGAATTTAATTATAACTATAAATGGTTTTAAAACTTTAAAGATGCTAATCAACTTGAAACGACAATTACTAAAAGGTAATGGTTTTAAAACTCAAAAGATGCTAACCAATTTGAAACGAAAATTACTAAAAGGTAATTTCATATGGTATTATCTATAATACCTAATAATTGCAACAATAATGATTAAATAATGAACTTAGTTAGAGATGGTTTAAAACTCAAAAAAATCTTCCTGCATCTTACCCCAAGTCTCATGGAATAAAGTTAAAATGATAACCATTGCATAATTAAGAACCACTTTTTAGCCCTTGGATCATATTTTGATGGTTGAGATTTTCTTGGCTTATGGTGTGGATTGAGAAGGGAATGTTGACCCGAAACACTTTCTTATCCCAACATTTTAATCTTTTATATGTAGATGATTAGCGTAAAATACAATTACAAAAGGTATTTAACTTCTATAATCATCTAATTTTTAAATTAAATAATTGAAGGTGCACGTTGGAAAAATTTTGACCCGTTTCCTATTTAATCTACCTCTTTTTTTAGTTGCAAGCGTTCATTTTGAGTATCCCGAGGCGTAAAATAATGGACGAGACACAAGAAACCATGAGAACATCTGCCTTCCCGAGTACCCACGTGAAGGTAGAACCGTAATAGTAAAACCCATAATTGCTGGGATTTTTTTTTACTTTTTTTATGAAGAATTTTGTTTGTATGTTCATTCTACATGAAAAATGGTCAAAGAACCTTTATATTGCATCCATGTGTTATGGTCGAACCGTATGCAGACTCATGTTGGTAACAGAGGCTACATTTTACTGAAAACCCCCACTAACAACTATGTTTTTGTATTCATATGTAACGGGTCAAATCAAATAATTTAAGATAAAAGCGAATTGGTTATTAAAAGTTAGCTAAAGTGTAATTTAAAAGTGTTTAAAGTCCTACATTGTTTATTTGTAAAAGGTAGCTTATTAATGTATTCATATTTGTTACAATGGGTACAAATGTTTGTCGGTCAACCTGACCCGACCCGTTTCAACCAGTTCTAAAATAACACAACTGTGCTTTCCAATGACTGTTAAAGATTTTACGGGCTGTCAGAATTTGATGGGAAGAAGTGGAGCTGTCGCCAGAGGCTTTCTGACCACAATGCCCGTCGCCGAAAGCCACAAAAAGAAAAAGAAACTATCCACTTTAACTCAAGAAGTAACCGTATGCAGACTCATGCTGGTAACAGAGCCTACATTTTACTGAAAACCCCCACTAACAACTATGTTTTTGTATTCATATGTAACGGGTCAAATCAAATAATTTAAGATAAAAGCGAATTGGTTATTAAAAGTTAGCTAAAGTGTAATTTAAAAGTGTTTAAAGTCCTACATTGTTTATTTGTAAAAGGTAGCTTATTAATGTATTCATATTTGTTACAATGGGTACAAATGTTTGTCGGTCAACCTGACCCGACCCGTTTCAACCAGTTCTAAAACAACACAACTGTGCTTTCCAATGACTGTTAAAGATTTTACAGGCTGTCAGAATTTGATGGGAAGAAGTGGAGCTGTCGCCAGAGGCTTTCTGACCACAATGCCCGTCGCCGAAAGCCACAAAAAGAAAAAGAAACTATCCACTTTAACTCAAGAAGTCAATCTTCATCATTTTATGGTATTCAAATTATTCAGGAGCCAATTTCTTATCATAACTTATTCTCAGTTCTTTTATAACTTATTATGCTTTTGTATTTGCAGATGGGCAACATCAAATACGTTTTGTGCCTAACAATGTTCCTGATCTGGTTCAAACCGAACCTGCTTTGAACTCTATTTGGGAAACCACACGCAATTCCTAGCACATAGCCGGTGTTTTTCATCAAGGTTTGTTTTCCTAATTACTCTACAAACAGTAGTTTTGATAAATTATCGTACAGTTAGTTAAAACCTTAAAACCGAGGAGTTTCAAGGCCACAAGGAATGGCTGGTACGAATTTTTTCCATTTTTAGTAATTTTTTTATTCGGGATTGACTAAACGTACCCTGTACACGATGTGACTAAAAAGGCCACAAGCTTTTACTTAGCCTTAGGCCACCAAAATGGTTGAGCTGGCCCTGACCACCGCGGTGGCGGCCACAGACTTCACTATTCCCTTCAAGAAATCCCCCAGCCACTCCCAATCCATAGTTAAGTTCGGTCCAGTTATACCCGCACATAAATAAAAGGTTCTGTCTCACATGTCATTCTCACATATATAACGAGAGAAATGATAAGTTATAAGGAGCCGTGTATATCAATAAGTAAACAAATGCCAATCATTAAAGTATATTAGATAACTAAAAAAGCCGATGGCGTCTTAGGTTAGTGGTATCACGTGTTTTTATTCTTATTAAAGTGGTACGGGTTCAAGTCTAACAAAAAAGGCAATAGTGTCCGTCTTATTGAGTCATTTTGATTTTAAATTTCAATGTTCATATGATTTCAATGGTTTGGTTTCATATAGTTACTGCTATTGAAATTTCCAATAATTAATGTTCATGGACTGATTATTCTCAGTGATCCATATGAGACTTTGGTCCCTACATATTTATACAACGTAATTTCTTTTTGTTTCTCTCACCGGCTTATTGGTTTTCTTATGCTTTATATGGGATTGGAATTCATGGGCTTTACATGAATGTTTTTTTAAAATCAATTATAAAAGTTGGTGTTTGCAGCTGTGTATTTTTCTGATAGATCTGAAGTCCAATGTCTGCATCGCTGGAAAAAGGTTCTTAATTCAGAACTTATTAAAGGTCCATAGACTCATGAGGTTTTCACCACATCCCCTCCTACTCTTTGACACGTTTGATCAAAACAGCTTTTATGGTCTCTTATTATTATTATTATTATTATTATTATTATTATTATTATTATTATTATTATTATTATTATTATTATTATTTTCGCTGTAGGAGGATGAAAAAGTCCTTGAGCTGGTGAAAACATATGGATGGGCCCACAAAATGGTCTCTCATAACACAGTCTCTTCTCAGTCGTATTGGTAAGCAGTGTCGTGAAAGGTACACGATTTGTGTATAAATCTAAAATCTTGCGAGATGTGGATTAACTATTAAAGGGATTAATAGTTTGTCTAGCAAACTTCTTCAATTGGAAAAAAACAAACATTCTACATTAGTAATGCAATATGAGCGATCTAAATGTGTGATTATTTAGGAGTTGGAGAGCTTAAAGAAGGTGTTATGATAGAGCGAGTTAAACGGTTCTCCTACTCTATTAGTTATTTTATATATGTATTAACAAATAAAAATAAAGGAACTTTCTATCAAAAGGTTCACCAACGGTTTGTTGGATGTTTGATTTGTACATATATATACTCACTATTATTGTTTATAGATGTACTCACGGTTTGTTGGATGTTTGGTTTGTTTACAACGGCTTTGATGTTTTAGCGACACATGTTAGGATCAAGACCAATGCACGAAGATGGCCTTCACATGTCCGGACATGTAAAACAAGCCGTTCTTGCAAGAACTTAAAACATATACGAAAGCTGTTGTTCGATCCTTCTTTTTGTATGTGTGGATCTCTATTCAGACATCTGAATAACATGCACATGTGTTTTGGGATAGAAAAGAGTACAACTTTTGTAGTAGTTTTGATTATCAATATAAAAGAACTGGAAAATGGAACAATTATAGCATCAACTATATTAGTTTCTACATTTGAAAGGGGAAGTTTGACACGAAAAGTCGTAACTATTTTTCAAATTTAGGTTAGTGAAGAGTGTAGAATAAAACGATTGATGAACTAACACTAACAGAGAACGAGTAGAATGGTGTAAATTGTCGACTCCGACGTAATGCTCTGCTACAAATAAACATCGTCTACAAAGAAACTTTTAACAACCTGAACCCAGCGGGTCACCCGGAGTAAACGGTTCATAGGTTAAATTATATTCTTCCCCTGTACAGAAACTTTTAGGACAAGCTGGCGATAGATGTTTCAAGTCGGATCGTTATACTTACGCATGGAATACTCTGTTTACTAATATAATTAAATAACGCGCTGCTCAGGTTAGTAGTCATCTCACAGGTTAGTTTGTCAAGCACTGTCAAACGTCTTATCACGAACAAACAATAGCTATTATGCATGCCGTGCATCGCACGGGCTTTTTCCCTAGTATATTCAAAAGTTTAGTTATATGTTCTATTTTAAAACCAAAATTTATGGTTGTTTTAAATGCACCAATACTATATTATAAAGCATTTCCTCAATGACTTCTTAAAAATTAAGAGGTACAAGAAGAAATGCTTAGTATACAACATACAAATGCATATATTAATTACATTTTGGGGGTGAATTTGTCTTTCTAACACCATCATGAATTAAATACACTTTAATATTAAAAATAAAAATGAAATAATATTAAAAAAATAATTAAATGAGAATATAATCACAATTAATTATAATAATGAAATAATAAGTTCGGTACTTAAAAGAAATTGAAAACTTGAAATGCAATTAATAAAAGAAACCTACTGGAATAAACCACAAAAGCACACCAAAGGTCCGATTTCAATCAATATGTAATAAATTTGATCGATTAAGGAATCTCCCATCATTACTATAAATTCACCATTTCACTCAACATCAACTCCTTTGTCTGCTATTGTGCGACTTAGAACCGAAAAGAAAGAGATAAGTTGATATGAAATTGATTTATCTTGGTGGAGAGACATTTCATACTTCAGCAAGGTACCCTCGCATGACTATAGTATCTGGAACCATTTACCAATGTATTGTTTAATTGTTCATAAATTTATAGTATTTTTCCTTTTTGCAGCTTCATGTATATGGAGGTGTAAAGGGGTGGGTACGAGAAAAGTTATCCATTTGGAGATAAGTCTTTATTTGGCCTATTGGTATTTCCTTTTTTAATTTCTAATTGAATATTTTTTTAACATATGATGCTTTTGTGTGATTTAATTGATACTAGGAAATATTTGAGGATGTATTGTTTGACAGGATTGGGCAGCAAACTTTAAGGGCTCCGATGTTTTCAACACGCACAAGAGATTTAAACTGATTGCGTTTATCTATACAATCATATAAAACATTTCACAAGGGTTCCAACCAAATTTAAATAATTGCAACATTTTATGTTTATAGTACAACAACTCAATGAAGTTAGTAAAGGGACAAATTAGTCTTTCTACATGAGTATAAATTGATAAATACAATTAAATTGATAACTTTATAAATTAAGTATTGTTAAATACTTGATAAAGAATTAAATCATTTGACTTAATTAAACATCATCACCTTCCTCATATTTACATTGCTTTTCCATTTCAACTTTTCCGTAACCGATGAGTTGATTGAATTTTATAATTAAACTAAATAATAAGGGTACATCAAAATATTGGGTTGTAAACGAATATGTGCTTTACTTATAAATTACTAACGGCATATGTGTGTGTATATATGGTGGATCCCAAATTTAAAATTAATATAACTCTTGAAATGAGAATTATAGGAAACGTTGATAACAAAAATAAAATAAGTAAATCAAGATAATTTGTGCTAAACATCATACAAATAAGGTTACAACCTTTTTGCAATTTTATCACATAGTTGATGAACATCATATGAAATAATAATAATAATAATAATAATAATAATAATAATAATAATAATAATAATATAAACAAACTTAATCAACGTTATTATGAATTTAATTATAACTATAAATGGTTTTAAAACTTTAAAGATGCTAATCAACTTGAAACGACAATTACTAAAAGGTAATGGTTTTAAAACTCAAAAGATGCTAACCAATTTGAAACGAAAATTACTAAAAGGTAATTTCATATGGTATTATCTATAATACCTAATAATTGCAACAATAATGATTAAATAATGAACTTAGTTAGAGATGGTTTAAAACTCAAAAAAATCTTCCTGCATCTTACCCCAAGTCTCATGGAATAAAGTTAAAATGATAACCATTGCATAATTAAGAACCACTTTTTAGCCCTTGGATCATATTTTGATGGTTGAGATTTTCTTGGCTTATGGTGTGGATTGAGAAGGGAATGTTGACCCGAAACACTTTCTTATCCCAACATTTTAATCTTTTATATGTAGATGATTAGCGTAAAATACAATTACAAAAGGTATTTAACTTCTATAATCATCTAATTTTTAAATTAAATAATTGAAGGTGCACGTTGGAAAAATTTTGACCCGTTTCCTATTTAATCTACCTCTTTTTTTAGTTGCAAGCGTTCATTTTGAGTATCCCGAGGCGTAAAATAATGGACGAGACACAAGAAACCATGAGAACATCTGCCTTCCCGAGTACCCACGTGAAGGTAGAACCGTAATAGTAAAACCCATAATTGCTGGGATTTTTTTTTACTTTTTTTATGAAGAATTTTGTTTGTATGTTCATTCTACATGAAAAATGGTCAAAGAACCTTTATATTGCATCCATGTGTTATGGTCGAACCGTATGCAGACTCATGTTGGTAACAGAGGCTACATTTTACTGAAAACCCCCACTAACAACTATGTTTTTGTATTCATATGTAACGGGTCAAATCAAATAATTTAAGATAAAAGCGAATTGGTTATTAAAAGTTAGCTAAAGTGTAATTTAAAAGTGTTTAAAGTCCTACATTGTTTATTTGTAAAAGGTAGCTTATTAATGTATTCATATTTGTTACAATGGGTACAAATGTTTGTCGGTCAACCTGACCCGACCCGTTTCAACCAGTTCTAAAATAACACAACTGTGCTTTCCAATGACTGTTAAAGATTTTACGGGCTGTCAGAATTTGATGGGAAGAAGTGGAGCTGTCGCCAGAGGCTTTCTGACCACAATGCCCGTCGCCGAAAGCCACAAAAAGAAAAAGAAACTATCCACTTTAACTCAAGAAGTAACCGTATGCAGACTCATGCTGGTAACAGAGCCTACATTTTACTGAAAACCCCCACTAACAACTATGTTTTTGTATTCATATGTAACGGGTCAAATCAAATAATTTAAGATAAAAGCGAATTGGTTATTAAAAGTTAGCTAAAGTGTAATTTAAAAGTGTTTAAAGTCCTACATTGTTTATTTGTAAAAGGTAGCTTATTAATGTATTCATATTTGTTACAATGGGTACAAATGTTTGTCGGTCAACCTGACCCGACCCGTTTCAACCAGTTCTAAAACAACACAACTGTGCTTTCCAATGACTGTTAAAGATTTTACAGGCTGTCAGAATTTGATGGGAAGAAGTGGAGCTGTCGCCAGAGGCTTTCTGACCACAATGCCCGTCGCCGAAAGCCACAAAAAGAAAAAGAAACTATCCACTTTAACTCAAGAAGTCAATCTTCATCATTTTATGGTATTCAAATTATTCAGGAGCCAATTTCTTATCATAACTTATTCTCAGTTCTTTTATAACTTATTATGCTTTTGTATTTGCAGATGGGCAACATCAAATACGTTTTGTGCCTAACAATGTTCCTGATCTGGTTCAAACCGAACCTGCTTTGAACTCTATTTGGGAAACCACACGCAATTCCTAGCACATAGCCGGTGTTTTTCATCAAGGTTTGTTTTCCTAATTACTCTACAAACAGTAGTTTTGATAAATTATCGTACAGTTAGTTAAAACCTTAAAACCGAGGAGTTTCAAGGCCACAAGGAATGGCTGGTACGAATTTTTTCCATTTTTAGTAATTTTTTTATTCGGGATTGACTAAACGTACCCTGTACACGATGTGACTAAAAAGGCCACAAGCTTTTACTTAGCCTTAGGCCACCAAAATGGTTGAGCTGGCCCTGACCACCGCGGTGGCGGCCACAGACTTCACTATTCCCTTCAAGAAATCCCCCAGCCACTCCCAATCCATAGTTAAGTTCGGTCCAGTTATACCCGCACATAAATAAAAGGTTCTGTCTCACATGTCATTCTCACATATATAACGAGAGAAATGATAAGTTATAAGGAGCCGTGTATATCAATAAGTAAACAAATGCCAATCATTAAAGTATATTAGATAACTAAAAAAGCCGATGGCGTCTTAGGTTAGTGGTATCACGTGTTTTTATTCTTATTAAAGTGGTACGGGTTCAAGTCTAACAAAAAAGGCAATAGTGTCCGTCTTATTGAGTCATTTTGATTTTAAATTTCAATGTTCATATGATTTCAATGGTTTGGTTTCATATAGTTACTGCTATTGAAATTTCCAATAATTAATGTTCATGGACTGATTATTCTCAGTGATCCATATGAGACTTTGGTCCCTACATATTTATACAACGTAATTTCTTTTTGTTTCTCTCACCGGCTTATTGGTTTTCTTATGCTTTATATGGGATTGGAATTCATGGGCTTTACATGAATGTTTTTTTAAAATCAATTATAAAAGTTGGTGTTTGCAGCTGTGTATTTTTCTGATAGATCTGAAGTCCAATGTCTGCATCGCTGGAAAAAGGTTCTTAATTCAGAACTTATTAAAGGTCCATAGACTCATGAGGTTTTCACCACATCCCCTCCTACTCTTTGACACGTTTGATCAAAACAGCTTTTATGGTCTCTTATTATTATTATTATTATTATTATTATTATTATTATTATTATTATTATTATTATTATTATTATTATTATTTTCGCTGTAGGAGGATGAAAAAGTCCTTGAGCTGGTGAAAACATATGGATGGGCCCACAAAATGGTCTCTCATAACACAGTCTCTTCTCAGTCGTATTGGTAAGCAGTGTCGTGAAAGGTACACGATTTGTGTATAAATCTAAAATCTTGCGAGATGTGGATTAACTATTAAAGGGATTAATAGTTTGTCTAGCAAACTTCTTCAATTGGAAAAAAACAAACATTCTACATTAGTAATGCAATATGAGCGATCTAAATGTGTGATTATTTAGGAGTTGGAGAGCTTAAAGAAGGTGTTATGATAGAGCGAGTTAAACGGTTCTCCTACTCTATTAGTTATTTTATATATGTATTAACAAATAAAAATAAAGGAACTTTCTATCAAAAGGTTCACCAACGGTTTGTTGGATGTTTGATTTGTACATATATATACTCACTATTATTGTTTATAGATGTACTCACGGTTTGTTGGATGTTTGGTTTGTTTACAACGGCTTTGATGTTTTAGCGACACATGTTAGGATCAAGACCAATGCACGAAGATGGCCTTCACATGTCCGGACATGTAAAACAAGCCGTTCTTGCAAGAACTTAAAACATATACGAAAGCTGTTGTTCGATCCTTCTTTTTGTATGTGTGGATCTCTATTCAGACATCTGAATAACATGCACATGTGTTTTGGGATAGAAAAGAGTACAACTTTTGTAGTAGTTTTGATTATCAATATAAAAGAACTGGAAAATGGAACAATTATAGCATCAACTATATTAGTTTCTACATTTGAAAGGGGAAGTTTGACACGAAAAGTCGTAACTATTTTTCAAATTTAGGTTAGTGAAGAGTGTAGAATAAAACGATTGATGAACTAACACTAACAGAGAACGAGTAGAATGGTGTAAATTGTCGACTCCGACGTAATGCTCTGCTACAAATAAACATCGTCTACAAAGAAACTTTTAACAACCTGAACCCAGCGGGTCACCCGGAGTAAACGGTTCATAGGTTAAATTATATTCTTCCCCTGTACAGAAACTTTTAGGACAAGCTGGCGATAGATGTTTCAAGTCGGATCGTTATACTTACGCATGGAATACTCTGTTTACTAATATAATTAAATAACGCGCTGCTCAGGTTAGTAGTCATCTCACAGGTTAGTTTGTCAAGCACTGTCAAACGTCTTATCACGAACAAACAATAGCTATTATGCATGCCGTGCATCGCACGGGCTTTTTCCCTAGTCACCTTTAACATGATAGTTAAAACAGTTATGTAATGGTATTAATCACTATCTCTGTCATAATTTTAGTCTCTCTCATAAATGCAACGTACAAATGTGCAGTAAACATTAATGATTATATTAACGTATTAGATTTTCTTAATGATGATATTGACTTAATCATATAAAAAACACGAATTTTTAAAGAAAATAAAATCCAGCCATTTTAACCTTTTAGCACCATGAAAGCTTTAATCATTTAAAATAAAGTCCAGAAACTTTAGGTACAACTTCTTTTATTGAAGACTGTTTTTTTCTAATATATTTTCTGAACTACTAAACATTGCTCTAGGAGAAATTAAGGGGGCGATTGGTTTGTGTAATGTTTTGGAATTGGAATTGGAATTTAAACATTTTAATTGTAATTGAAAATTGTCGGAATTGGAATCTCAATTGCATTTTTGTTGTGTTTGGTTGTCAAATGAATTGGAATCCATCACCCCGACACCCACAACCCACGGTTCGGGTCGAAACGGTACGGGCCAAAATGGTTCGCGTCGAAATGGTTCGAAACGGTTCGAAACGGTTCTCGTCGAAACGGTACGGGTCGAAATGGTTCGCGTCGAAACGGTTCGGATCGAAACTAGTACGAGTCAAAACGGTTCGGATCAAAACAATACGAGTTGAAACGGTGCGGGTCGAAACCGTCAAAGATTCCAATGAATTTACTTTAATTCCTTCATATATATGATTTTAGTTTAAGGAATTTGAAGGATTTTAAGCTCAATTCCAATTTCATTGTCAACCAAACACATGAAGATTGGAATTTAGATTCTAATTCCTTCAAATTCTGTGAACCAAACATCTTAAGATATGGAATTCACACTTCAATTCCTTTAAATTCAATTGAATTTCTGCGAAACAAACGCCCCCTAAGACCAATGTTTGATGAGTTGAGCTCCGTTTTCACTTCTTTGGTCCGAACAATCGAACCAAAGACGAATGTTTACGGTTTAACTGAGGTTAGATACAATTTCCATAACACTTTTTTAATGTAACTTTTTTTTGAATGGTGGAATTTATTATCGGTGTATATTTGTGTATATAATGGACCACTTGAGTTTTAGTAGAATTTTACCCATTGGGTAAATTCAGTTTACCCCCCATAAGTAATACAAAAGTTGTTACGGGCACTTCAAATTCTACGGTCCATATTCCACGGTCCCCCCACACCTATTGGAAATCTGAAATTTTTGAAAAACCGGTTTGGATTATAAAGCGAATTGGGTTGATGAACAAATATAATTGGTTTATAAAAAAAGGTTTGAGTTATAAACCAGTTTAGGTTCGAAAATGTTCGAATCTATCAAATCAATTGGAATCAGGTTCAATCTAGTTTGGGAAAAAAATGTTTTTTTGACATGTTTTTCAATCATCCCGAGTCCAAACCGGTTTATAAACGAAACTATGAATTGGCATATGAAGTGTCGGGTTAGGTCGGGTCCAAACTGGCTTTTTTACCAAAGGCGAAGCTAGCCCAAAAATTCAGAGGCATCCAAGGCAACTACTATATCCCAATGTTTTATAATTTTAAAATATTTTATTTTCTTATTTGTTTTTTTTATTTTGATATAATTTATTTTCAGTTTAAATTTAGAAGATACATGTGACATGCCCAATAATTAAAATTAAAAATAGAAATAAAATACAAGGTGATACTAATAAATTCTATAAAACTAAAATGTAAAGTATTTTCATATGATTTCAGGTAGGTGAATATCGTACTACAAAAGTTTAATTTGCGTTTTGTTTTCCTTGTCCCGCCAACGTCTTGAATCTGAGATATTGGATTGTGAACGTGTAAATAGTCACTTTCAAGTTAATGGGGAAGTAGAAAGGAATATGGTCCCATTATTAGCACAATGCTATTAGCATTTTTATCTTCATTTTGGTGTTAGTTTATACAACTAAATAAACATATAAAAGTATAAAACATTCTCAAAGTTTGATTAGGTAGTAATCAAACTCTAGGTTGAACCATGTTATGCACATTTTATAGAAACATGTTATCTACTAATGTTATCCTCCTATTTTTTTTTAAAGACGAAGAAAGAAATTCTATTTTACCTCCTATCTACTACGACAATGAAGAATCAAATTATCAGTATATGTATTCCTTTTTCTAATTCTTTTTCCATTCAGACAAAATATCAAATACAGATACCCTTATCATACAAAACGTACGAATAGAGTGAAAAGGTAAAAAAAACGTAATGACATTTTCGGAATTGTTTACTCATAGATTAATTATCAAAATCACCCTACAAATGATCTTGTAGGGTATGTAATTTTGATCTTGTAGGGTAATTTTGTAAAATGTTCTTGTAGGGTAATTTTGATCTTGTAGAGTAATTTTATAGAGTTTCATAATTACCCTACAAATGATCTTGTATGGTAATTTTGATCTTGTAAGATAATTTTGATCTTGTAAGGTAATTTTGCAGAGTATCATAATTACTCTAAAAGTATATCAAAATTATCCTGCAAGTTTCAAAATTATATTACAAGAACATTTTGCAAAATTATCCTACAAGATCAAAATTACCCTACAAAAACATTTTACCAAATTACCTATAAGATCAAAATTACCCAACAAGATCATTTGTAAAGTAATTTTAATAATTACACTACGAGCAAATAATTACGAAAATGTCACCGCGCTTTTTTTTTCATGCATTTCGTACGTTTTGTACGATAAAGCTGTTTGTACGTGAGCTTAACTCATATAACCCAATGTATAAAAATAACTCTTTAATGACAAATTTCTTTTAATCTCTGTTGCATGTGATACTTGAACCCAAGACCCCCACCACTCTCCAACCCATATGTTTTAAAGGTTTTGTATGACCGCCACCCCATTAGTGTGTATAAAAATAACGTAACCATAGTTTGAATAACAGGACTTTATCAAAAACGAGTTTCATCGGATAATAGTTTGTATCGCGAGTAACTCATTTGCGTTTGTGTTCATTTGATGAAATAGTTATAAAAAACCGATTAACTAATCCACGCTTCTACTGTCATTATTTTTTTGCTATTTTAAATATAATCTTATTTACACTTTGTCGTAAATTTTGTGACAACTGATACGTGTAAATTTACCTTATCATAATCATCATACTCAGTAAATCTCACTAATAGCAAAGCTAAGGTAAAGTCTGAGAAGGGTAAAATATAGACAATCTTATCTCTACCTGTAGAAATAGAGAGACTGTTTCAATGAAGTTATATTACTAATTTTAATATGGATATCAGATAGCCAAAAATTATATTATATTATATTAATAAATAAAAAGTGTGGATTCTGTGAGGGAGTGAACGGTAATGTGAAAGTCCAATAGAAAATAATCACATGATAGTGTAATTGATTTTTTTGCCCTACCGAATTTATCTTATTTACACACAAAATGAAGAATATATTAAAAAGTTGGCTTAGAAAAGTGGTAATTTCACTTGCCTTTTAATTAATTTTTGTTTATTTTAAATATAATCTTATTTACATTTGTAGGAATCCGTTCGTGTAAAAATTAAATAAAACTTTATTAACTTGAATTACAAGAATTAAACAGAATGAAATAAAAGTACAATACAATTACAACTGAAAAATTTGAAAATACAAGAAGAGAAAATCGAACAGAAAAACTGTTCTTGGCTGAGGACCGTGTTAGACACGGGTCCCTTAAAACAAATTTCGTGTCTCCCAGGAGAACACGTTTGTTTCCAGGATACAACAGCCCGAAGCAGTTGCACTGTCGGTCTTGACTCCAACTCGAACGAGTACCTTGATTCTTGAAGACGAGAGAAGAATATTCAGAGAGAAGGATTGTATTGCTGTGAATTCGGTGTCTTTGTTCTGCAATAGGATGCTCCTATTTATAGTTGCAAGTCTTGAAGAAACTGAAAAATGAATTAAATGGGTGAATTAAACTACATTAAACGTCTTTAATGCACTTTAATTCGTCACTTAATTCTCAGTCAAACGCATTAACTTCGTTAGTTTCGAATGCTGGAACGTAATTGCACAACATTAACTGCTGCGGGAAGCTTCTGCGCGCGCGCGCAAGACACACTGGTGCGCGCGCAGGTCTGCACCCTCATGCACGCTGCGCCCTTTTGGCTCACTGCCATGCGCGCGTGCGCCTCAGTCCCATGCGCACCTGCGCCACGTCACCTGTAAGCCTCTACGAGCACGCCACACAGTCGCGCTGTTTTGGCTCACTTTGGTGCGCCGCGCACGTCACCTCAGTGCCCATGCTCCATGCGCCAGTGCGTGCCATCACGCCATGTGTACTCGCGCGTGTACGCTCATGACTGCCACGTCATGCGCCACTGCGCGGACCCACCAGGGTCATGCGCCTGCATGCCCCGTCACCAACCACCTAGTCCTTGCAGCCTTTGCTCCACCACGCGCACGCGGTTAAAAATACAAAGGCGGCTCTCAAGCGGCTCGCCTCAGTCCCATGCGCACCTGCGCCACATCACTTGTAAGCCTCTACGAGCACGCCACACAGTCGCGCTATTTTGGCTCACTTTGGTGCGCCGCGCACATCACCTCAGTGCCCATTCTCCATGCGCCAGTGCGTGCCATCACGCCATGTGTACTCGCGCGCGTACACTCATGACTGCCACGTCATGCGCCACTGCGCGCGGACCCACCAGGGTCATGCGCCTGCATGCCCCGTCACCAACCACCTTGTCCTTGCAGCCTTTGCTCCACCACGCGCACGCGGTTAAAAATAAAAAGGCGGCTCTCAAGCGGCTCGCGGTGCGCCATCAAAGCGCCACATTGCGCCTCATCGCCCACGCCACACGCGCGTGTGCGAATTTTGCACCCTTCGCGAGTACACTTAGTGAGTGCTTCCATGAAACAATAAGGATGGAGGGTTCCCACTTAAATAACCCTTTTAGTTTCATATCTCCTCCTATGTGGGACAATGTGCCACCTTCCCACTTTTTTCAGCATTCAAGTTTCAAACACCAAACTTTGAGTATCGATATCTCGTTCATCTTAGCTCCGTTTTGGACATGATTTAGTTCGTTACGAAGCTCTTTCAACATAGAACACAAACCCACAAATAAATATATAAAACCCGCTCATTTTATTATATTTATTTATAGTCCAAAATAGGAAAAAATCATTTTCCTATATTTGTGAAAAATGCTATTTTCACAAATTTCCAAGAATTTTTTGATATGAATTTGTTACAACTGATACGAATAAATTTACCTCTATATATAAAATCTAGCTATATGGATAATCCGCTCATTTTATTATATTTATTTCTAGTCAAAATAGGAAAAAATCATTTTCCTATATTTGTGAAAAATGCTATTTTCACAAATTTCCAATAACATTTTGATATGAATTTGTTACAACTGATACGAATAAATTTACCTCTGTATATAAAATCTAGCTATATGGATAATGGATATCCCATAGTCAAAAGCTATATCAATGGTAAAAATGGAAGGGAGTGAAAAGTAACATGAAGGTCCAAAAAAGGTGGTTATGCGACAATGTACAAATTTTCTTTTTTCGGTCTACTAGATTTATCTTATTTACACATGAAATAAAGACTATAACAATAAGATAGCTTAGCACAACGGTAAGCTCGGTCACTGTAACACCTCGAATTTTTGTGTCCAATGATGTGTTAACACGTGTCATTTGATTACACGTGGCATCTACATTAAATAAAGGACTAATTTTGACAAACCTTGAAAGTATGTAAATTCGAGGGTTATAAATGTCAACCAAGGGTAAATATTCTGTATAGTAACCCTAAATAATGCTTGTACCTTCAAACGAATAAATCATAGATCGTACGGAAGCGAAACGCGGAAGAAAGTGAGAGATTACAAACCACAGGGGTTAACTGTGTCAACATGTTTAATTATACCTCTGAGTGACCCTTTAACGTTCCCGAGGCTTTGTAACAATATAATACACTCACTAGAATGCAATATATAAATTTCGCGAAGTTCCGTTTTAAAACGAGAAAGTTACGATCGAATTCGTGTGAGAAGGGTTAAAAGCGTCAATAATATAATTTAAGGCTTTCCGGATAATAAATAAATTAATCGGGGGCTTAACAATGCGGGTAAATAACGCGAGTTCCTTAACTGTAATTAATCAAGGGCCATATCGCAACGTTACCCCTTCAAACCCGAAAGGTTAGGTAATTAATTACCAAGATTTTATAACCATTACTAAAAGATTTAAAAAGATTTATTTTTAACCCCTTACGGACCGTAAAGGGTATGCCTTACGGACCGTAAGGAGGGGGAATGATTGCTGATGATCCGCCTGTGGCTTACGGACCGCAAGGCCGAAGCCATACGGTCCGTAAGCAACGCCCAGCGACAGATTGTTGGTTGTTGGCTGTTTTAAGCGGCAAAACATGAATTTATGGGTTTCTCAGGGTCATGGGCGCCCCCTACTCGACCCATAACTCTATAGGACACATGCCATCCATCCATGATCAGTTGTAGAGTGGTGTGTGATGATCTTGGACCTTGCCTTTGACTATAAATAGGTACATTGTGTTCATAACTTTCATCACAACTCAAACACACTTCACTGGTCATTCCAAAAGCTCTCAAGCATTCCTCTTTGTTCTCTAAGCAAGTCTCAACTTCTGTAAGTCCATTAGATCCTTTGTGTTTTGATTTATACTTAGTAAATAGCTAAAAACCAAACCGTCGTAAATACGGTTTGACTTCAAAATAAATCCGTAATGGCTCAGGCTTATGACGGATCAAAAGTAGTTATGAGTTGGTATTTATGTGGGTAATAAACCTCTAAAAGGGTTTCCTCTGATCACCACTCTAACTAGCTCAAATGTCGAGTCAAACGAATGCTTAAAAAGTCAACAGAAAGCTATTTTTGCGATTCTTGCATAATCTGTGATATAAATGATATGCAACCTGTTTAGACACTCATAAAACATGATATTAAGTATATAAACTTGTTTACGCTCGTTTGAATCGACCATTTTCTATATTGACCCGGTTCGGAGCCGAATGTCGCAAAAGTTTGACTTTTGCTTTGACTTCAGTTCTGACCCGTTTTAGTGAGGTATAGATATGCCTTAGGACTCTCTTAGGACCAGGTTACATGATGGTATAACCCTCTGTGACCGGTTCATTAATTGTCCGAGTCTTTTACGCATTTCCGTTAATCGCCTAAAAGTTGACCGTAACGGCCTTTTTAAAATAAAACGAGTATTTCGGACACGTGAACGGACCATAACCTTGCTTACTAAATTATAAGCATGTCCTTAAAGTTTCACGCCAATCCGAGGTCTAGAATGAGAGTTATGCTAAATGGCGCACTTATAAGAAAACTTTTGTAATAAACGGCGCAATTAGTATAACGCCTATCTAGACCAAGATTTCGTCACCAAAACCTTTACCCACTGTTGTAAAATAATATTTTTGGAATCTTAAAGATTTTTAATAATTTTTACCTTGCTCATAACCTGCGGTTATGGCTACGGTTCGGTAAATACCGAATATGCCCTTTTCGGCCAAAACTTGAGTTCTACAAGGTCTTTTGACCCGATTCCAGTTGCTACTGATTTTAAATAATAAATAAAGTATTTTAAACTTTTATAAACTGTTTGGGAAACTCAGATTTCCTGTAGAACTCGAAAAGCTCTTTAAAAGTCTTTAAAATGACCGAAAAACCCCTACGGGGCGTAATATTAACTTAAACTCGTTACGGGCATCACGGAAGGTATCCTACTGATACCACAACCTCTTTAAGGCATATTGACTTAGGAAATAAACGTAGGACTCTCATGGTTAACCGTTTCGCCTATTGCGCGCATGGTTCGGCTTATGAAACTAGTTTTCAAAAATTAGCCGATATGGGTCAAACCATATTATTTTGACCCCGAAATCCAGAGTGTGAACCTTAAACCCATATAAAACAAGTCTCTGAACTTGTTGGGTCAGAATCACACTCCATTCTCGGTTTTCGCCTTTTCGCGCGATTAAACCGTATTCACATTTCGGAACCAACCGGTCTAGGCTACGGCCAATATAAAGACTCGTTAGGATTCTAATAGGTTAATTAAAACCTTCGTTCCAGAATAGGAGCCCCAGTAAAAGCTACTTGTGACGTAATCCATTAAGGAATATACTTGCAAAGGTAAATACTTTTAACTTATTTTCACTATACGGGCTTGGGATACGGTATAATTGATGTGCGTAAGTGTGTATATGTTTTTAGATGTTTATTTAAGCCCTTTTTACACTTTTAGCCAAGTTTTAAATTTATAAAACACGATATTTACTAACACTAAACACACATATGGGCAAGTGCACCCATCGTGGACGTAGTATAGTGTTGGTAAGATACCGAGGTCGTCCAAGGACACAAGAGCTTTTAATACCGGTTTATCCTCAACGTCTAATCAAATCAAAAAGTTAGAAAAATATTTTAAACTAATAAAAACTAACTAAATGCTGAAAAATAAAATAAAATAAAAAACAGATAGACAAGATGAATCACTTGGATCCGACTCGTGTATTAGTATAACCTTTGATTATTTTCGCACTTTTGCACTTGTTTAAGAGATTATCTTAGTTATTGTAGTAGGCCCCTCTTTTGAAGGCGACGTTACCCTCAACCCAGTAGTTTGAGTCAGCAAGGATACAATCCTAAAGGGTCGGATTATTGAAAGATAATGAATTAAGTTATTAATGCAAATTATGGTAGGCCCCGTTTTCGGCGGTGACGTTACCCTCGACTAAGTAGTCTGAGTCAGCAGGGATACAGTCCTAAATAGCCGGGTTATAGTATTAATAGTAGTTAGCTTATGAGGGGGTCAAAGAGTTTGGATCCCCGCCATCCAATACCCATAGGCATTGAAGGCGGTCCTATTAAATTTGACCCAGGTCCCAAGCAGGACCTCTAAACGCTGAACAAGGGCAAGACCTTTACCAAACCGTTCCCTTAACCCCCGACCGGGTAGCCAACATACCTCCATATAGACCGTGGAGATATGAATGGTGAAAATCTTTTATTTTATATAGACAGTAAAATAATGCCAAGACACCACGGACAAACGATAAGGAAAGATCACCTTCAACATAAGTAACTAGTTATTAAAGTCATTAATACAAAACCAAATAAAAAGTGCAAAAGATTAAAAATAAAAAGTATTATACTAAACACTTGTCTTCACCAAGTGATGTAAGAGACTTAGGCAAACATGGCCTTGATTGTCAAGAACTCTTACGATCAATCTTGGATCCCGAGACGACTCACACACTCTATGATGGACAATGGATGATGGTGGTGGATGATGGTGTTATGGTGGTGATGGGTGGTGGATGAAGTGTGAGAGAGGTGGTGTGCCAAGGGATGAGAGAGAATGGAACCAAGCTCCTCTATTTATAGGCTGAACAGAACGCTGGACACGGCCCCGTGTCCGCTGGACACGGCCCCGTGCCCGTCTGACATTCTCTCTCTTCATTAATTGTAATTGCGAATTACAATTAATGCGCCTGCTGTACTTTCAACACGCCCCCGTGTCCGCTGGGCACGGCCCCGTGGTGAGCAATGGAAGCTTCTACTGGTTTGTCTTTTCTGCTGCTTCCTGGGCACGCCCCCGTGTTCACTGGACACGGGGCGTGTTCAGACTCTGTTCTTCTTCTTCTTTGTCTTGGGAGGTGCCGTTGAGGGTTCGGGCAGTTTACTTTTTGTTCCTTTTCTTGTATTTATGATAGAATTAGGGGTCTTTTTGCTTCTTTTGTGATTTTGAGCCCATTTCATCCTGAAAATACAAAAGGAAGACAAAAACACTCTTTTTCCAACATTAGTACTCAAAAAGGGTTAGTTTTATGCCTTAATTGATGTGTTTTATATGTTGCATTTTACACACATCAAATACCCCCACACTTGAACTTTTGCTTGTCCTCAAGCAAAACTCTTTTAATGTGGCTTACACTCCCAAATGGAATAGGTAGAAGAGAAGTTTTTTAACTTGTCCTAGAGTGTCGGGAATCCAAGGTTTGTATAGGTTCTATTTTTATTTTATTTACAATCTTATTCGTCATGGTTTATTTTGAACTTTTCATAAGATAAACTACTTAATTGGGCATAGCATGCCTTATTAAAATTCCATTTATATACAAGTTCACATACCTCACGGGAGATCACTCAATCACTCGGCCGAAGGTGTATATTTAAGTGAATCGCTCGAGAGCGGCACGGATTTACATTCTCCATATGCTTGCCAAGCGATCAATCCTCCTCCTTTTTAACTTTTTACCTTTGTAAATATCAAGAGGTCTTTTGGGGTGAAGGCTTGGGTTTAAAGGTGGGTGGTTGGTTAGTGGTTAGTAAAAAGGGCGAAAATCGTAACAAGTGTCGGTTTTCGTGAAATACCTTATTTTTGGTGATATTTATTTTTGAAGTATTTCTCCAAACAAGCTTTTTGTAGCTTATGTTTGTTTTTGACTTCATCATTTTTTTTTTTTTTTTTTTTTTGATCACCTTAAATGGTATGTTTATGAAGAACCGAGTTTGTTACTAAAATAAAGGTAAAAAAAAAAAAATGAAAAATGTTTTTGATGGGTAAAAAATTTGTTTTGGGGGTAATGAAATGAAAGGTTTAGGCTCAAAGGGGTTTTCTAGGGGGATTTTGGGTAGGTAAAAAAAAATGAAAAATAATGGTTTTGAAAGAAAAATAGTTAGTCCTAATGCCTCCATCATTTACTTACTTGGGTTTAAGTTGGTAAGGACCGGGAATGTATCGTCGTGGCAAGTTCTAGATTTGTAAAGACCGAGCGGCTATTCACACAAGAAACGAAAAATGAGCATTTAATCTAAATATGTGTATTTTTATGCTCAATAAAGGCTCAAAACTCACTTTTTGTGGGAATGGGTTTTTTAATGTGATCAAGCATATATAATCGAATTTTAGCTAGACTTGTTATACCGGTTCATAATTTTCTTATGTTAGTTCTTTTTATCACGACGCTATCGGTTGTAAGTTTGTAAAAATATAACCCTTTTATAACTTGTTATTCCCAACTTAAACTAAGACAAGTAAATAATAAAAATGAAAAAGTTTTTGAAAAAAATTTGGGGTGTTTAGCGGTTCCAATAGAGTTTTGTGTAAGGCTTGTTTTAGGATTTTTGCAAAATTCCAAGGTTTTAGCATCCCCCCCACACTTAAATTACACATTGTCCTCAATGTGTCCAAAAATAGAGTTTTTGGTTGATTAGAATATGTAAAAGTGTGTTTAAAAACAAAGATTTGTGTTACTGGCACTCTGGACACGGCCCCGTGGTCAAGTGCCAGTAACAAAAATTATAGAATTGAAACAGAAGCCTGGACACGGGGGCGTGTTCGCTGAACACGGCCCGTGTCCAGTTACCTGAACTGGGTGATTTCCTGCAGGGGGCTCAGCACGGGGCCGTGTTGGTTGGGCACGGCCCGTGTGGAGCCTTCTGTTCGGGAGATTTTTGTCGGTTTGTTCTGTTCTTCTGCAGGGTTCCATTTTTTTTTCTCATTCCCTTTTTCATCTATTACCACCATGAGTGTGATTTATTCTGCAAAAACTAAAAGATTAAACTAAACTAAGGATAGGTCCGCGGAATGCCTCCGTGGTGCGCCACGTTTATAAGGGTCCTTGGCTAGACCCAATTCCCGGTCACACGTCTTTTGATTGGGGTGCCTTGCCTCCCAAGTTACACCGTCGGAGAGCGGCATCCAAGCTTGAGTCGATAACCTTCATGTAGTGGATCGGGTCGTCATCCTCTATTCTTTTCCCAACTCCGAACTTTACCTCATCGTCCCCGTATCTCAAAGTTAGTGTCCCGTCATTCATGTCCACTACTGCTTGTGCGGTGGCAAGGAAAGGTCTCCCTAGAATAAGAGGGACCTCGGTGTCTTCCTCCATGTCGAGTATGACAAAGTCAACAGGATAAACGAATCTGCTTACCCTTACCAAGACATTCTCGATGACACCTTGCGGGAACTTGACTGATCGATCCGCGAGTTGTATGCTTATTTTTGTGGGGCTTGTGGTTCCCAAGCCAAGCCTTTTGAACATTGAATAGGGCATGAGGTTAATGCTAGCCCCTAAGTCGGCCAAGGCATTGCGAACGGGAGATTCCCCTATTGAGCACGGAATCGTGAAACTTCCGGGATCGATCTTTTTTTCGGGTAGTTTATTGAGCACAAGGGCAGAGCATTCTTCGCCTAAATTAACTAATTGCAAATTTTCAATTTTCTTTTTATGTGTAAGGAAGTCCCTCATAAATTTAGAGTATTTGGGCATTTGGGTTAGGACTTCGATAAAAGGAATATTGACATGCAATTGTTTTAGCAAGCTTTCGAATTTTGCGAATTGCTCGTTGGTTTTTTGACGAATTAACCTACCGGGGTACGGAACCCTAGGAGCCTTGGTAGGCTCTGTTGATGGTGGAGGGTCCTTCTCCTGCAGATTTGTTGGCGTTGATTCTTCAGCGGTTGGAGGTACTTCTGCAGGCCCTACGGTCCGGTTTCGTAGCGTGATGAGGTGAACTTGCGCCTTCGGGTTGGTTTCGGTATTGCTAGGTAATGCGCCTTGTGGTCTTTCGGAAAAATTTTGAGCTAGTTGATTTATTTGTTTTTCTATGTTTTGAATGCTAGCCTGTTGATTCCTAAAGTTTGATTCTAATTGTAGGAATCTTTCCGAATTTTTCTTGTCAGTGTCAGAGACGAGGCGAGATATAGTATCTTCGAGCCTTTCTCTTCCACTTTGTTGTTGAGTGAAATTTTGTGACTCATTTCTTGATTGCTGAAAGTTTGTTCGTTGTGGTTGTTGGTTACTACTATTGCCGGGCTCCCTCCAACCAAGGTTTGGGTGGTTTCGCCATCCTTGGTTGTAGGTCCCCGTTGGAGGACCCGACGGCCTAGGTCTATTATCAATGTAGTTTACCATTTCTTGTTGATCGTCCGTTTCTTTCATGCAACTCCAATTTTCATGTGACCCACCACACCCCTCACAAGCCATAACCGAGGCTGTTTTTGTTGTTTCTAATTTTTTTATTTTTGAAGAAAGGGCCTCGATTTGGGCTTGTAAAGAGGTGCTTTCGTCTACCTTATGGGCGCCCGGGGCGATAGTTTTATTTCCCCGGGGAGTGTGCCATTGAAAATTGGTTTGAGCAATTTCCTCAATCTGATTATATATTTCGTGTGGGCGTCGATTACCTAAAAGTCCCCCGGAGCTAGAATCAAGTGTCTGCCTAGTATGTGGCAACAACCCATTGTAGAAAGTGGATACTTGTTGCCATATTGCGAGGCCGTGATGGGGACACTTGCGTAATAGCTCCTTGAACCTTTCCCAAGTTTCATATAAGGATTCCCCGTCCTCTTGTGAGTATGTGTTAATTTCAGCCATTAATTTAGCAGTTTTGGAAGGAGGGAAATACTTATATAGAAATTTTTGGGCTAGTTCATCCCAGGTGTTTACCGATCCAGCTGGGAGGGTGTTGAGCCAAGCTTTCGCTCGGTCTTTTAGTGAGAATGGAAACATACGAAGGCGGATGGCGTCGTTTGATGCTCCATTGATCCGAAATGTATCACATATTTCTAAGAAATTAGTTATATGCAGATGGGGATCCTCGTCCGCGAGCCCGTGAAAGGTTGCGGAGTTTTGGAGCATTTGTATCAAGTGCGGTCGAAGTTCGAAGTTATTGGCTTCGACATTCGGGGCATTAATAGCGGCGCCGAGATTACCTACGGTGGGCCGTAAGTAATCCATGAGGGTACGTTGGTCCGCCATTGGGGGTGGGTCACCCGAAACTTTCTCTTGGTTTTTGGCTTTTAACCTTTTTCTGAGAAAGCGTTCGGGTTCTTCTAATGGTTCCTTTATGTCTTTATTGGAACTGGAGCTCATACACTACGCGAGGGTGGCGTCGGGTTCCAAGTCCTGCAATAAAAACAGAAAAGAATGTTGGTCAGAAGGTTCACCACGGCCCCGTGTCGAGCGAACACGGCCCCGTGGTCGGAGGTACAGTGGTTGTTTTTCAGATCCCAGTTACTGGAAGTTGGACACGACCCCGTGTTGCACCGACACGGCCCCGTGGTCAGCCTTCTGTTAACTTGAAAAACAAAAACTGCCAGTAACGTTGCTGAGCACGGCCCGTGTCCGACCAGGCACGGCCCCGTGCTGAGCTCTGCAGAAGCTGAAAAATCTGAAAAAAAAATCCTAAAAATTAAAGAAAAATAAAAAGATGATTAGGCCGTTGATTCCTAACTTTCTTAAAATCCTTGTGTCCCCGGCAGCGGCGCCAAAAACTTGATGTGCGTAAGTGTGTATATGTTTTTAGATGTTTATTTAAGCCCTTTTTACACTTTTAGCCAAGTTTTAAATTTATAAAACACGATATTTACTAACACTAAACACACATATGGGCAAGTGCACCCATCGTGGACGTAGTATAGTGTTGGTAAGATACCGAGGTCGTCCAAGGACACAAGAGCTTTTAATACCGGTTTATCCTCAACGTCTAATCAAATCAAAAAGTTAGAAAAATATTTTAAACTAATAAAAACTAACTAAATGCTGAAAAATAAAATAAAATAAAAAACAGATAGACAAGATGAATCACTTGGATCCGACTCGTGTATTAGTATAACCTTTGATTATTTTCGCACTTTTGCACTTGTTTAAGAGATTATCTTAGTTATTGTAGTAGGCCCCTCTTTTGAAGGCGACGTTACCCTCAACCCAGTAGTTTGAGTCAGCAAGGATACAATCCTAAAGGGTCGGATTATTGAAAGATAATGAATTAAGTTATTAATGCAAATTATGGTAGGCCCCGTTTTCGGCGGTGACGTTACCCTCGACTAAGTAGTCTGAGTCAGCAGGGATACAGTCCTAAATAGCCGGGTTATAGTATTAATAGTAGTTAGCTTATGAGGGGGTCAAAGAGTTTGGATCCCCGCCATCCAATACCCATAGGCATTGAAGGCGGTCCTATTAAATTTGACCCAGGTCCCAAGCAGGACCTCTAAACGCTGAACAAGGGCAAGACCTTTACCAAACCGTTCCCTTAACCCCCGACCGGGTAGCCAACATACCTCCATATAGACCGTGGAGATATGAATGGTGAAAATCTTTTATTTTATATAGACAGTAAAATAATGCCAAGACACCACGGACAAACGATAAGGAAAGATCACCTTCAACATAAGTAACTAGTTATTAAAGTCATTAATACAAAACCAAATAAAAAGTGCAAAAGATTAAAAATAAAAAGTATTATACTAAACACTTGTCTTCACCAAGTGATGTAAGAGACTTAGGCAAACATGGCCTTGATTGTCAAGAACTCTTACGATCAATCTTGGATCCCGAGACGACTCACACACTCTATGATGGACAATGGATGATGGTGGTGGATGATGGTGTTATGGTGGTGATGGGTGGTGGATGAAGTGTGAGAGAGGTGGTGTGCCAAGGGATGAGAGAGAATGGAACCAAGCTCCTCTATTTATAGGCTGAACAGAACGCTGGACACGGCCCCGTGCCCGTCTGACATTCTCTCTCTTCATTAATTGTAATTGCGAATTACAATTAATGCGCCTGCTGTACTTTCAACACGCCCCCGTGTCCGCTGGGCACGGCCCCGTGGTGAGCAATGGAAGCTTCTACTGGTTTGTCTTTTCTGCTGCTTCCTGGGCACGCCCCCGTGTTCACTGGACACGGGGCGTGTTCAGACTCTGTTCTTCTTCTTCTTTGTCTTGGGAGGTGCCGTTGAGGGTCCGGGCAGTTTACTTTTTGTTCCTTTTCTTGTATTTATGATAGAATTAGGGGTCTTTTTGCTTCTTTTGTGATTTTGAGCCCATTTCATCCTGAAAATACAAAAGGAAGACAAAAACACTCTTTTTCCAACATTAGTACTCAAAAAGGGTTAGTTTTATGCCTTAATTGATGTGTTTTATATGTTGCATTTTACACACATCAATAATATTTACCGCTTGATTGAGCATCATATCTTCCATCGCTTAGGTGGTTAATTGAATAATGTGATCGGCTCATTTAAACAGTTTTGTTTCTTAAAAGCCTTTGGGGGGTTAATGACCGTTGTCCCGAATATCCTTGGCATCATTTTACGAAATGGCCACGACCTCGACATCCCGGTGTAGGCGTACACCCGGTATATTATGTCGACATTATTATTTAAAAGATGTAGCCGTTGGTTTTTATACTACGGTTTTACGCAATGTGGTGTGTCTATTAATCTTTAACCCGGACAGGATCCGGGCTACTGAACGCATAAAAGGACATGTAATACGTTCAAAAGATTTTAATAATTTTCCCAAGTTATAAAAGAATTTGTGCCATGTGCATTCAAATCAATTCTAAATAAACATTTTCAAATGTGTCAGTTGAACGTATTTACCAGTGTAAACTGACGTATTTTTTCCCAAAAGATTAAGTGCAGGTACTATACGAAATTGGCTGGTAATAGCTTCCTAAGCATCACGAATAGTCTCGCAAACTCGATGTTGTATCTGAATGAACAATATTTTATCATTATTTTGATCCACTGTGGATACATTCGACTTCTGTAATACATTTGATATTACAACCAGAGGTTGAAGTATATATTTATCTTTAAGCTTCCGCTGTGCATTCATATAATTGTGTGGTTGACTATATTGTTGCCAACTACGTCACGGTAATCCCCCACCGGGCCCACTGGTGATACACGTGGAAATCGGGGTGTGACAGGTTGGTATCAGAGCCAACATTGAATGAATTAAACACTATCTTAATGTGTTTAATCTCAGTGACACAATTGCACATACTTGAGTCTAGACAAGAACTTAGGACAAATTCGAATTGTTATTCCAATTTTGTCTTTATCTTTTATTATTGGTATTTAAAGTTTTATAAAGCAGGAAACATGCCGCCAGTGATATTCCGAGGAAGAGGAAGGGGAAGACGAGGCAGAGGAGAGATCGTTACTCATCACGATCACGAAGCCGGACCTTCAGGTACGCGAGCTCCTTCGACTACAAGGAGTGAAGAACCGCAGAGGCGAAGAGACCTTTACGAACCTGCGAGGCATTCCACCTCGCACAGCTCGACGCCATCATACCGGCACTCTTTCGGGCCAAATTCAGAAAATGATCCCAACAACCCGCAACCCTCCTTCATACCTCTACAGCGTTCGGTATCACACCGAAATTATGACGACCCTACTCCATACTTCATAGGTCAGTTTAATCCAGCTGACTACATACAGGAACCTTCAGGCTTTGTTCCATTAGGGCCACAAGATCACTTCTCCGAAGATCATATGGACGAAGATACTGATCCGACAGAACCTGCTCGTGGTACGCCCACGCATCCAATAGAAGTCTCTGATGGGTCATCCTTCCATGGCACACCCTATCAGGGGCCTGATAGCTTTCAAGCGTTGTTCGACCGACATGAGTGGTAGTACACGCCACCTCAGCAGACATCACAACAACCGCGACATCCGCAAGATCCTTCCGAGGATTCACGCTTCGTGGCAGTTACGCCACCACCTCCGCCACCGGCGCAACCAGTAATCCCTGATCCGCCAAGGCGTAGGAGGACAAATACTCGTATGTCCACACGAGGAGGAGGGGGTATCCACTTCAGCACCCCTCGACACTCTAGTAGTAGCCACTATCCGCCACTACAAGAAGAAGGACCTTCAAGTCCTATACAGGAGGCGAACTCCGCACCAGCTGCACCAAATTCGCCACCATTTGGGTATGACCAACCCATACCTGCTTACACGGGTCCAACGGCTTACAACCCGTTCGAACCGTCGCAAGCGCATTACAACTACAATTATGTGCGCGACCCATATGTGGTGTCGGCTAGATATAATGCACGCTATCCTGACGGAGCTCATGGGAACATGGGAGCACCGGACTACTCAGCTCATGGGTATCCAATACCTCCCAGACCTCCAGTTCCGCAACAAGCGCCACAACCACGTTTCTCTCCTCCTGAACAGGAAGAGATACTCCAACGACTAGATCGCGTGGAGAGAGAGTTCGAGGAAGAGAAAAAGAGCCACCGAGGATTTCTCAAAGGCTTAGCAAACCTACTAAAGGGCAAGAAGAAGAAACGTGACCATTAGTCCTTATGTACGTTCTAATGTAATGTTTATTTTAAAAAGAAGTCCCTGCGTGGACATTCATCGTATTTCAGTCCCTACGTGGACTTATCTTTTAGTCCTTGCATGGACACTTATCTTATATTAGTCCCTGCGTGGACTTGTCACTTATTTTAAACCTCTATGGAGGTAAGTACTATTTGAAAGACCGGTTTAGGGCAATAAGTGATTGTATTTGAGATTATGGAACGTATGTTATGAGTTTTGTTTTAATATGTATGAAATAAATCGAAACCATTCCTTTTAAAATTGATCTGCCTAAATAAAGAATCTTAAGGGTGAAACCTAGCCTGGTGTCTTTTAAGATCCGGCCAAGATGGTAAGACCTAATTGAAAAGATTCTGATTCCCTGTTAACCTCTGCAAGCATGTTGACGATCATGGCAGATGTGATTCGTTAAAATCACACAAGTCATTCTTATACAATAATCCTTTAAAGGATTTCAAAGACCCAACTAAATGATTTATAAGTCATGGGCAAGGATCATCAATAAAGGTGATCAAATTATTAAAACATCCATTAGAGATGTAGTGCCTACGGGCCAATCATGTTAAAACATCCATTAGTGATGTAGTGCCTGCGGGCCAACCTTATTAAGACATCCATTAGTGATGTAGTGCCTACGGGCCAACCTTATTAAAACATCCATTAGAGATGTAGTGCCTACGGGCCAACCATATTAAAACATCTATTAGTGATGTAATGCCTATGGGCCATAATAATTGTCTTATAACGACAAAAGACAGTGGTGGTTTATGACTCCCTGTCAGAAAGAGATAAAAGAACTACGGTTCAAATCTCTATGCCTTTGATTCTCTGAAATCTCGGCTAATATTATAAAACATCCTCGTGATTAGGCTTTACGCCGCCAATATTATTATTATAATTAAAATAGGATATACTCAAATCCTAAAATTAAGTGAGTAATAAGTTAACCAAATATGGTCTCTATTACCATGGTTAACGAATTGTCATAAAAGATAATTCTATAATAAGCTCCTGAATAAAATTTTGTTATCTTCTGTAACAGATTCAAGTTACAATGGCGGATCCCAATGGAGAGAATAGCCATACAAATGAAGATGACTACGACAATGCGCAAGTGCATCTGACAGGTACACAGCTAAAGGCTCTGATTGACAACGCTGTTCAGGCAGCTCTGGATCGTCAATATACTGAGTCTCAAGGCAGAACCGTATCAAAACCACCCTCCAAACCAAAGTCACAATCCAAACCACTCTCCAAACCCAAGAAAGATGACGATAATCACTCGTCAGCTGAGAATAGTATTCGTCGTGAACGAGAATATACTGATGCGTCCGGTGCCAAGGGTTGCACCTACAAGTACTTCGTGTCTTGTAAGCCCCGGGAATTCACAGGGGAGAAGGGTGCTGTTGATTGTATCACCTGGCTGGATGAGATGGACACTATTGTGGACATCAGTGGGTGCGCGGAGAAGGATGTGGTGAAGTTTGTGTCACAATCATTTAAGGGCGAGGCCCTAGCGTGGTGGAGAGCGTTGGTACAAGCATCGGGTAAGTCTGCTCTATACAAGATGACATGGGAGGAATTTATTGCTCTCATTAAAGAAAACTACTGCCCTCAGCATGAGGTGGAGAAGATCGAGTCTGATTTTGTGTCATTGGTAATGACAAACCTGGACTGCCAGGCCTACTTGACGAGCTTCAATACGATGTCTCGCCTGGTTCCGTACCTTGTGACACCAGAGTCCAAAAGAATCGCTCGTTTCATTGGGGGATTAGAGCCTGCGATAAAGGCTAGTGTGATGGCCTCTCGGCCGACGACCTTCAGGTCAGTAACTGACCTCTCCTTGTATCTCACTTTAGATGCTGTCCGTCTGAGGACGCTAAGGAGCAAGGAGGCGGAAAAGAGGAAACGTGAGGACGACACCTCACGGAGGTCAGGAAAGAAACACCGTGGAAACGGTGAAGGCAAGAGAGGGACTGAAGCAAAAAAAGATGGCCAAGCTGGAGAAAGGCCCAAATGCAAAATCTGCCAGAAACCCCATTCTGGAAAATGTAGGTTTGGGTCAAATTCACAGTCCCAGCCAAAGTCTTTTGCCTGTGGACTATGCAAGTCCAAGGACCATAAGACGGTGGACTGCAAGAAAATCAAGGATGCAACATGCTATGGTTGCAATGAAAAGGGGCATATCAAGAGTAACTTGTAACACCCCGTGTTTTCCCAAAAGTCAAAGTCAAGAGTTGACTGTTATTGGAATTAAAGATCAATAAAGATTAATTTCATTTTAGTTTCATTTTTGATTTTCATATTATTTGGAGTAAGTGTTGTATAATCAAACTAATCGGCCGATAATCGAACTGTGAATCAACGATCGACTGTGAATGATAGGAAGTAACAATGCAATAAAGCTAGTCAATCAATAATCAAGCTAATCAAATCAATCATCGAACTCAAGTATGGATAATTTTAATGCTTTTATATGTGTGTGTGTGTGCCTTACGTGTTACTTGTGCATGTTTACTTTTATGTTAAAGTGTGTGGTGAATCAATCAAATCAATCGAGACTCAAAGGTGAATCAAACTCAATGGAAATCGAACCCGAAATGGTGGTAAGGATGCTCGTATGTTAGATATAGTAGTTGAGACTAAAAGTAATTTGATTAGGAATTCCATCATTCTCAAATCATCATTCATCGAACTCGAAATATCAAAAATCGTCGCGAAACACTCAAAACCAGGCAAGCCGATCGAACAGGGCAACCTGATCGAACAGGCTAGCCGATCGAACAGGCTGTTCGATCGGACAACTGCTCGATCAGGGATGCTGTTCGATCAGCTGACCCTTTCCTCTTTTGGAAGCCTATAAATAGGGCTGTCCTTGTCAAACTTTCCACTTTTGGAAAGCTCTGACCGACCAGCCTCTTCTTCTCACTAAATCTCAGATTTCTCTCAAACCGGTAAGTATTTCGCTCTAATCCTTGTACGTTTTTGTTCATTAATCGATTCTACATCTTTCTATCTTTCAAAACTTGGATTTCATCCATGAAATCACCAAGATCTAGGTGTTCTTGGGTGATGTCATCATGTGTTCTTCAAGAACACTAAGTTTTGACATCATCCCACCATGAATAGCTTAGACCTAACCGATTTCCACATAAATAACCTAAAATCTACCAAAGATCTTAACATTTCACGGTGGAAAAGGATTGGAAGATGGGTTTTCATCTATCTTTCAACTCTTTTACACTCAAAAAGGTGAAAACGAAGCTTGAACCGATTTACAAATCAATCTAAACAAACACATGGTTCAAGATTCGGGTTCTACCAAGAGATATACCGATTTCGGGTTAAACGTTAAACTTAAGTTCCAAACCGCCTCTGGCCGAGCTTGGGTGATTCCTGCTCGAGTCAGTAGACTAAGTAGGGACTTCAGCTTTGTGGTTCAACTCGTAGTCAAAATATCTCTAAAACATCAACAATTAACGGGAATAACCAAGTGTTAAGTGATAGGTTAACCGAATCGAGAAGCTGGCCGAACGGCTAGGCTGTTCGATCGAACAGCCCAACCGAACGACTACGCCAGCCGATCGGCTAGGCTAACCGATCGACTAGCACTTAGACCCACAAACTCACAAGGTGTAGTATTGAGTGAGTTCTGTTCGATCGATCGAGCCACTCGATTGTAATCATTACTACTCGAATCATGAGATACTACACTTCAAGACACTTAGACTTTTTCGAAACATTGGAATGTCACCCGCTCGAGCATGCCAACCGATCGAGTGACATATTTGAAAACAATGAAGTGCTAGCCGATCGGTTGGGCTAACCGATCGAACAGCCCGTTCGATCGGCCAACTTGAAAGGTAGTACAAACCATCATACACAAACACATCCTTCACATCAAAGGAAGAAACAATCCACTTGAAGGAACCAGCCGATCGAGCCAGCCGGCCGATCGAATGGATGTTCGAACGGATTTTCAAACCAATCGAACAGCCCACTCGATCGAACAGCTGTCCGATCGATTGGTCTATCCGATCCAGTTTCCACTGTTCACTCTTCCGCATTACTCATTGTACTGTTATCGAACTATTCAGGCTAACCTAATCTCAGTGCTCCTTTCAATCCACAATCAACCACTGTGAGTATACTCGATCCCTTTTTGCTTTCCGCACTTTTGGGTGTTACATACGTAATCTATCAAATTCACAAACAACACAAACTATTTGAACGCTAACCTACTTGCATGTATTACTTGTCTAAATGATTGCTGTTTATTATGTTTACACGTGGAGTGCTATCTACCTGCTTTAGCAACGTAGTACTATAGTTTGGACTCAGCACCCGTTCACACGGGGGTTGCTAAGGACAATTACTTGCATGGATTACAGTGGTAATCATGTATCGCGAACTGTCTCGGACAGTCAACTCGAAGTCGTTGGTATCGATGGTCCCATGTTGATAATTTACATGCATCGTTTGCCCTTGTGTACGTGCTTGGTTATGCGTAAACTTTTCGAACTTTATATGCTATATCAAACTTGTGTACTCACCTTTACATTATATGTATTGACTTTTATTTTAACGTATGTGACAGGTGTTTAAGCTACTAGCGTGCTAGGGAAGCGAGGCAATAATAAGCTTCTAGGAGCCTGTGACCTTAGGACAGTGTCCACATACCTGTTCCAGGGCCATAATTATCTGTAGATCTTGTACTGGCACCTGTAGTCAGTAAGATCTATAGTTAGCCGTCTAGAAGTCTTAAAACAATACTTAAATTCGGTCTGTAATAATTAAGAATCCGAGTTGTCGGAACAGTTCCCATATTGTTTAGTTGATTTCTATGATAACTTGTTATTGTTTGGGACACGGTATGGGACGTGTTATATAACTGAATTGTATGATAGTTGTTGTGGAAACTTCTGAACAATCTGTTTCGCTCAGTGCCGCGCCCCGATGATTCCGCCATCGGTTGGGGTGTGACAGATTGGTATCAGAGCCATAACTATAGGGAATTAGGTTAGACACGATCTAGTCCGGATCGCTGTCTTAGAGACCTAGACTATAGTTAGGAACCAAGAGACCAAGATTATGTGCTTATTTTATGTTGTTTCCTTCTATTCTATCATTACATCCGAACTCCGAGCCAAATTTTGTAATTTGGACGGGATTAGGAGTGAAACCCGCGAATTCCTGCCTAAATTACAACTTTTGCCAATTATTTTGTGCGATTTTCTATCAACAAACGGGGGAGAATTATACCAAATCAGGGCTGAAACCCGTAATTTGATGAAAACTTTTCTCTAAAGTTTTCTTAAAACAAGGAAGAAATTGCTGAGCTAGGGGTGAAACCCTAACCTTGGCAGTTATTCCAACTTTATTTTATCTCGCCAAGGCAATTGACGGACTCCAACGACCTGAACTCACGAGTATGGCCTAGAATGCGCATGCATAATGCCCAAGAATCGAGGCAGAAACATGTCCCCTAGAGTCGAAAGTGACGACAAGTTAACTGTGAATAGTTAAATTGCCATGGTTAGTCAAAGTCTAGTAGCCGCAGACAATCCATTTTCCGATTTTGAGTGTTGCTTTGTTGATTTTATATGATTTACCTGTTTACGTGTTTTAAGATTCGTTGATTGCTCCATTTGTTATCGATCTGCGTGACCTTTGTTGCTATCCTATCTCGATTCAAACCCCTGTTGATGTGATCTAAACGAAATCAGTGTGCTATGCTACGTTATACGACTAAGTTAGACGATACAATGTGATGCTATCCGATATGCAAAACGAACGACACTCGACTTGTGGTTATAGGTTTCTGTTTTCTGACCGCCTCTGTGATAAAAGTGCGTACGTGTTTAGGAAATTAAGTGCTCTATTTGCTTAATTGCTTATGTGCTCTAATTGCTTCTGTGCTTATGTGCCTCTATGATTATGTGCTTATGTGTTTATATGTGTTACGTGACGTGAGATGCGACGTGATTCTAAGCTTTAGTAAACTAAGACGTGCGAGATTCGAATTCGTTGTGTTGAGCCCTATGGCGATGTCTATTGCAGACCATGTCGTCATCATCAAGAATTCGCCAAAACCTTTTCCGTCAGGAAAAGAGAGACCGACGTCTCGCCAAGCTCATCTCAAAGTCTGTAGCGAAAGCTGTCAGTGAGGTGTACGAAAACACCAGCAAGTCGTCGGAAGAATCCCGAACCCTCACTGAATCCAGCAAAGCTCCGTTCAGTTTCAAGCAATTTAAGGCATGTGGACCGAAGGAGTTCACCGGTGAAGAGGGCCCTACAGGCTTATTTCACTGGTTTGACTCTGTGGAAGTTACCCTTCGTCAAAGCGGATGCCCGGATCATCTTCGAACTCTCAATGCTACCGGTGTCTTCCAGTCGCGGGCATTGGACTGGTGGACAGCCGAAAGGAATAAGCGCGGGAACGACGCTGCCTACGAGCTGACGTGGGAGGAACTGAAGGCTATCATGCTGGACGAGTTCTGTCCTCCCCACGAACGCCAAAAGTTGGAGGATGAGTTCTGGACCATCAAGCAGAAGGAGGGCGACAACGCTGGTCTCACCGCCCGTTTCAAACAACTGAGCATTATCTGTCCAGACCAGGTCAAGACTCCCGAAATGACCATCAAGAAATACATCCGTGCTCTTCCGGATTGTGTTGCAGATTACGTGTTCGCCGCCAAACCCGCATCAATCGAGGAAACCTACCTACTCGCTGCCGAGATTAACGACAAGCGAGTTAAGGCTGGTGTCTGGGATAAGCCATCCAAGTCGTTGCATCAAGTTACTGCCGCATCAACCGACAACCCTACTGCTCAAGCCTCCAAGTCCTCGAGAAGAAGAAAGAAGAACAAGAGTTGCGCCGCCGCAACCAATGCTGCTCCTCTTCAGTCAGTACCGCAACAACAGCAACAACCACAGCGCACTGCGCCAGTGATCAATGCGCCGCCGGCTAAGCGTGCGTACACCGGCCCCCACCCACTCTGTGCTACATGTTCTTATCATCACCCGGTGGGTGTGGCCTGCCGTTTCTGTGTCCACTGCAACGTTTACGGGCATTTCACTGCAAATTGCCGCTATGGTCCTCGTCAAACGCAAGCTCAAGCCGCTGTTAACCAAGCCCTGCTACCTGCTCCTCAAGCTCCTCAAGCTCCTCAAGCTGCACAGGCCCCGGCAAACAATGTTCGGACCTGCTTTGCATGTGGTGACCCTAACCACTTCGCAAACCGGTGCCCGAACAGAGTGGTGAAACAAGAAGCCCAACAACCCCAGCAACAACAACAGCAACCTCAACAACAAGCCGCTCACGCCAGAACTTTCAACATCAACGCACGCCAGGCTCAAGCTGATAACAACGTGGTCAATGGTACGTTCCTTGTGAATGGTATATATGCATCATGTTTGTTTGATACTGGAGCCGATAACTGCTTTGTGTCATTTGAGTTTGAGAAACTTCTTAGACGTAAGCGCTCTTATCTTTCGTCACCCTTCGAAGTAGAAGTTGCTACCGGAAGAACCATTGCTGTCAATTCTGTGCTCCGTGATTGTACTCTCGAGCTCAACAATCATATATTCCCGATTAATCTCATTCCAATGCAGCTCGGAAGTTTCGATGTCATAGTAGGCATGGACTTTCTTCGTGAAAACCATGCTGAAGTTGTGTGTTCCGATAAGATGATTCGTTTTGTGCTAGCTAGTGGTGATATTCTACGTGTTTATGGTGAAACTACTGCAAAAGATCTCAAGCTCATGTCATGTCTTCAAGCTCGCAAATATCTCCGCAAGGAATATCGAGCCTTCTTGGCCAACATTGTTGTAGCAGAGACGGACAAGAAAAGGAAAGTTGAGGTCAAGGATGTTCCTGTTGTCCGAGAATTTCCTCAGGTGTTCCCTGATGATCTTCCTGGATTACCTCCAAGTCGTGATATCGACTTTCGAATCGACCTTATTCCAGGAGCCAACCCAGTGGCCAAAGCTCCGTATCGACTCGCTCCATCTGAGATGCGAGAACTCTCAAACCAACTCCAAGAGTTACTTGAAAAAGGCTTCATTCGCCCGAGCACTTCTCCATGGGGCGCACCAGTCCTTTTTGTCAAAAAGAAGGACGGGTCGTTCCGAATGTGCATCGATTACCGGGAATTGAACAAGCTGACCATCAAGAACCGATATCCCTTACCAAGAATCGATGATCTGTTTGACCAACTACAAGGTGCTCAGTGTTTCTCCAAGATTGATCTACGTTCAGGCTACCATCAGTTGCGGATTCAAGAGGAAGACATACCCAAAACCGCTTTTCGAACCCGATACGGCCACTACGAATTTGTTGTCATGCCTTTTGGTTTGACCAACGCACCCGCGGTCTTCATGGATCTGATGAACCGCGTGTGTAAACCGTTCTTAGACCGTTTCGTCATTGTATTTATCGACGATGTCCTGATCTATTCCAGATCGAGGGCCGAACATGCGCAGCATTTGCGATTGGTTCTCGAGTTGCTTCAGGGAAACCAACTCTACGCCAAATTCTCCAAGTGTGAGTTCTGGTTGGAGGAGGTTCAATTTCTGGGACACATTGTGAATAGTCGGGGTATACACGTTGATCCTGCAAAGATTGAGGCAGTCAAGGGATGGGTTACGCCAAAGAATCCGTCAGAAGTTCGCTCTTTTCTCGGATTAGCTGGCTACTACCGGCGATTCATCGAAGGATTCTCAAAGATTGCTGTACCGCTTACCTCCCTTACTCATAAAGACAAGCCTTTTGTGTGGGGAACCGCGCAGGAGACTGCTTTCCAAACCCTCAAACACATGCTGTGCCATGCACCAGTTCTTACACTGCCGGACGGAAGCGATGACTTCGTTGTCTATTGTGATGCTTCAAACCTTGGACTTGGCTGTGTTCTCATGCAACGAGACAAGGTTATAGCTTACGCATCTCGACAGCTCAAAATCCACGAGAAGAACTATACAACCCATGACCTTGAGCTAGGCGCAGTTGTCTTTGCCTTAAAGATTTGGCGACACTACCTGTATGGTACAAAGTGTACGATCTTCACCGATCACAAGAGCCTACAACATATCTTTAACCAGAGAGAACTCAATATGCGTCAACGCCGATGGGTAGAACTCCTCAACGATTACGACTGTGAGATCCGTTATCACCCAGGCAAGGCGAATGTAGTTGCAGACGCCCTCAGCAGAAAGAATTACGTGATAGGTGTTCGAAACATCCAGGCTCAGTATAACCTCGAAGCTCTCATCCGCGAAGCACAACACGCTTGCTTTAACGAGCGTACGTTGAAGAAAGAACGAATCTATCACGATGGAACTCAACTCGTGAGCAAAGCCAACGGGATATTCTATTATCTGGACCGAATCTGGGTTCCAAGGAGGACAGATTTGCGAAAGATCATCATGAACGAAGCCCACAAATCCCGATATTCCATTCATCCCGGTGCGGACAAAATGTACCAGGACCTTCGCTACAAGTACTGGTGGCCTGGGATGAAAAGGGATATTGCTCTATATGTTGGTAGCTGTTTAACTTGTGCAAGAGTCAAGGCTGAACACCAAAGACCTTCAGGCTTACTCGAACAACCGCCGATACCCGTATGGAAGTGGGAAAGCATAGCTATGGATTTCATAACTAAGCTTCCGACCACGCCATCAGGTCACGACAGTATTTGGGTTATAGTCGACCGTCTAACCAAATCAGCCCACTTTCTGCCAATACGAGAAGACTATAAGGTGGCCAAGCTAGCCCAAATCTACACCGACGAGATCATTAAGAATCATGGTACGCCTCGAGACATCATTTCTGATCGCGATGCTCGGTTTACATCGAGATTGTGGGAAACTTTTCAAGCAGCTCTTGGTACGACGCTGAATTTGAGTACCGCATTCCACCCGCAAACCGACGGGCAGACTGAAAGAACGATTCGTACTATTGAAGACATGCTCCGTGCGTGTGTTATCGATTTTGGTGGTAGTTGGAGCAAACACCTACCGTTGGTCGAATTTTCGTACAATAATAGCTATCACTCCAGCATCGAAATGGCACCTTTCGAAGCCTTGTATGGTAGGAGATGTCGCTCGCCTATTGTATGGCACGAGGTCGGTCATTCACAATTGACTGGGCCCGAGATTCTGCAAGAAACGACTGACAAGATCCACCAGATAAGGGAAAATTTGGTGAAGGCCCGGGACAGACAAAAGATGTACGCCGATAAACGACGCAGGCCCCGCGAATTTGCAGTTGGCGACTACGTGCTCCTAAAGGTATCACCTTGGAAGGGAGTAGTCCGATTCGGCAAAAGAGGGAAACTTGCGCCTCGATTTGTTGGACCTTTTAAGATTCTGGAAAGGATCGGTAAAGTTGCCTACAAACTCGAATTACCGGAGGAACTCAGCAATGTCCACCCGACTTTCCATATTTCAAACCTTCGAAAATGCGTAGCCGACCACGACGCAATAATACCACTCGACGATCTTCAGGTTAATGAGACGCTACACTTCGTGGAAAAGCCTGTCGAAATCATGGACCGACAGACCAAGCAACTCAGACGCTCTCGCATTCCTATTGTAAAAGTACGATGGGAAGGCAAACGAGGCGCGGAGTTCACTTGGGAACTCGAAAGTGACATGAAGGCCAAGTACCCGCAGTTGTTCAGATAGATCTGAAGCATCAAACTGGTAAAATCACACGGCGATGTACGGTTCTCGGCCTAATTTCGGGACGAAATTCCCTAAAGGAGGGGAGACTGTAACACCCCGTGTTTTCCCAAAAGTCAAAGTCAAGAGTTGACTGTTATTGGAATTAAAGATCAATAAAGATTAATTTCATTTTAGTTTCATTTTTGATTTTCATATTATTTGGAGTAAGTGTTGTATAATCAAACTAATCGGCCGATAATCGAACTGTGAATCAACGATCGACTGTGAATGATAGGAAGTAACAATGCAATAAAGCTAGTCAATCAATAATCAAGCTAATCAAATCAATCATCGAACTCAAGTATGGATAATTTTAATGCTTTTATATGTGTGTGTGTGTGCCTTACGTGTTACTTGTGCATGTTTACTTTTATGTTAAAGTGTGTGGTGAATCAATCAAATCAATCGAGACTCAAAGGTGAATCAAACTCAATGGAAATCGAACCCGAAATGGTGGTAAGGATGCTCGTATGTTAGATATAGTAGTTGAGACTAAAAGTAATTTGATTAGGAATTCCATCATTCTCAAATCATCATTCATCGAACTCGAAATATCAAAAATCGTCGCGAAACACTCAAAACCAGGCAAGCCGATCGAACAGGGCAACCTGATCGAACAGGCTAGCCGATCGAACAGGCTGTTCGATCGGACAGCTGCTCGATCAGGGATGCTGTTCGATCAGCTGACCCTTTCCTCTTTTGGAAGCCTATAAATAGGGCTGTCCTTGTCAAACTTTCCACTTTTGGAAAGCTCTGACCGACCAGCCTCTTCTTCTCACTAAATCTCAGATTTCTCTCAAACCGGTAAGTATTTCGCTCTAATCCTTGTACGTTTTTGTTCATTAATCGATTCTACATCTTTCTATCTTTCAAAACTTGGATTTCATCCATGAAATCACCAAGATCTAGGTGTTCTTGGGTGATGTCATCATGTGTTCTTCAAGAACACTAAGTTTTGACATCATCCCACCATGAATAGCTTAGACCTAACCGATTTCCACATAAATAACCTAAAATCTACCAAAGATCTTAACATTTCACGGTGGAAAAGGATTGGAAGATGGGTTTTCATCTATCTTTCAACTCTTTTACACTCAAAAAGGTGAAAACGAAGCTTGAACCGATTTACAAATCAATCTAAACAAACACATGGTTCAAGATTCGGGTTCTACCAAGAGATATACCGATTTCGGGTTAAACGTTAAACTTAAGTTCCAAACCGCCTCTGGCCGAGCTTGGGTGATTCCTGCTCGAGTCAGTAGACTAAGTAGGGACTTCAGCTTTGTGGTTCAACTCGTAGTCAAAATATCTCTAAAACATCAACAATTAACGGGAATAACCAAGTGTTAAGTGATAGGTTAACCGAATCGAGAAGCTGGCCGAACGGCTAGGCTGTTCGATCGAACAGCCCAACCGAACGACTACGCCAGCCGATCGGCTAGGCTAACCGATCGACTAGCACTTAGACCCACAAACTCACAAGGTGTAGTATTGAGTGAGTTCTGTTCGATCGATCGAGCCACTCGATTGTAATCATTACTACTCGAATCATGAGATACTACACTTCAAGACACTTAGACTTTTTCGAAACATTGGAATGTCACCCGCTCGAGCATGCCAACCGATCGAGTGACATATTTGAAAACAATGAAGTGCTAGCCGATCGGTTGGGCTAACCGATCGAACAGCCCGTTCGATCGGCCAACTTGAAAGGTAGTACAAACCATCATACACAAACACATCCTTCACATCAAAGGAAGAAACAATCCACTTGAAGGAACCAGCCGATCGAGCCAGCCGGCCGATCGAATGGATGTTCGAACGGATTTTCAAACCAATCGAACAGCCCACTCGATCGAACAGCTGTCCGATCGATTGGTCTATCCGATCCAGTTTCCACTGTTCACTCTTCCGCATTACTCATTGTACTGTTATCGAACTATTCAGGCTAACCTAATCTCAGTGCTCCTTTCAATCCACAATCAACCACTGTGAGTATACTCGATCCCTTTTTGCTTTCCGCACTTTTGGGTGTTACATACGTAATCTATCAAATTCACAAACAACACAAACTATTTGAACGCTAACCTACTTGCATGTATTACTTGTCTAAATGATTGCTGTTTATTATGTTTACACGTGGAGTGCTATCTACCTGCTTTAGCAACGTAGTACTATAGTTTGGACTCAGCACCCGTTCACACGGGGGTTGCTAAGGACAATTACTTGCATGGATTACAGTGGTAATCATGTATCGCGAACTGTCTCGGACAGTCAACTCGAAGTCGTTGGTATCGATGGTCCCATGTTGATAATTTACATGCATCGTTTGCCCTTGTGTACGTGCTTGGTTATGCGTAAACTTTTCGAACTTTATATGCTATATCAAACTTGTGTACTCACCTTTACATTATATGTATTGACTTTTATTTTAACGTATGTGACAGGTGTTTAAGCTACTAGCGTGCTAGGGAAGCGAGGCAATAATAAGCTTCTAGGAGCCTGTGACCTTAGGACAGTGTCCACATACCTGTTCCAGGGCCATAATTATCTGTAGATCTTGTACTGGCACCTGTAGTCAGTAAGATCTATAGTTAGCCGTCTAGAAGTCTTAAAACAATACTTAAATTCGGTCTGTAATAATTAAGAATCCGAGTTGTCGGAACAGTTCCCATATTGTTTAGTTGATTTCTATGATAACTTGTTATTGTTTGGGACACGGTATGGGACGTGTTATATAACTGAATTGTATAATAGTTGTTGTGGAAACTTCTGAACAATCTGTTTCGCTCAGTGCCGCGCCCCGATGATTCCGCCATCGGTTGGGGTGTGACATAACTGCCCTAAGAATGCCAGGAAACCGGAAGAGAACAAGAAGACGAATGCGAGAGTCTTCCGCATGGATGCAAAGGAGGCAGTGCTGAACGACAATGTTCTTACAGGTACTTTTCTCGTAAATAATATATTTGCAAGAGTACTTTTCGATTCTGGCGCTGATAAGTCCTTTGTAGACCAAAAATTTTGCGAACTATTGAATATGCCTATCAAGACCCTAGACGTAAAATACGAGGTAGAGTTAGCAGACGGCACGATAGAAACCGTCTCCACTTTCTAGAGGGATGTGAAATGTCCATTAAGAACCATTCTTTTCCCCTATCTCTACTTCCTTTCAAACTAGCGGGTTTCGACATTGTTCTAGGCATGGACTGGTTATCCCGTAATCAGGCCCAAATCGTTTGCAACAAAAGGCTTATAGTGCTAAAGACTCCGAGTGGTGAATCGCTCACCATTCGAGGAGACACGCAGTATGGATTACCCGAGGACGTATCTATGCTCAAAGCTTCTAGATGTTTGAACAGAGGCTGTGTCATTTACATGGCTCAGGTGATAATTGAAGAACCCAAGCCGAAGATAGAGGATCTTCCTGTCATTTCTGAATATCCCGAGGTCTTCCCCGAAGAACTACCTGGTTTACCACCAGATAGACAAGTGGAATTCAGAATAGATATCATACCAGGAGCAGCTCCTATAGCTAGAGCACCTTACAGGCTAGCTCCTACTGAAATGAAGGAACTAAGGACCCAGTTGGATGAACTGTTGGCAAAAGGTTTTATTAGACCTAGTTCGTCTCCCTGGGGAGCACCTGTCCTATTTGTAAAGAAGAAGGACGGATCGATGCGGTTGTGCATCGATTATCGTGAGCTGAACAAAGTTACCATAAAGAATAGATATCCTTTGCCAAGGATCGACGATCTGTTCGATCAACTGCAAGGAGCGAGCTACTTTTCGAAGATCGACTTAAGGTCGGGCTATCATCAGCTAAAGGTCAGAGATGAAGACGTGCACAAGACAGCATTTAGGACTCGCTACGGTCATTACGAGTTTCTAGTGATGCCTTTTGGGCTCACAAATGCACCGGCTGCGTTCATGGATCTCATGAATCGCGTCTGCAAGCCGTACTTGGACAAATTTGTCATCGTCTTCATCGACGATATCCTCATATATTCAAAGAACCAAGCTGACCACGAGAAACACCTCCGTTGTATTCTCAAATTACTACAGCGTGAGAAACTCTACGCCAAATTCACTAAATGCGAATTTTGGCTACGAGAGGTTCAATTTTTGGGTCACGTAGTAAGCGAGCGTGGTATCCAAGTGGATCCCGCTAAGGTAGAGGCGGTCATGAATTGGCAAGAGCCAAAGACGCCCACAGAGATCCGTAGTTTCCTGGGATTGGCAGGATACTACCGGAGATTCATTGAGAATTTTTCAAGGATTGCTGCGCCCTTGACTTCCCTAACCAAGAAGAAAGAAAAGTTCATTTGGGGCCCAAAGCAGCAAGAATCCTTCGAAATCCTGAAGCAAAAGCTGAGCAACGCACCTGTGTTGACCTTACCTGAGGGTACGGAAGAATTTGTAGTTTACTGCGATGCGTCGCACACAGGCATGGAGTGTGTGTGCTTATGCAAAAAGGCAAGGTTATTGCCTATGCTTCACGACAATTAAAGGTGCACGAAAAGAATTACACCACCCATGACTTGGAGTTGGGTGCCGTTGTATTTGCACTGAAATTGTGGAGGCATTACCTCTATGGTATTAAATTTGTGATTTATTCTGATCTGTAACACCTCGAATTTTTGTGTCCAATGATGTGTTAACACGTGTCATTTGTTTACGCGTGACATTGATATTAAAGAAAGGACTAATTTTGACAAACCTTGAATGTATGTAAATTCGAGGGTTATAGATGTCAAGCAAGGGTAAATATACTGTACAGTAACCCTAAGTAGTGCTTGTACCTTCAAACGAATGAATCATGGACCGTACGGAAGTGAAACGTGGAAGAAAGTGAGAGATTACAAACTACAGGGGTTAACTGTGTCAACATGTTTAATTATACCTCTGAGTGACCCTTTAACGCTCCCGAGGCTTTGTAACAGTATTATACGCTCACTAGAACATACTTGAGTTCTACAAGGTCTTTTGACCCGATTCCAGTTGCTACTGATTTTAAATAATAAATAAAGTATTTTAAAATTTATAAACTGATCGGGAAACTCGGATTTCCTGTAGAACTCGAAAAGCTCTTTAAAAGTCTTTAAAATGACCGAAAAGCCCCTACGGGGCGTAATATTAACTTAAACTCGTTACGGGCATCACGGAAGGTATCCTACTGATACCACAACCTCTTTAAGGCATATTGACTTAGGAAATAAGCGTAAGACTCTCATGGTTAACCGTTTCGCCTATTGCGCGCACGGTTCGGCTTATGAAACTAGTTTTCATAAATTAGCCGATACGGGTCAAACTATATTATTTTGACCCCAAAATACAGAGTGTGAACATTGAACCCATATAAAACAAGTCTCTGAACTTGTTTGGGGCAGAATCACATTCCATTCTCGGTTTTCGCCTTTTCGCGCGATTAAACCGTATTTATATTTCGGAACCAACCGGTCTAGGCTACGACCAATATGAAGACCCGTTAGGATTCTAATAGGTTAATTAAAACCTTCGTTCCAGAATAGGAGCCCCAGTAAAAGCTATCTATGACGTAATCCATTAAGGAATATACTTGCAAAGGTAAATACTTTTAACTTATTTCCCCTATACGGGCTTGGGATACGGTATAATAATACCGCTTGATTGAGCATCATATCTTCCATCGCTGAGGTGGTTAATTGAATAATGTGATCGGCTCATTTAAACAGTTTTGTTTCTTAAAAGCCTTTGGGGGGGGTTAATGACCGTTGTCCCGGATATCCTTGGCATCATTTTACGAAATGGCCACGACCTCGACATCCCGGTGTAGGCGTACACCCGGTATATATTGTCGACACTTAATTAAAAGACGTAGCCGTTGGTTTCTATACTACGGTTTTACGCAATGTGGTGTGTCTATTAATCTTTAACCCGGCACGATCCGGGCTACTGAACGCATAAAAGAACATGTAATACGTTCACAAGATTTTAATAATTTTTCCAAGTTATAAAAGAGTTTGTGCCTTGTGCATTCAAATCAATTTTAATAAACATTTTCAAATGTGTCAGTTGAATGTATTTACCAGTGTAAACTGACGTATTTTTCCCCAAAAGATTAAGTGCAGGTACTATACGAAATGGGCTGGTAATAGCTTCCTAGGCATCACGAATAATCTCGCAAACTCGATGTCGTATCTGAATGAACAATATTTTATTATTATTTTGATCCGCTGTGGATACATTCGACTTCTGTAATACATTTGATATTACCACCAGAGGTTGAAGTATATATTTATCTTTAAAGCTTCCGCTGTGCATTTATATAATTGTGTGGTTTGACTATATTGTTGCCAACTACGTCACGGTAATCCCCCACCGGGCCCACCGGTGATACACGTGGAAATCGGGGTGTGACAGGTTGGTATCAGAGCCAACATTGAGTGAATTAAACACTATCCTATTGTGTTTAATCTCAATGACACAATTGCACATACTTGAGACTAGACAAGAACTTAGGACAAATTCGAATTGTTATTCCAATTTTGTCTTTTTCTTTATTATGGGTATTTAAAGTTTTATAAAGCAGGAAACATGCCGCCAGTGATATTCCGAGGAAGAGGAAGGGGAAGAAGAGGCAGAGGAGAGATCGTTACTCACCACGATCACGAAGCCGGACCTTCTGGTACGCGAGCTCCTTCGACTACAAGGAGTGAAGAACCACAGAGGCGAAGAGACTTTTACGAACCTGCGAGGCATTCCACCTCGCACAGCTCGACGCCATCATACCGGCACTCCTTTGGGCCAAACTCAGAGAATGATCCCAACAACCCACAACCTTCCTTCATACCTCTACAACGTTCGGTATCGCACCGAAATTACGACGACCCTACTCCATACTTCATAGGTCAGTTTAATCCAGCTGACTACATACAGGAACCTTCAGGTTTTGTTCCACTAGGGCCACAAGATCACTTCTCCGAGGATCATATGGACGAAGATACTGATCCGACAGAACCTGCTCGTGGTACGCCCACGCATCCGATAGAAGTCTCTGATTGGTCATCCTTCCATGGCACACCCTATCAGGGACCAGATAGTTTCCAAGCGTTGTTTGACCGACATGAGTGGTACTATACACCACCTCAACAGACATCACAACAACCGCGACATCCACAGGATCCCTCTGAGGATTCACGCTTTGTGGCAGTTACGCCACCACCTCCGCCACCGGCGCAACCAGTAATGCCTGATCCGCCAAGGCGTAGGAGGACAAATGCTCGTATGTCCACACGAGGAGGAGGAGGTATCCACTTCAGCACCCCTCGACACTCTAGTTGTAGCCACTATCCGCCACTACAAGAAGAAGGACCTTCAAGTCCCATACAGGAGGCGAACTCCGCACCAGCTGCACCAAATTCGCCACCATTTGGGTATGACCAACTCATACCTGCTTACACGGGTCCAACGGCTTACAACCCGTTCGAACCGTCACAAGCACATTACAACTACAATTATGAGCGCGACCCATATGTGGTGTCGGCTAGATATAATGCACGCTACCCTGACGGAGCTCATGGGAACATGGGAGCACCGGACTACTCAGCTCATGGGTATCCAATACCTCCCAGACCTCCAGTTCCGCAACAAGCGCCACAGCCACGTTTCTCTCCTCCTGAACAGGAAGAGATACTGATGTGTGTCGGTGTGTATATAATTTAGATATATATTTTAGCCCCTTTTTACACTTTTAACCAAGTTTTAAATTTATAAAACACGATATTTACTAACACTAAACACACATATGGGCAAGTGCACCCATCGTGGACGTAGTATAGTGTTGGTAAGATACCGAGGTCGTCCAAGGACACAAGAGCTTTTAATACCGGTTTATCCTCAACGTCTAACCAAATCAAAAAGTGAGAAAAATGTTTTAAACTAAGAAAAATAAAAACTAACTAAATGCTGAAAAATAAAATAAAATAAAAACAGATAGACAAGATGAATCACTTGGATCCGACACGTGTATTAGTATAACCTTTGATTATTTTCGCACTTTTGCACTTGTTTAAGAGATTATCTAAGTTATTGTAGTAGGCCCCTCTTTTGAAGGCGACGTTACCCTCAACCCAGTAGTTTGAGTCAGCAAGGATACAATCCTAAAGGGTCGGATTTTTGAAAGATAATGAATTAAGTTATTAATGCAAATTGTGGTAGGCCCCGCTTTTGGCGGTGACGTTACCCTCGGCTAAGTAGTCTGAGTCAGCAGGGATACAGTCCTAAATAGCCGGGTTATAGTATTAATAGTAGTTAACTTATGAGGGGGTCAAAGAGTTTGGATCCCCGCCATCCAATACCTATGGGCATTGAAGGAGATCCTACTAAATTTGACCCAGGTCCCAAGCAGGACCTCTAAACGCTGAACAAGGGCAAGACCCTTACCAAACCGTTCCCTTAACCCCCGACCAGGTAGCCACCATACCTCCATATAGACCGTGGAGATATGAATAGTGAAAATCTTTTATTTTATATAGACAGTAAAATAATGCCAAGACACCACGGACAAACGATAAGGAAAGATCACCTTCAACATAAGTAACTAGTTATTAAAGTCATTAATACAAAACCAAATAAAAAGTGCAAAAGATTAAAAATAAAAAGTATTATACTAAACACTTGTCTTCACCAAGTGATGTAAGAGACTTAGGCAAACATGGCCTTGATTGTCAAGAACTCTTACGATCAATCTTGGATCCCGAGACGACTCACACACTCTACGATGAACAATGGATGATAGTGGTGGATGATGGTGTTATGGTGGTGGTGGGTGGTGGATGAAGTGTGAGAGAGGTGGTGTGCCAAGGGATGAGAGAGAATGAAGCCAAGCTCCTCTATTTATAGGCTGAACAGAAGGCTGGACACGGCCCCGTGTCCGCTGGACACGGCCCCGTGCCCGTCTGACATTCTCTCTCTTCATTAATTGTAATTGCGAATTACAATTAATGCGCCTGCTGTACTTTCACCACGCCCCCGTGCCCGCTGGACACGGCCCCGTGGTGGGCAATGGAAGCTTCTACTGGTTTGTCTTTTCTGCTGCTTCCTGGGCACGCCCCCGTGTTCGCTGGACACGGGGCGTGTTTAGACTCTGTTTCTTCTCCTTTGCCTTGGGAGGTGCCGTTGAGGGTCCGGGCAGTCTACTTTTGTTCCTTTTCTTGTATTTATGCTAGAATTAGTTGTCTTTTTGCTTCTTTTGTGATTTTGAGCTCATTTAATCCTGAAAATGCAAAAGGAAGACAAAAACACTATTTTTCCAACATTAGTACTTAAAAAGGGTTAGTTTTATGCCTTAATTGATGTGATTTATATGTTGCATTTTACACACATCAAATACCCCCACTCTTGAACTTTTGCTTGTCCTCAAGCAAAACTCTTTAAATGTGGCTTACACTCCCAAATGGAATAGGTAGAAGAGAAGTTTTTAGCTTGTCCTAGAGTGTCGGGAATCCAAGGTCTTTATAAGTTTTATTTTTATTTATTTACAATCCTATTCGTTATGATTTATTTTGAACGTCTTATAAGATAAATTACTTATTTAGGCATAGCATGCCTTATTAAAATTCCATTTATATACAAGTTCACATACCTCACGGGGGATCACTCAACACTCGGCCGAAGGTGTATATTTTTAGTGAATCACTCGAGAGCGTCATGGAACTTACGTCTTCCATAGGCTTGCCAAGCAATCAATCCTCCTCCTTTTTAACTTTTTACCTTTGTAAATATCAAGAGGACTTTTGGGGTGAAGGGTTAGGCTTGGGTTAAAGGTGGGTGGTTGGGTTAGTGGTTAGTAAAAAGGGCGAAAATCGTAACAAGCGTCGGTTTTCGTAAAATACCTTGTTTTTAGCAACTTTTTATTTTGAAGTATTTCTCCAAACAAGCTTTTATATAGCTTTTGTTTGTTTTTGACTTCATCATATATTTTATTTTTTATTTTTTTCGATCGTCACATAAAAAGGTGAGTTTACGAAAAAGCGAGCTTGTTACTAAAATAAAAGGTGAAAAATAAAAAGGTTTTTGGTGGGTAAAAAGGGTTTTGGGGTAATGAAATGAAAGGTTTAGGCTCAAAGGGGCTATCTAGGGGGATTTTGGGTAGGTGAAAAAAAAATGAAAAATAATGGTTTTGAAAGGAAAATGGTTAGTCCTAATGCCTCCATCATTTACTTACTTGGGTTTAAGTTGGTAAGGACCGGGAATGTATCGTCGTGGCAAGTTCTAGATTTGTAAGAACCAAGCGGCTATTCACACAAGAAACGAAAAATGAGCATTTAATCTAAATATGTATATTTTTATGCTCAATAAAGGCTTAAAACTCACTTTTGTGGGAATGGGTTTTTAATGTGATCAAGTATATATAATCGAATTTTTAACTAGACTTGTTATGCCCTTTCATAATTTTCTTATGTTGGTTCTTTTTATCACGACGCTATCGGTAGTAAACTTGTAAAAATATAACCTTTTTAGAACTTGTTATTCCCAACTTAAACTAAGACAAGTAAATAAAAAAAAATGAAGAAGTTTTTGAAAAAAAATTTGGGGTGTTTAGCGGTTCCAATAGAGTTTTGTGTAAGGCTTGTGTTTAGGATTTGCAAAATTCAAGGTTTTAGCATCCCCCCACACTTAAATTACACATTGTCCTCAATGTGTCCAAAAATAATGTTTTTGGTTGATTAGAATGTGTAAAAGTGGGTTAAAAAGCAAAGATTTATGTTACTGGCATCCTGGACACGGCCCCGTGGTCAAGTGCCAGTAACAAAAATTTGAGAATTGAAACAGAAGCCTGGACACGGGGGCGTGTCCGCCGAACACGGCCCGTGTCCAGTTACCTGAACTGGGTGATTTTCTGCAGGGGGCTCAGCACGGGGCCGTGTTGGTTGGGCACGGCCCGTGTTGAGCCTTCTGTGATGGAGATTTTTGTCGGGTTGCTCTGTTCTTCGTTCATGGTTCCAATTTTCTCGTTCCCTTTTTCATCCATTACCACCATGAGTGTGTTTTATTCTGCAAAAACTAAAAGATTAAACTAAACTAAGGATAGTTCCGCGGAATGCCTCTGTGGTGCGCCACGTTTATAAGGGTCCTTGGCTAGACCCGCCTTATCGGGTGGTTCAGGCTCATCTTCAATTAGGGGGTCATTATTTACAAAAGGATATTTCATTGAGCGCTCAAGATCTATGCTCCTTTTGAATGCCCCTAATTGAAGAGGTAGATTATTAAACTTCCGGTTTTTCAAAGCGTCATGAGTTTTTACAAAAGGTTTTCCCAAGACTAGAGGAGCGTCATCGAGGATGACAAAGTCGGTTGGAATAACCATTTGATTTGTTTGAACCAAGAAATCCTCAACTACACCGATTGATTTTATTACTTTCCGATCGGATAGAAAAATGGGTATTTGAGGTGGAGAAAAATCACTAATACTTAATTTTTCGAAAATGTAGTTAGGCATTATGTTAACACAAAGATCTTTATCAATGGTGATATTACTAATAAAGGAATTTGAAAGAAACATGGAACCGGTGTAATGTTAATTTCAAAAGGATCTTCTTTTATTAGCGAGGTTTGATCATTAGTTAACTTAACACTTACTAAGTCTTTGATTTTAGCACTAGTGTTTAACTCTTTTAAAAACTTAGCATGAGGGGTTACTAAACAATGATTTTCGAAAGTAGGTGACAAGAGATTAATTTCTTCAAAATTAGACTCTTCTTGAATTTTAGCATTATCAGACTCACCTTTTTCATTGTTTAACTCATGTGTCGGTTTTTCACTTTCTTGTTCTTCCATTTTTATACTTTCAACTATCTCTACGTTATTATTATTTTTTAACTCTTCTCTTGCGCGGGATTCCTCTTCCCTTGCGCGAGATTCTTTTATATAACGTTCGATAGTTTTAAGTTGTTCTAATATCCTATTAGTTACTTCGGTGAGAGAAAAAGAATTTGGATCCTCACAGCTTGAATCCGGTTGTTCGATCCTTGGCTCCTCATAATTCTCATATGAAGTAGATGGTTCACACCATTGTTCTTCATTATAAGCATATGATGGATAAGGGTCGAAACTTTGTTCTTCATAGTACTCATATGAGGTGGGTTGTTCACGCCATGGTTCCTCATAATAAGAGTATGAAGGTGGTGGCTCATATCTTGAGTCTTCAAAGTATGAGTATGAAGGCTCATACCTTGGTTCATCAAAATATGAGTATGAGGAAGGAGGTTCATACCTTTGGTCTTCATAGGATGTGTATGAAGTTGATGGCTCGTACCTGGGCTCCTCATAATGGTTGTATGAATTGGATGGTTGATATGAAGTATTATATTGAACCGAGCGTGCGTTACGACAATTAGTGCAATAATTACCCCTATAATCATCCTCATCATAGGTGTAGTTGTAACCTCTTGAGTATTGATCCATAAGAATCACTCAACAGACCACAACTGAGTCTCGGGACCAGAAAACAAAAATAAGACGGAAACAGAAGCTGGACACGGCCCCGTGTTGAGTGAACACGGCCCCGTGTTCAGGGTCTGTATCTGGGCGTTTTAATTAAAGTTACTGGTCACGTTGAGCACGGGGGCGTGTTCAGTGAGCACGGCCCCGTGTTCAGACTCTGTATCTGGGTATCTAACTAAAAATATGCAGCACGGGGGCGTGTTCAGCGAGCACGGCCCCGTGTTCAGGCTACTGTAAATGCAAAACTAAACTAAAATGCAGAAAAATGCGCGCGTTTTTAAAAAAGGTTTTGAAAAACTGATTAGGCCGTCGATTTTAAGCTTTCTTAAAATCCTTGTGTCCCCGGCAACGGCGCCAAAAACTTGATGTGTGTCGGTGTGTATATAATTTAGATATATATTTTAGCCCCTTTTTACACTTTTAACCAAGTTTTAAATTTATAAAACACGATATTTACTAACACTAAACACACATATGGGCAAGTGCACCCATCGTGGACGTAGTATAGTGTTGGTAGGATACCGAGGTCGTCCAAGGACACAAGAGCTTTTAATACCGGTTTATCCTCAACGTCTAACCAAATCAAAAAGTGAGAAAAATGTTTTAAACTAAGAAAAATAAAAACTAACTAAATGCTGAAAAATAAAATAAAATAAAAACAGATAGACAAGATGAATCACTTGGATCCGACACGTGTATTAGTATAACCTTTGATTATTTTCGCACTTTTGCACTTGTTTAAGAGATTATCTTAGTTATTGTAGTAGGCCCCTCTTTTGAAGGCGACGTTACCCTCAACCCAGTAGTTTGAGTCAGCAAGGATACAATCCTAAAGGGTCGGATTATTGAAAGATAATGAATTAAGTTATTAATGCAAATTGTGGTAGGCCCCGCTTTTGGCGGTGACGTTACCCTCGGCTAAGTATCTGAGTCAGCAGGGATACAGTCCTAAATAGCCGGGTTATAGTATTAATAGTAGTTAACTTATGAGGGGGTCAAAGAGTTTGGATCCCCGCCATCCAATACCTATGGGCATTGAAGGAGATCCTACTAAATTTGACCCAGGTCCCAAGCAGGACCTCTAAACGCTGAACAAGGGCAAGACCCTTACCAAACCGTCCCCTTAACCCCCGACCAGGTAGCCAACATACCTCCATATAGACCGTGGAGATATGAATGGTGAAAATCTTTTATTTTATATAGACAGTAAAATAATGCCAAGACACCACGGACAAACGATAAGGAAAGATCACCTTCAACATAAGTAACTAGTTATTAAAGTCATTAATACAAAACCAAATAAAAAGTGCAAAAGATTAAAAATAAAAAGTATTATACTAAACACTTGTCTTCACCAAGTGATGTAAGAGACTTAGGCAAACATGGCCTTGATTGTCAAGAACTCATACGATCAATCTTGGATCCCGAGACGACTCACACACTCTACGATGAACAATGGATGATGGTGGTAGATGATGGTGTTATGGTGGTGGTGGGTGGTGGATGAAGTGTGAGAGAGGTGGTGTGCCAAGGGATGAGAGAGAATGAAGCCAAGCTCCTCTATTTATAGGCTGAACAGAAGGCTGGACACGGCCCCGTGTCCGCTGGACACGGCCCCGTGCCCGTCTGACATTCTCTCTCTTCATTAATTGTAATTGCGAATTACAATTAATGCGCCTGCTGTACTTTCACCACGCCCCCGTGCCCGCTGGACACGGCCCCGTGGTGGGCAATGGAAGCTTTTACTGGTTTGTCTTTTCTGCTGCTTCCTGGGCACGCCCCCCGTGTTCGCTGGACACGGGGCGTGTTCAGACTCTGTTTCTTCTCCTTTGCCTTGGGAGGTGCCGTTGAGGGTCCGGGCAGTCTACTTTTGTTCCTTTTCTTGTATTTATGCTAGAATTAGTTGTCTTTTTGCTTCTTTTGTGATTTTGAGCTCATTTAATCCTGAAAATGCAAAAGGAAGGCAAAAACACTATTTTTCCAACATTAGTACTTAAAAAGGGTTAGTTTTATGCCTTAATTGATGTGATTTATATGTTGCGTTTTACACACATCAACACTCCATCGACTAGATCGTGTGGAGAGAGAGTTCGAGGAAGAGAAGAAGAGCCACCGAGGATTTCTCAAAGGCTTGGCGAACCTACTAAAGGGCAAAAAGAAGAAACGTGACCACTAGCCCTTAAACAGTTGTACTAATGTAATCTCTACTTTGAAATAAGTCCCTGCGTGGACACTTGTCGTATTTCAGTCCCTACGTGGACTTATCTTTTAGTCCTTGCATGGACACTTATTTTATGTTAGTCCCTGCGTGGACTTGTCACTTATTTTAAACCCCTATGGAGGTATGTACTATTTGAAGGACCCATTTAGGGCAATATGTGATTGTATTTAAGATGAAGGAATGTATGTTAAGAGTTTTGTTTTAATATGTATGAAATAAATCAAAACCATTCCTTTTAAATTGATCTGCCTAAATAAAGAATCTTAAGAGTGAAACCTAGCCTGGTGTCTTTTAAGATCCGGCCAAGATGGTAGGACTTAATTAAAAGATTCAGATTCCCTGTTAACCGCTGCAAGCATGTTAACAATCATGGCAGATGTGATTCGTTAAAATCACGCGCGTCATTCTTATACAATAATCCTTTAAAGGATTGCAAAGACCCAACTAAATGATCTATAAGTCATGGGCAAAGATCATCAATAAAGGTGATCGAATTATTAAAACATCCATTAGCGATGTAGTGCCTACGGGCCTATTTTGTTAAAACATCCATTAGAGATGTAATGCCTACGGGCCAACCTTATTAAAAACACCCAGTAGAGGTGTAGAGCCTATGGGCCGTAATAATTGTCTTATAAGGACAAAAGACAGTGGTGGTCTATGACTCCCTGTCAGAAAGAGATAAAAGAACTACGGTTCAAATCTCTATGCCTTTGATTCTCTGAAATCTCGGCTAATATTATAAAACATCCTCGTGATTAGGCTTTATGCCGCCAATATTATTGTTATAGCTAAAATAGGATGTATTCAAATCCAAAAACTAAGTGAGTAATAAGTTAACCAAATATGGTCTCTATTACCATGGTTAACGAATTGTCATAAAAGACAATTCCATAATAAGCTTCTAAATAAAATTTTGTTATCTTTTGTAACAGATTCAAGTTACAATGGCGGATCCCAATGGAGAGAATAGCCATACAAATGAAGATGACTACGACAATGCGCCAGTGCATTTGACAGGCGCACAGTTAAAGGCTCTAATTGACAATGCTGTTCAGGCAGCTCTGGATCGTCAATATACTGAGTCCCAAGGCAGAACCGTATCAAAACCACCCTCCAAACCAAAGTCACAATCCAAACCACTCTCCAAACCTAAGAAAGATGACGACAACCACTCGTCAGCTGAGAATAGTATTCGTCATGAACGAGAATACACTGATGCATCCGGTGCCAAGGGTTGCACCTACAAGTATTTTGTATCTTGTAAGCCCCGGGAATTTACAGGGGAGAAAGGTGCTGTTGACTGCATCACCTGGCTGGATGAGATGGACACTATTGTGGACATCAGTGGGTGCGCCAAGAAGGATGTGGTGAAGTTTGTGTCCCAGTCATTTAAGGGCGAGGCCCTGGCATGGTGAAGAGCGTTGGTACAGGCATCAGGTAAGTCTGCTTTATACAAGATGACATGGGAGGAATTTATTGCTCTCATTAAGGAAAACTACTGCCCTCAGCATGAGGTTGAGAAGATCGAGGCTGACTTTGTGTCACTGGTGATGACGAACCTGGACTGCCAGGCTTATTTGACGAGCTTCAATACGATGTCTCGCCTAGTTCCGTACCTTGTGACACCAGAGTCTAGAAGAATCGCCCGTTTCATTGGGGGCTTGGAGCCTGCGATAAAGGCTAGCGTGAAGGCCTCTCGGCCGACGACCTTCAGGTCAGTAACTGACCTCTCCTTGTCTCTCACTTTAGATGCTGTCCGTCTGAGGACGCTAAGGAGCAAGGAGGCTGAGAAGAGGAAACGTGAGGATGATACCTCACGAAGGTCAGGAAAGAAGCACCGTGGAAACGGTGATGGCAAAAGAGGGTCGGAGACGAAGAAAGATGGACAAACTGGTGAAAGACCCAATTGCAAGATCTGCAAGAAACCCCACTCTGGGAAATGTAGGTTTGGGTCGAATTCACAGTCTCAGCCAAAGACTTTTTCCTGTGGACTATGCAAGTCCAAGGATCATAAGACTGTAGATTGTAAGAAAATCAAGGACGCAACCTGCTACGGTTGCAATGAAAAGGGGCATATCAAGAGCAACTGCCCTAAGAATGCCAGGAAGGCGGAGGAGACCAAAAAGACAAATGCGAGAGTCTTCCGCATGGATGCAAAGGAGGCTGTGCTGAACGACAATGTGCTTACAGGTACTTTTCTCGTAAATAATATATTTGCAAAAGTACTTTTCGATTCAGGCGCCGATAAATCCTTTGTAGACCAAAAATTTTGCCAACTATTAAATATGCCTATCAAAACCCTAGATGTGAAATACGAGGTAGAGTTAGCAGACGGCACGATAGAAACCGTCTCCACTGTTCTAGAGGGATGTGAAATATCCATTAAGAACCATTCTTTTCCTCTATCTCTACTTCCCTTCAATCTAGCGGGTTTCGACATAGTCCTAGGCATGGACTGGTTATCCCGTAATCAGGCCCAAATCATTTGCGGCAAAAGGCATATAGTATTAAAGACTCCGAGTGGTGAATCGCTTACCATTCGAGGAGATACGCAGTACGGATTGCCCGAGGACGTATCTATGCTCAAAGCTTCTAGGTGTTTGAACAGAGGCTGTGTCATTTACATGGCTCAGGTGATAATTGAAGAGCCTAAGCAAAAGATAGAGGATCTTCCTGTTATTTCTGAATATCCCGAGGTTTTCCCCGAAGAACTACCTGGTTTACCACCAGATAGACAAGTGGAATTCAGAATAGATATCATACCAGGAGCAGCTCCTATAGCTAGAGCGCCCTACAGGCTAGCTCCGACGGAAATGAAGGAATTAAGGACCCAGTTGGATGAACTATTGGCAAAAGGTTTTATCAGACCTAGTTCGTCTCCCTGGGGAGCACCTGTCCTGTTTGTAAAGAAGAAGGACGGATCGATGCGTTTGTGCATCGATTACCGAGAGCTAAACAAAGTTACCATAAAGAATAGATATCCTTTGCCAAGGATCGACGATCTGTTCGATCAGCTGCAAGGAGCAAGCTATTTCTCGAAGATCGACTTAAGGTCGGGCTATCATCAGCTTAGGGTCAGAGATGAAGATGTACATAAGACAGCATTTAGGACTCGCTATGGTCATTACGAGTTCCTAGTGATGCCTTTTGGGCTCACAAATGCACCGGCTGCGTTCATGGATCTCATGAATCGCGTCTGCAAGCCGTATTTGGACAAATTTGTCATCGTCTTCATCGACGATATTCTTATATATTCCAAAAGCCAAGCTGACCACGAGAAGCACCTCCGTTGCATTCTCGAATTACTACAGCGTGAGAAACTCTACGCCAAATTCTCGAAATGTGAATTCTGGCTACGAGAGGTTCAGTTTTTAGGTCACGTTGTAAGTGAGCGTGGTATCCAGGTGGATCCCGCTAAGGTAGAGGCAGTCATGAACTGGCAAGAGCCAAAGACGCCTACCGAAATTCGTAGTTTCCTGGGATTAGCAGGATACTACAGGAGATTTATTGAGAATTTTTCAAGGATTGCTGCGCCCCTGACTTCCTTAACCAAGAAGAAAGAAAAATTTATTTGGGGCCCAAAGCAGCAAGAGTCCTTCGAAGTTCTGAAGCAGAAGCTAAGCAACGCACCTGTGTTGACACTACCTGAAGGTACAGATGAATTCGTAGTTTACTGCGATGCATCACACACAGGCATGGGGTGTGTGCTTATGCAGAAGGGCAAGGTGATTTCCTATGCTTCAAGACAACTAAAGGTGCACGAAAAGAACTACACCACCCATGACTTGGAGTTGGGTGCCGTTGTATTTGCACTGAAATTGTGGAGGCATTACCTCTATAGTATTAAATTTGTGATTTATTCTGATCACAAAAGCCTTCAGCACCTGTTCAATCAGAAAGAGTTGAACATGAGGCAGCGCCGTTGGATGGAAACCTTGAATGACTATGATTGCGAGATCAGGTACCATCCCGGCAAGGCGAATGTAGTCGCTGATGCCCTAAGCAGAAAAGAAAGGGTAAAACCTATTCGAATCAATGCCAAGAGCATTGAGGTCAAGAACAATTTAACTGAAAGGATATTAGCTGCACAGCGAGAGGCTGTGTTGGAAGCTAATTATCCTAATGAAAAGTTAGGAGTAACTGAGGAGCAGTTGACTCTTAGCAAGGATGGAATCCTTAGACTGAACGGATGTATATGGGTTCCGATTTATGGAGGACTACGAAATGTTATCCTCCAGGAAGCCCATAGTTCCAAATATTCTGTCCATCCTGGTGCAGACAAGATGTATCAAGATTTAAAGGCAAACTATTGGTGGATAGGCTTGAAGAAGTCTGTGGTCGCCCATGTAGCAAAGTGCTTGACTTGTGCTCAAGTTAAAGCCGAGCACCAAAAGCCGTCTAGCTTGCTACAACAGCCTGAGCTTCCCGAGTGGAAGTGGGAATGTGTAACTATGGATTTTATTACCAAGTTACCAAAAACCAGGAAGGGAAACGACACGATATGGGTCATAGTCGATAGGCTGACTAAATCAGCTCATTTCTTACCCATCAAGGAGACGTATAGCTCCGATATGTTAGCCCAACTTTATGTTGATAAGATTGTAGCCTTACACGGCATACCTGTGTCTATTATCTCCGACAGGGATACTAGGTACACGTCACATTTCTGGAAGAGTTTCCAGCAATCTTTGGGTACGCGTTTGAACTTCAGTACGGCTTACCATCCACAGACGGACGGTCAAAGTGAGCGTACTATCCAGACATTAGAAGACATGCTTCGTGCATGTGCGATCGATTTAGGTGGTAACTGGGATAAGAATCTACCCCTAATCGAATTCTCCTACAATAATAGCTACCATACCAGCATAAAGGCTGCGCCTTTCGAGGCATTATACGGTAGGAAATGTAGATCGCCTGTTTGTTGGGCGGAAGTAGGAGAGGTCCAATTATCGGGACCAGAGATAGTTTTCCAGACAACGGACAAGATTGTCCAGATACGGGAACGTCTCAAGGCTGCCCGTGATAGGCAGAAAAGCTACGCTGATCCGAAGCGTAAGGACCTTCACTTTGATGTAGGTGAAAAGGTGTTGCTTAAAGTGTCGCCCTGGAAAGGGGTGATGCGTTTCGGCAAGAAGGGCAAGCTGAGTCCGAGGTACATAGGACCTTTTGAGGTCATTGAACGTGTCGGGTCAGTTGCCTATAAGTTGAGGCAACCTGAAGAGCTCAATGGAATTCACAATGTGTTCCACATCTGCAATCTCAAAAAGTGCTTCGCCGATGAATCATTGGTGATTCCACACACAGATGTGCATATAGATGAGAGCTTAAAGTTTGTAGAAAAACCCTTGTCGATTGAAGATCGACAGGTGAAGAAGCTTCGAAGAAAGCACGTACCGATTGTAAAGGTCAAATGGGATGCTCATAGAGGTCCCGAATATACGTGGGAAGTCGAAGCCACAATGAAAGAAAAGTACCCCTATTTATTTGAGTAAATCTCGGGTCGAGATTTATTTTAAGGGGGTGAGGATGTAACACCTCGAATTTTTGTGTCCAATGATGTGTTAACACGTGTCATTTGTTTACGCGTGGCATTGATATTAAAGAAAGGACTAATTTTGACAAACCTTGAATGTATGTAAATTCGAGGGTTATAGATGTCAAGCAAGGGTAAATATACTGTACAGTAACCCTAAGTAGTGCTTGTACCTTCAAACGAATGAATCATGGACCGTACGGAAGTGAAACGTGGAAGAAAGTGAGAGATTACAAACTACAGGGGTTAACTGTGTCAACATGTTTAATTATACCTCTGAGTGACCCTTTAACGCTCCCGAGGCTTTGTAACAGTATTATACGCTCACTAGAACATACTGTATAAATTCCGCGAAGTTCCGTTTTAAAACGAGAAAGTTATGATCGAATTCGTATAAGAAGGGTTAAAAGCGTCAATAATGAAAGTTAAGGCTTTCCGAATAATTAATAAACTAATCGGGGACTTAACAACGCAGGTAAATAACACGAGGTCCTTAGTTGTAAATAATCGAGGGCCAAACCGCAAAGTCACCCCTTCAAACCCGAAAGGTCAGGTTAATAATTACGAAAGATTTCGTTATTAATTACCAGATTCTCGTCATCATTACAAAAGATTTTAAAAACTTGAAAATCTAACCTCTCGCGACCCGCATTAAGTTTCGGATTAAGTGAAAGCGGGCCGCGAGCCTTCTAATTGTACACGCCTGGATTTAAACTTCAGGCGGCCCGCGTTAAAACATGCATGGATCCTCCATGCGGGCCGCGTGAGACGCCCAGATGCAGAAAGTTTGTAATTGCATGCCTTTTGAGCTTGTGAACGATCAAACATCAATAAATGAGGCATGGGCACCCTATACTCGACCCATAGCTCTATGGGACACCTGCCCATCATCCATGATCAGTTGTAGGTGTTGTGTAATGATCTTGAGTGCCTTGTTTCACTATAAATAGCCATCCTTGGTTCATAACCAACACACAACTCAAACTCACTCATCGGATCATATTCTAAAGCTCTCAAGCATTCTTCTCTGCTCTCTAAGCAAGACACAACTTCTGTAAGTCGTTCACATCCATTGTGGTCTTGTATTTCCATAGATTTAGCTTATAAACCCAACCGTCGTAACTAACGGTTGTCATAGCGATAATTCACAAATGGTCCAGTGAATTGTCGGATCAAAAGTAGTTATGAGTTGGTATTTATGTGGGTAATAAACCCCTAAAAGGGTTCCCTCTGATCACCACTCTAACTATGTCAAATGTCGAGTCAAACGTGCACTTAAAAAGTCAACAGAAAGCTATTTTGCCATTTTGTACATAATCTGTAATGTATATGCTATGAAATCTGTTTTGACACTCATAAAACATGATATTAAATATATAAACTTGTTTACTCTCATTTGAATCGACCATTTGCTATATTGACCCGGTTCGGAGCCGAATGTCGCAAAAGTTTGACTTTTGCTTTGACTTCAGTTCTGACCCGTTTTAGTAAGGTATAGATATGCCTTAGGACTCTCTTAGGACCAGGTTACATGATGGTATAACCCTCTGTGACCGGTTCATGATTTGTCCGAGTCTTTTACGCATTTCCGTTAAACGCCTAAAAGTTGACCGTAACGGCCTTTTAAAAATAAAACGAGTATTTCGGACACGTGAACGGACCATAACCTTGCTTATTAAATTATAAGCATGTCCTTAAAGTTTCACGTCAATCCGAGGTCTAGAATGAGAGTTATGCTAAATAGCGCATTTATAAGAAACTTTTGTAATAAACGGCGCAATTAGCATAACCCCTATCTAAACCAAGTTTCCGTCACCAAAACTTTTACCCACTGTTGTAAAATAATATATTTGGAATTTTAAGATTTTTAATAATTTTTACCTTGCTCATAACCTGCGGTTATGGCTGCGGTTCGGTAAATACTGAATATGCCCTTTTCGGCCAAAACTTGAGTTCTACAAGGTCTTTTGACCCGATTCCAGTTGCTACTGATTTTAAATAATAAATAAAGTATTTTAAACTTTATAAACTGATCGGGAAACTCGGATTTCCTGTAGAACTCGAAAAGCTCTTTAAAAGTCTTTAAAATGACCGAAAAGCCCCTACGGGGCGTAATATTAACTTAAACTCGTTACGGGCATCACGGAAGGTATCCTACTGATACCACAACCTCTTTAAGGCATATTGACTTAGGAAATAAGCGTAAGACTCTCATGGTTAACCGTTTCGCCTATTGCGCGCACGGTTCGGCTTATGAAACTAGTTTTCATAAATTAGCCGATACGGGTCAAACTATATTATTTTGACCCCAAAATACAGAGTGTGAACATTGAACCCATATAAAACAAGTCTCTGAACTTGTTTGGGGCAGAATCACATTCCATTCTCGGTTTTCGCCTTTTCGCGCGATTAAACCGTATTTATATTTCGGAACCAACCGGTCTAGGCTACGGCCAATATGAAGACCCGTTAGGATTCTAATAGGTTAATTAAAACCTTCGTTCCAGAATAGGAGCCCCAGTAAAAGCTATCTGTGACGTAATCCATTAAAGAATATACTTGCAAAGGTAAATACTTTTAACTTATTTCCCCTATACGGGCTTGGGATACGGTATAATAATACCGCTTGATTGAGCATCATATCTTCCATCGCTGAGGTGGTTAATTGAATAATGTGATCGGCTCATTTAAACAGTTTTGTTTCTTAAAAGCCTTTGGGGGGGTTAATGACCGTTGTCCCGGATATCCTTGGCATCATTTTACGAAATGGCCACGACCTCGACATCCCGGTGTAGGCGTACACCCGGTATATATTGTCGACACTTAATTAAAAGACGTAGCCGTTGGTTTCTATACTACGGTTTTACGCAATGTGGTGTGTCTATTAATCTTTAACCCGACACGATCCGGGCTACTGAACGCATAAAAGAACATGTAATACGTTCACAAGATTTTAATAATTTTTCCAAGTTATAAAAGAGTTTGTGCCTTGTGCATTCAAATCAATTTTAATAAACATTTTCAAATGTGTCAGTTGAATGTATTTACCAGTGTAAACTGACGTATTTTTCCCCAAAAGATTAAGTGCAGGTACTATACGAAATGGGCTGGTAATAGCTTCCTAGGCATCACGAATAGTCTCGCAAACTCGATGCCGTATCTGAATGAACAATATTTTATTATTATTTTGATCCGCTGTGGATACATTCGACTTCTGTAATACATTTGATATTACCACCAGAGGTTGAAGTATATATTTATCTTTAAAGCTTTCGCTGTGCATTTATATAATTGTGTGGTTTGACTATATTGTTGCCAACTACGTCACGGTAATCCCCCACCGGGCCCACCGGTGATACACTTGGAAATCGGGGTGTGACATGATCACAAAAGCCTTCAACATCTGTTCAACCAGAAAGAGTTGAACATGAGGCAACGCCGTTGGATGGAAACATTGAATGATTATGATTGTGAGATCAGGTACCATCCCGGCAAAGCGAATGTAGTCGCTGATGCCTTGAGCAGGAAAGAAAAGGTAAAACCTATTCGAATCAATGCCAAGAGCATTGAAGTCAAGAACAATTTGATTGAGAGGATATTGGCTGCACAGCGAGAGGCTGTGTTGGAAGCTAATTATCCTAAGGAAAAGTTATGAGTAACTGAAGAACAGTTGACTCTTAGCAAGGATGGAATCCTTAGATTAAACGGACGAATATGGGTTCCAATTTATGGAGGACTACGAGATGTTATCCTCCAGGAAGCCCATAGTTCCAAATATTCGGTCCATCCTGGAGCCGACAAAATGTATCATGACTTAAAGGCAAACTATTGGTGGATAGACTTGAAAAAGTCTGTAGTCGCCCACGTAGCAAAGTGCTTGACTTGTGCTCAAGTCAAAGCCGAGCACCAAAAGCCGTCTGGCTTGCTACAACAGCCTGAACTTCCCGAGTGGAAGTGGGAATGCGTAACTATGGACTTCATAACCAAGTTACCCAAAACAAGGAAAGGAAACGACACAATATGGGTTATAGTCGATAGGCTGACTAAATCAGCTCATTTCCTACCCATCAAGGAGACGTATAGCTCCGATATGTTAGCCCAACTTTATGTTGATAAGATTGTAGCCTTACACGGCATACCTGTGTCTATTATCTCAGATCGAGATACTCGATACACGTCTCATTTCTGGAAGAGCTTCCAGCAATCTTTAGGCACGCGTTTGAACTTCAGTACGGCTTACCACCCACAGACAGACGGTCAGAGTGAGCGTACTATCCAAACGTTAGAAGACATGCTTCGTCCATGCGCGATCGATTTAGGTGGTAACTGGGATAAGAACCTACCCCTAATCGAATTCTCCTACAATAACAGCTACCATACCAGCATAAAGGTTGCGCCTTTCGAGGCATTATACGGTAGGAAATGTAGATCGCCTGTTTGTTGGGCGGAAGTGGGAGAGGTCCAATTATCAGGACCAGAGATAGTTTTCCAGACAACGGACAAGATTGTCCAGATACCGGAACGTCTCAAGGCTGCCCGTGATAGGCAGAAAAGCTACGCTGATCCGAAGCGTAAGGACCTTCACTTTGATGTAGGTGAAAAGGTGTTGCTTAAAGTGTCGCCCTGGAAGGGGGTGATGCGTTTCGGCAAGAAGGGAAAACTGAGTCCGAGATACATAGGACCTTTTGAGGTCATTGAACGTGTCGGGTCAGTCGCCTATAAGCTGAACTTGCCTGAAGAGCTCAATGGAATTCACAATGTGTTCCACATCTGCAATCTCAAGAAGTGCTTCGCCGATGAATCATTGGTGATTCCACAAACAGATGAGCATATAGATGAGAGCTTAAAATTCGTAGAGAAACCGTTGTCGATTGAAGATCGACAGGTGAAAAAGCTTCGTAGAAAGCACGTACCGATTGTAAAAGTCAAATGGGATGCTCGTAGAGGTCCCGAATATACGTGGGAAGTCGAAGCCACAATGAAAGAATTGTACCCCTATTTATTTGAGTAAATCTCGGGTCGAGATTTATTTTAAGGGGGTGAGGATGTAACACCTCGAATTTTTGTGTCCAATGATGTGTTAACACGTGTCATTTGATTACACGTGGCATCTACATTAAATAAAGGACTAATTTTGACAAACCTTGAAAGTATGTAAATTCGAGGGTTATAAATGTCAACCAAGGGTAAATATTCTGTATAGTAACCCTAAATAATGCTTGTACCTTCAAACGAATAAATCATAGATCGTACGGAAGCGAAACGCGGAAGAAAGTGAGAGATTACAAACCACAGGGGTTAACTGTGTCAACATGTTTAATTATACCTCTGAGTGACCCTTTAACGTTCCCGAGGCTTTGTAACAATATAATACACTCACTAGAATGCAATATATAAATTTCGCGAAGTTCCGTTTTAAAACGAGAAAGTTACGATCGAATTCGTGTGAGAAGGGTTAAAAGCGTCAATAATATAATTTAAGGCTTTCCGGATAATAAATAAATTAACCGGGGGCTTAACAATGCGGGTAAATAACGCGAGGTCCTTAACTGTAATTAATCAAGGGCCATATCGCAACGTTACCCCTTCAAACCCGAAAGGTCAGGTAATTAATTACCAAGATTTTATAATCATTACTAAAAGATTTAAAAAGATTTATTTTTAACCCCTTACGGACCGTAAAGGGTATGCCTTACGGACCGTAAGGAGGGGGAATGATTGCTGATGATCCGCCTGTGGCTTACGGACCGCAAGGCCGAAGCCATACGGTCCGTAAGCAACGCCCAGCGACAGATTGTTGGCTGTTGGCTGTTTTAAGCGGCAAAACATGAATTTATGGGTTTCTCAGGGTCATGGGCGCCCCCTACTCTACCCATAACTCTATAGGACACATGCCATCCATCCATGATCAGTTGTAGAGTGGTATGTGATGATCTTGGACCTTGCTTTTGACTATAAATAGGTACATTGTGTTCATAACTTTCATCACAACTCAAACACACTTCACTGGTCATTCCAAAAGCTCTCAAGCATTCCTCTTTGTTCTCTAAGCAAGTCTCAACTTCTGTAAGTCCATTAGATCCTTTATGGTTTGATTTATACTTAGTAAATAGCTAAAAACCAAACCGTCGTAAATACGGTTTGACTTCAAAATAAATCCGTAATGGCTCAGGCTTATGACGGATCAAAAGTAGTTATGAGTTGGTATTTATGTGGGTAATAAACCTCTAAAAGGGTTCCCTCTGATCACCACTCTAACTAGCTCAAATGTCGAGTCAAACGAATGCTTAAAAAGTCAACAAAAAGCTATTTTTGAGATTCTTGCATAATCTGTGATATAAATGATATGCAACCTGTTTAGACACTCATAAAACATGATATTAAGTATATAAACTTGTTTACGCTCGTTTGAATCGACCATTTGCTATATTGACCCGGTTCGGAGCCGAATGTCGCAAAAGTTTGACTTTTGCTTTGACTTCAGTTCTGACCCGTTTTAGTGAGGTATAGATATGCCTTAGGACTCTCTTAGGACCAGGTTACATGATGGTATAACCCTCTGTGACCGGTTCATTAATTGTCCGAGTCTTTTACGCATTTCCGTTAATCGCCTAAAAGTTGACCGTAACGGCCTTTTTAAAATAAAACGAGTATTTCGGACACGTGAACGGACCATAACCTTGCTTACTAAATTATAAGCATGTCCTTAAAGTTTCACGCCAATCCGAGGTCTAGAATGAGAGTTATGCTAAATGGCGCACTTATAAGAAAACTTTTGTAATAAACGGCGCAATTAGCATAACGCCTATCTAGACCAAGATTTCGTCACCAAAACCTTTACCCACTGTTGTAAAATAATATTTTTGGAATCTTAAAGATTTTTAATAATTTTTACCTTGCTCATAACCTGCGGTTATGGCTACGGTTCGGTAAATACCGAATATGCCCTTTTCGGCCAAAACTTGAGTTCTACAAGGTCTTTTGACCCGATTCCAGTTGCTACTAATTTTAAATAATAAATAAAGTATTTTAAACTTTTATAAACTGTTTGGGAAACTCAGATTTCCTGTAGAACTCGAAAAGCTCTTTAAAAGTCTTTAAAATGACCGAAAAATCCCTACGGGGCGTAATATTAACTTAAACTCGTTACGGGCATCACGGAAGGTATCCTACTGATACCACAACCTCTTTAAGGCATATTGACTTAGGAAATAAACGTAGGACTCTCATGGTTAACCGTTTCGCCTATTGCGCGCACGGTTCGGCTTATGAAACTAGTTTTCATAAATTAGCCGATATGGGTCAAACCATATTATTTTGACCCCGAAATCCAGAGTGTGAACCTTAAACCCATATAAAACAAGTCTCTGAACTTGTTGGGTCAGAATCACACTCCATTCTCGGTTTTCGCCTTTTCGCGCGATTAAACCGTATTCACATATCGGAACCAACCGGTCTAGGCTACGGCCAATATAAAGACTCGTTAGGATTCTAATAGGTTAATTAAAACCTTCGGGCTTGGGATACGGTATAATATTTACCGCTTGATTGAGCATCATATCTTCCATCGCTTAGGTGGTTAATTGAATAATGTGATCGGCTCATTTAAACAGTTTTGTTTCTTAAAAGCCTTTGGGGGTTAATGACCGTTGTCCCGGATATCCTTGGCATCATTTTACGAAATGGCCACGACCTCGACATCCCGGTGTAGGCGTACACCCGGTATATTATGTCGACATTATTATTTAAAAGACGTAGCCGTTGGTTTTTATACTACGGTTTTACGCAATGTGGTGTGTCTATTAATCTTTAACCCGGACAGGATCCGGGCTACTGAACGCATAAAAGGACATTTAATACGTTCACAAGATTTTAATAATTTTCCCAAGTTATAAAAGAATTTGTGCCATGTGCATTCAAATCAATTCTAAATAAACATTTTCAAATGTGTCAGTTGAACGTATTTACCAGTGTAAACTGACGTATTTTTTCCCAAAAGATTCAGTGCAGGTACTATACGAAATTGGCTGGTAATAGCTTCCTAAGCATCACGAATAGTCTCGCAAACTCGATGTTGTATCTGAATGAACAATATTTTATCATTATTTTGATCCACTGTGGATACATTCGACTTCTGTAATACATTTGATATTACAACCAGAGGTTGAAGTATATATTTATCTTTAAGCTTCCGCTGTGCATTCATATAATTGTGTGGTTGACTATATTGTTGCCAATTACGTCACGGTAATCTCCCACCGGGCCCACTGGTGATACACGTGGAAATCGGGGTGTGACAGGTCACCTTCTTCCATGAGACTCTGGTTTAAGTCCCCTCCTCCATACTATACAATAGATCCTAATTATCTTTGTTTTTAATTGTCTTTCGTGTTTCATTATGCTTTTGAAACATGCCCTTGCGATATTGTTTTTTAGTTATGTTTTCATATCAATTTTATTTGAAATCGATCCGTGAACACATTGTATATCTGTATTTATATTAGGCTAAATTGCACTTTTCGTCCTTTATGTTTCAGGGCTTTTGCAGGCGCTGTCCTTTAAGTTTAAAAATTACACTCAATGTCCTTTATGTTTGCAACCTATAACAGGCGGTGTCCTTTCTAGGTTTATGAGAAAGGACACCGCCTGTTATAGGTTGCAAACATAAAGGACACCGCCTGTTATAGGTTGCAAACATAAAGGACACCGCCTGTTATAGGTTGCAAACATAAAGGACATAGAGTGTAATTTTTAAACTTAAAGGACAACGCCTGCAAAAACCCTGAAACATAAAGGACGAAAAGTGCAATTTAGCCTTTATATTACATGTGTTTCTCGTGACTGGGTGCGGGTTGAACTTTACTAGCATTATTCCATATATAAATAAGCAAGATTTTTGTGCATAACCATTTGTACCTTGTGCTTTAGGAGTTTTTCAAAAAAAAAAAAAAAAAAAAAAAAAACTTGATTTTTTACTTTTAACCCAAAAGTTTTTAGCTCTTGCAATTTTAATCCTACATAATTTATTTTTTTAACTTTAACCCAAAACTAAACTTGATTTTTTACTTTTAACCCAAAGGTTTTTAGCCTTTGCAATTTTAACCCTACATAATTTGTTTTTTTTTTAATTTTAACCCGAACTTTTTATTATTTGTAATTTAACTTCACAACTTTTGTCAATTATACTTTTTATCTTTGGCAAATTTTCGTTTTACGTATAGTTCTAAATTTTTCGACTTAATACAATGCAACGTATGAGTGTGTTTCAACTTTTATATGTTTTGTTTCAAGTTTTGCAAGTTAACACGGCGCAACGTGCATGTGTGATTCAACGTTTTTACCTCTATTTTTTCATGTTTGACAGTTTCGTCGCAACACGCAGATCCTAGGTCGAGTCAGTGTTGGCGGTCAATGACGGTTTTGTGACATTAGTACTATTTTACACCGTTTTACGCCCCGCCGCAACGCGGGGTGTGCTTTGAGGGTTTTCTAAAGAAAAAAATGGTTATGCATATGGTTGTCGTGACCTTGGCTTTGAGGGTTTTCCAAAAGAAAATTGATTTTTTTTTACTTTTTACCAAAAAGTATTTCATAAATTGCTTTTAACCTAAAACTATTTGTTTTTTTTAGTTTTAACCCAAAACTTTTTATCTTTTGCAAGCTATACTCGCAACATTTTTTAGTTTCAATTTTGGTCCTTTATAGTTTTCATTTTCCCCATATTTTCCGTTTTATGCTTGGTTCTAAATTTTGTGACTTAACACATCGCAACGTGCGTCTTTAGTTTAACGTTTTTACGTTTCGTTCTAAATTTTGCGAGTTAACACGACGCAACGTGTGTGTGTGGGTGAACGTTTTTACATCATCTGTTTTTTCTCGTTTGATAGATTTAACATAATGTGCGGGTCCTAAATCGACTTAGTTACAACTAAAGAATCCTCGCCGCATTGCGGCGGGTCTCAATTCTAGTTCATATAAGAAGAGTAAAAGACACTTCAATAGCTAAAATATAAGGACCCAAAGTGGATAGTGATGAATATAGTGGGTCTGAATGTAATTAGGGTTTGTCCTTGGTGTGAATTATTGTCCAAAGAGGGTTTTCCAGCTGGATTGTTACAATTTTTTTTTTTTTTTTTGGAATATCATTTTTTAAACGAACATAGTACAGATATTTTTCCAACTATCACGGATCAAAAGTTCTTTCTTTTTTAATATGATCCACAAAATAGTTATGTATTTGCTTTTGTGTGTATGTCTTACTATCTTTCTCTACTTTTGATTATATTGTATGCATACAAGTGAATTATATGATTCTCAATGTATTGTTGGTCTTTAATGAACTCGCCCATATATGTATATTATAAGAATAGTTGATAACCATAGTGTTTATGGTCTAATTATCGATCCCAGCCATATAGGATACAAATGCATAACCATGTACATTTTAACAATGTATGGCTACAATAACTAATATTTTTAACGTTGAAAGAGTAGTTATATCTTAAACATTAGAAGAACCGCTAGCCAATAGCTAGAAGCCATTAATATAACCACATGGATGATACAAGAAATTTGTCAAGTTTAAATGAACATACCAACACATGGATGACATTTTTGCGTTGTGCTTTAACCATAGGAGTGATGACACCTTGATATCTTCTATCAGCTTGTCTAACGAACATGACTTCTTGTTGAATATCTTATCATTTCCTACTCGCCAAAGGAGCCAACATTTGATTGAGAAAACAATAATGTAAATCAAATAAACCATCGAAATCTTGTCTAGGTGATTTCGGACCAGATGAAACTAGGTTATACATCGTATGCAAACCTGAAATCTAAAGATTGGTCATTTTTCTCGAGTATTGTAATCAATCAACCAAATTGTTTTTGCAATCAACTCAAATCTCGGTATCCCTTTTAAAGCATATCTCTTCCCACAAAACAACTTATTTTTAATGGTATCCATTTAATCTAATCATGTAAATAAGAACTTTGAGTTACCATTTTGCTTTCTATTTCTTTCTGAGTTGGTGAAACGTGAATTCCATCGGAAATAACTATTTGAGAGAGCTTAGACCTGCATCGTTTTAACTCACGAAATTCCTCCATATTAAACAAATTTCTACTCCAGTTCCAAATTCACACAATGCAACCTTATTGTTTTATGTATTGTACTTTATTCATGCAATTTTTCAGTAATTATAAGGAAAATAAAGATGGAAACATCTCACATTGGCCTCGGTGATGCCCATATATCCATCAATAAACAAGCGTTATTGCCACGATTCACCACTCCTTTCAACCTATCTTAGATAACAAGTCGAGACCTCTATTCCTTCTAATGTGTCTATGATGTTGGTTGGAGCCTTTAAATTTTATAGAAATTTGGTTACAATAATTTTGGTGATTAGATTTGGTTCTCAATAATTGCATGCCTTTTTGACATTTTGTTTCCTTTAAGAACAAATTACAGTCGTATCTAATCATAATCATTGGATATGATAAGATCAAAAGTGACCCCACTAGAAGAATCACAATTAAAATGATTCAAGATTAAGTGGATGCATAAGCATGCTTTGCAACACTAAAACCACTTTTCTAACTAAAGTAAGAGCATGCTATTGTAATACTTGATTCCTTTGGTAGTCATTTCTAATAATTTCTAATAAATAATTACAAACGTGACTTTCTTGTTAATGGCTACATTGGTCCATGCATATATGTCATGCTTGATTTTGATCCATTTATTGTATCTACATACTTTTTATACCTTTTGTGATTGATTCATCTTTGCAGTTTTAAATACCTTTTGTAATTGATACATTCTTGCAGTTTTAGGAACTAGTTTAATTATTTAATAAGCTAAGTAAGATACATCATATAGTCTTCATGTAAGTATAGGTGCAATCTTAATGCAAAGTTTTATCATTGTTTATTTGTTTATTCTATTTTGGATCCTAAGAAGGGTTGTATTTGTATCCTTGTAAAGATCATATACAACGTTTTTTTTTTTCAAAACATAATTTTGTGATATTCTATAGGGTAAGGATCCTGTAAAAAGTGCTCAAAGTGTAAGAAGTGTGAGAAGTGTATTATAAAACTATATATAATACTATATAACACCATATAAACACCGTATAACAATATGTAACACCATATAATACCATATAACACTATGTAACACTATATATCATTATATAACAAATATAACACTATACATCTATCATAGACATGCTATCAGACAACCTATAGTGTTATATTTGTTATATAATGATATATAGTGTTACATAGTGTTATATGGTATTATATGGTGTTACATATTGTTATACGGTGTTTATATGGTGTTATATAGTATTATATATAGTGTTATAATACACTTCTCACACTTCTTACACTTTGAGCACTTTTTACAGGATCCTCTACCATATTCTATATATATATATATATATATACATATGCCTTAACGTATAACGCGTACACGATGGCAAATCGCATGTTATGTTTTAAAAAAAAACAAAATCGCATGTATTGTATATAGGGGGGAAATCGCATGTACAATGAAGCAGAGGAAATCACATGTACAAAGAATGTAAAGTCGCATTAACCAAAAAAATGGAAAAAAAAGAAAGAAAATCGCATGTTGTAAAGGAAATTTCGCATGTTGTAAGGCAATCTCGTACACGTCGTACGATAAGGCATATCGCACAATAACCAGACTCTATATATATTATATTCAATGTAGCAGAAATCGGCCTAGACGGCCAATTAATCGGCGCCTAGGCGCTAATCGGTGACTTATCGCCTAAATTTATCCAAGTCGGTAAAAAAAATCGGTCAAAGTCAAAATCGGTCAAAGTTGGTAAAAGTCGGACAAAATCGGTAAAAGTCGGTCAAAACCGGACTAATCGGGCCCATGTTTTTTGACCCAATAAACCCAATTTTTGAAACCTGGCCCATGGTTTAAAGCCTAAATTTTAGTTATGAACCTATTTTAACATTTAAGTTTAGGTATTTTAACATTTAACCCCCTCTATGTTTCACTAGTTTACATATGGTTCCTAAACTTTTAGATTTATTAATAAAAAGTATAAAGTTATCTATATATATATAGGGGACCGCTAAAATGAGAACCACCTCGAGTTGTAAGAACCGTGAGAACTACACCGTACGTGACGAGGTGGACCAATTTTTTTTTCATAAACGTAGATGCGTGTATTATAAACACATTTGTAAAAAAAAATTCAAAAAAAATGTCGTGTGTGTAGTTTTGAGCACCACAAGTTTGTGTTTACGGGTACCGTAAATCCTACCGGAAAATTTACGGTATCCGTAAACACATACTTGTGGTGCTCAAAAACTTTTATTTTTGATTTTTTTTACAAATGTGTTTATAATACACGCATCTACGTTTGTGAAAAAAATTTGGTCCACCTCGCCCCCCGTATGGTGTAGTTCTCACCGTTCTTACAACTCAAGGTGGTTCTCATTTTAGCGGACCCCTATATATATATATATAAAGTTGTAAAATTATACTTAAAAAGTCCAATCCGATTAATCCAATTAATCATGATTAATTCTTAGGCGATACCTCACCGCCCGACTAGCGCCTAGCACCTTCTACAACATTGATTATATTAATGGATGACATATCAATGAACAATACCTATTTTGTCATATATTGTTTTCTTTTCTTTTGCTTTTGAGTAAATTGTCATTTTAGTCCCTAAGTTTTGTCTAAATTTGTCATTTTAGTCCAAATAGTTTTTTTTCCTCTGTGTCCCTGACTTTTTCCTTTTGTTGCCATTTTGATCACATACACTAACTCCATCCAAAAACTCCATCTTTAACCAGGGGTATTTTGTGGATTTTCATTTTAAATGTTTTCAATTGCCATTTTGATCCAATTCCAAAAAATAAAAAAAAAATTCAAAAAATCAAAAAAATTTCAAAAAATTCTAAAAAATAATAAAAATTCTAAAAAATCATAAAAATTCTAAAAATTCTAAAAAATCCGTTTCGGCGCGAACCGTTTCGAACCCGAACCGTTTCGACGCGAACCGTTTCGACCCGTACCGTTTCGACGTGAACCGTTTCGACCCGTACCGTTTCGAAGCCGAACCGTTTCAAGCTGAACCGTTTCAACCCGTATCGTTTCGAAGCCGAACCGTTTCAAGCCGTACCGTTTCGAACCGAACCGTGCCTTATCGAACCGAACCGTTTCGAGCTAAACCGTATCGACGGTTCGGGTCAAAACGGTTCGGTTCGAAAGGGTTCGGTTCGAAACGGTTCGCATCGAAACGGTACGGTTCGAAACGGTTCGCGTCGATAAGGCACGGTTCGCATCGAAACGGTACGGTTCGAAACGGTTCACGTCGATAAGGCACGGTTCGCGTCGAAACGATTCAGCTCGAAACGGTTCGGGTCGAAACGGTACGGGGCGAAACGGTTCGCGTCGAAACGGTTCAGCTCGAAACGGTTCGGTTCGAAACGGTTCAGCTAGAAACGGTTCGGTTCGAAACGGTTCAGCTCGAAACGGTTCGCGTCGAAACGGTACGGGTCGAAACGGTTCGCGTCGAAACGGTTCGGCTCGAAACGGTACGGGTCGAAACGGTTCGCGTCAAAACGGTTCAGCTCGAAACGGTACGGGTCGAAACAGTTCGCGTCGAAACGGTTCGGCTCGAAACAATTCGGGTCGAAACGGTACGGGTCGAAACGGTTCGCGTCGAAACGGTTCAGCTCGAAACGGTTCGGGTTCGAAACGGTTCGCGCCGAAACGGATTTTTTGGATTTTTTTAGAATTTTTATGATTTTTTAGAATTTTTATTATTTTTTGGAATTTTTTTTATTTTTTGGATTTTTTTTTTTTGATTTTTTGGAATTGGATCAAAATGACAATTGAAAACATTTAAAATGAAAATTCCGAAAATACCCCTGGTTAAAAATGAGTTTTTGGATGGAGTTAGTGTATGTGATCAAAATGGCAACAAAAGGGAAAAGTCAGGGATCCAGAGACAAGAAAAAAACTATTTGTACTAAAATGGCAAATTTAGACAAAACTCAGAGACTAAAATGGCAATTTACTCTTTGCTTTTTTTATCGTAACTTTCAATATTGAAAGTTCCAATCTCTTAACTTTTTCACAATTTTGTAAAATGTTATTCTTAATATCCTGGAGTTGTACGTGCTTTCTTTAATGTACATGTAGTATTCAATTCGGTTTACATTTCGACGAAATTTTTTTTTTAAAATGCGTCGAATAAAATATAATAAGTTTTCCTCCTTATTTTTATATATGTTTTCAGTTGGTCACTTGGTCTTTTAAATTCGTATTTTTGTTTTATGTTTTTCTCCGGTTTTGGTCGTCATTCGGTTAACACGGTTTTACGCCTCCTCCACTCCATAGTGATAGCACAGTTTTACGCCCCCGACATGCAACGTGGGGGCTTAAGACTAATTCATATTATAAAATAAAAATAATATGATACAACCCTCCAAATGGAGGGATCCGAATTGAGTGTTGAGATACTATAAGGACTATAGATCACTATACATTGACTATGTTATCCGTGACAATTCTTTAATTACGTAGTCAAGGTCTTTAATTTCTTTCTTGACCACTTTATTTTATTTTATCTATTTTATTTACTAAAATCCACTTTATTTACCAAAACAATTCTAACTAAAAAAGATTGATAAAAAGACGAGCATATTTTTGTATGCATCTCATATATGACTGTTTTATATGTATGCCAATTGTCATAGGTTTGGTTTAATCTTGTTTTTCTCATAAAAACAATAGGCATTTGAATATATAAAATAACAAAAACTCACAATCATCCACTTTGGTAAGTGATGATTATACCGTAATAGTATTTTAATCATTTTTGATATACCACTCATGACAAATTGATTATCTATACGGTGTTCTTCCTTTTCATTTTAAAGTTAGATATAATAGTAAGTCAAGCTTCCAAATTTATAGATTCACCATCCACCAAATTACCAAAATAAGGCGAGGATGAACCCTAAATCCTAATACATATATAATGAATGAATAAATCAACTTATATACAATTGCTTATTGGTTAATTAATATAACTCAACAAATACACCTCTACCTCTTCAAGAATGTATTTTTTGTTATTCTACTTGTGTTATCAATTATCGCTTTTGTTAAACCTGATCAGTTGAATCACGGCTGGTTACTAAACTGAACAACATGAACAAGTCTTCTTGAATGAACAAAATACTTGACTTCAGCAGTCCGTCAGTGATTCAAATATTTGCCGCTAAAAAAAAAATACTTCACCTCTTAATTGATTGAATACATAATAAACTTAGAATGAGTACATACCGAACGCATGACTTAAATATTAACAAGGAACTATTTTGAGTCCAACTCAAATTTTAAACAATACTATTAATTAAACTAATATTACTAAACCAATTAATTAATAAACCAAGATAAACATAAAACATTAAAATAAGAGTGAATTGCAAAGATTGTCCTTTATCTTTATACCCCTTTTTAGGTGGTATCTTTTATCTTTAAAATTGATGAGTTTTGTACTTTATGTTTTAAAATCCTACACGTTATGTCCTTTATGCCTAACCTAGTTAGTTTTTTCAGTTAAATCTGATCATGTGCAAGACACATGAGGGTATAATTGTCATTTTATCTTATTAGTTAAAAAACAATTTAAGAAAAACTAAAATATTATATTTACACACTCATCTACTTAACTCTCTCTCTCTCCCTCTCTCTCTCTCTGTTCCATCTCTCTTATCACCACCACAACCTCCCCTACACCACACCGACTCCATAGCCACCGCCAACCAGTGGTGGACCCAGAATTTTTTTTCATTAGGGTTCATTTTTTGTGTAAGGATTTTTCACAACCAAACATTAAAACTTTCGGGTCGGTCATCGTAGTCGGGTCAGGGCTAGGAAATAATGTAGAAGCATTTAGTGGACATAAAACAACTACATTATATGTTGCAAGTTTTATTTGGTAATCAAGTATTAAATAAAATCGACATTCAATTTATCATTTAAAAAAAATTAGAGGGTCAATGGGTGGTTGTGATTTTTAAAACACTAGTTTAATTTTAATGGAAAAAAATAAACTAAAAAAACAAGACATGTAAGACTTGAACTAGAGATCTATTTGTTGAAACACAAGGGAATTTACCACCACGCCATCTTTGCTTTTAATACTATGGGGTCCAATTAATCTATTTTATGGGGTCCTTGAAAAACTTAATATACCGATTCTACTATTTTCTAAAAAAAGATTGGGGTCCGTGGACCCTGACCTGGACCATGTGGGTCCGCCCCTGCCGCCAACAACCATCAACGTCGCCACAACCTGTTTTCTCCACCCCCAACCACCACCGCCACCGTCGCCATCACCACGTTATATCCTTCAGACGGTATCCTTTATCTTTAGTTATTATTATCCTTAATCTTCTTCAAGTCACCTCATAAGACTAAAAGCGAATCATCCTTATACTTTTCACATTAACCATTCAATCCTCCACGTTGGTATTGCACCATTTTTCACAATTTTGGTTTTTTTTAGTCCATAATTTGTGTATTTTAATTTGTGTGCAGAGGCAGACCTAGTTGACTGTAGTGCACCTAGTTGACTGTAGTGTCACTTGACCCTCAAATAGTTTTTTATATATAACTTCAATCTTTTTTTAACGTCCAATTTAAGCAACACCGGGTATTCTGTACGCGACATCCATTGGCCGAAAGGTAGCCCCATGGCAGCCCAACTTACACTCACGGAGCCCCTAGGCCCTAGCCCACCAAGCCATCAGTTCCGGGGAAAACCCGATCCTTCACCCGCCTGAGAGCACGACAATGAAGAACCGATAAAACCAGGAAGGATCAGGAATCGAACTCAAAATCAAATACCAGGAGTCTTCCCCCATTTCCCATGACCACTAAGCTATAAGCCCAGGGTCAATAAAACTTCAATCTAAGTGACACCTTTTAGAATTATTGACCAATATGTGTTTGGGAGTGTGTGTTTTGATCTATGTTTGTTTGTGTCTTCTATATGGGATACGATTTCAATTTGACAAAAGTATGTGTATGTTTTTTTAACTGCATCAGCCACCCAATTACCAATGAGGTGGTGATCCATTGGTAAATACACAGTTTTTAAGCACCTAGGTTTAAAAGAGGTGATTTTGAGTTCAAGTCTCACAGACAACACTTATTCAATAAAACAAAACAGACACCTAGTTAGGCATTTGGTATTCTCCTTGCCTTATCCAATTATGAATATGTGTGGGTTTTCATATTTCCCAAGTCTATGGACTGATTTTTTAAACCAAAAATCCTAGTGCTTTTTTGCAGGATTTGAATCTAGGACCCTCAGGAGAAGACCTTTATCGAAAAACCTCCTGACCAGCTAGGCTATACCATGCTGCAATTTGTGTGTATATGTATTGATCTATGTTATTACAAGATGCAATGTTTGTGGAGATGTGTATAGATGATGGAGATTGGTGTTTGGTGATAATCGCTAAAGATGTTCAAAGATGAGGAGATGGTCATGACTCATGAGTTGGTTTAATGGGTCCACCTTCGGTGAAACATCATGTCAACAATTCCCAAGGCTCATTGTGAATAGGAGATACACATTTAAGGATATGATATTCTAGATAAAATGTGTGGGGGAGATATCGTTTATTTTGTCCTTTGAGCACTTATTACCATTGGTGAGTCACATGTCAATGTCTTCACTTGGTCCATCTACAACTTTATACTTTCTTTTCACTTTGTGCATTAATTAAATGTTTAAAAAATGTATATAAATCAAAACTATTAACAATTAACAAAAATGCATAGAGGTTAGGATCGTTATAACAGATAAATTTGTCACAACCCGCACTCGGTCTTCTCCGTCTCTTATTCGCACTATAACACACCATGAAAAAGGCTCGTTAGAAGGGTTAGAGATTGGGTCTTTTGATCACCCTTCAACGCTGACGTCAGTATTGAATTCCTGCGTTAATGTGTGTGAATTCATCTATGAATAACTGATAAGATGAGTATATGTTGAATTGGGGAAAAAGAAGATACTTCATGGGTAGGGTGAAGTGCTACCATACATAGGGGAATAGATGGGGCGAGCACTTTGGTGGGCCTCTATGTGTTACGCCCAAGCCCGTTGGGCTCATTTAAGATCTCTCTCCGAACACGTTCTCTCCTCGATTCACTTATGTGATATTTACATCAATTATTGTTCAACCTTAACCAAATAACCTAGCATGTTAGGTTTGTGATTGAATATGGTACTCTTATATGGGCCGATCGGGTAGACTATGGCCCAACCCAACTTGGCCGGTCCATCATGTTTAGCCCACTCCCTCGTATACAAGGTAAGGTAATACCATATCGTAAGGGTTCTTCTTGTCTCTTCGAGCAACCTATCTCTTATACACATACACACACCTATACACCAAATATGTGATGATTCTTGCTAACTTGATCTTCAAACCACTTTCGACGATATTTTGTGGTGTCTCCAGTTCGAAGGACTATGAACGTCTCTACGAGATAATCAAGAACACCACAAATCATAAGAATCCCCTTCCATGTGGATCTTTCTAGCACCAACAATAGTTATACTTCATCAATGATAAATTATTTGGAGAACTTGAATAAAAATAAACAAAAATATGAGAGAGAATGTGTGTGTTTTTTGTACAAAATTTAACACCCTTGTTATGATGTGGGGTAGTTGTTGTCACCATTCTCATGCTAATTCGTCATGGCCTTCAGGCCTTGTCTTATGAAATAATTAGCCTGTACTTTAAAATACTTTATTTTTTTTAATAATTATTAAATTAATTTGAGTAAACTGTCATTTTGGTCTCTGTGGTTTGGTCACTTTTGCCACTTTAGTCCAAAACTCAAACCTTTTGAATCTGGGTCCCTGTGGTTTCAGTTTTATTGCCATTTTGGTCCAAAAATGAAATCAGGTCATATTTGTCTTATAAAATCCTGTTATTTTGTTCTTTTCCTTTGGGGCAAAATGGTCATTTCTTTTTTATAAAAAAATACCAAATTTTATAAGACAAACATGACCTGATTTGCCCCTGAGGAAAAGGACAAAATTGCAGGATTTTATAAGACAAATATGACATGATTTCATTTTTGGACCAAAATGGCAATAAAACTGAAACCACAGGGACCCGGATGCAAAAGGTTTGAGTTTTGGACTAAAGTGGCAAAAGTGATCAAACCTCAGGGACCAAAATGGCAGTTTACTCAATTAATTTTTAGTTTTAAGGGAATAAAAATTAACGTCTTCTTTTAGGAGGCTAACATGATCCTGGGCCCTGGTATCTTTAGTGATCCAGTGAGGCCTTTTCTTATAGACCTGGGCCTTTTTTGGGCCTGTTACTTGGATCATGCATTTCAGAAATATATTGTGCATATGTGTATGCATTTTAACTTTTTTCGATATTTCGATATAGATAATATTGAAAATAGAGTTGTATTCGAAATAATGGTACGTTGACGAACCAAGCCGGTACCAACCAAGCATTGGTACCGGTATCGGTGTTATCGGAACATGTAAAGGTATCCGTTCTTATGGTTTACGACCAATGTAAAACATGACTTCATTTTTTTTGTTACATCATACAACTTTTGTGTAATAATTCTATTATGAGTTAATTACGTTTTTCGTCCCCGTGGTTTGTCAAAAATCACTATTTCAGTCCATTAATTTAAAAATTGCCAAAACAGTCCTTGTGGTTTCACTTTCGTAACTATTACAGTCCACACTTATTAACGTCATCCAGTTATTGTGTTAGTTTATTTGAAATGACCATAATGCCCCTGTTATTAAAATTAAAATTAAAATAAATAAGGAGTTAGTTACGTTTTTTGTCCCTATAGTTTGTTAAAATTAACCATTACAGTCCGTTAGTTCTAAAAATTACCAAAATAGTTTTAAAATAAATAAAGAGTTAGGTATTGTTTTGGCAATTTTTAGAACTAATGGACTGTAATGATTATTTCAATAAACCACAGAGACGAAAAACGTAACTAACTCTTTATTTATTTTAATTTTAATATTAATAACAGGGGCATTATGGTCATTTCAAATAAACTAACACAATAACTGGATGGCGTTAATAAGGGTGGACTGTAATAGGTACGAAAGTGAAACCACAGGGACTGTTTTGGCAATTTTTAAACTAATGGATTGAAATAGTGATTTTTGACAAACCACAGGGACGAAAAACGTAATTAACTCTTCTATTATAAATAAACTTTTTTTATAGTCGTCAAAAACTGAGTCTTGTAAATTTTAACAACTTCGGCACAACACGTGATTTCACCCACTAAATACACGGCCATGTTTATTTTTATTTTTTTTACCCCTGGATATAATTTTAATGGAAACGAAGTTGTATACGAAAAATGGTACGGTGATGATTTACGGTCGATGATTTACAAAAAAAAAAATGGTTAATTAAGAACAATGATTTAATGGCACATGAAGTTCATAATTAGACCTAACATTAAATCATCCATGTTCAATATCTTAAAAATCATTTCCACAAATGATTCCAAAAACATTGCACAAGCTATATAAAGAGACTTATTACCTTTTAAAACAAAACATTCTAACCGAAATAATCAAGTTGATAGGAAAAAATATACATTAAATAAATCACTATAGATATGGACATGTGAAAACAAAGCATATGTTATATTAATTATAAATAACGTAGCTCATTTTGATTATTGAGATTGCCACTTCTATGACATATAGAGTAATGTAGATCGGTTGATATAGTAGGAAAAAGGTTTTTTTTATAACTACTTCTTCTCTAAAAACATACAGTTAATAATATCAGTGTGACAACAACAATTAAATGGATGGACTATGTCGTCTAGTAAAAAAGAGTACGTAGTTATAAGGGCGAATACGGGTGACGTCAGGTAGTGGTGGAGTGGTTGGGGAAAGACTTGGTGTTCCTTGTGACCGATGTTCGACTCCCACTATCCCCATAATTTTTCTACGGCATCCAGGTAAAGGGCAAATACGGGTGGCGCCGGTTCATTTTGGATGAGAGGCGAGGTTTTACCGATTATTCCATTGCCGTGCCTTCGGGCGGGTGGAGGTCGGGTTTCCGGGCATCTGGGAGAGCCAAGGGCTGGCGGCGGTCGAGTAGACGACCTTGGCCACAGCGCCCGGTATCACGATGGTTGGCATATCGTTCCTAACCGTTAAAAAAAAAAGTAAACTTGATTAAAAAATATATATAATGAATGTTACCTCATAGAAAGCTAGAAAAAAAATCTATCAGAAATGTTTCACTTAAAAGACCGTTTAAGCTTCTAAACGGCCTGAGTATCTCTTGTTGAAAGGCTTGTAAATAAATCGAACGTTCATTAACTGTTCATGAATTTGTTCGATGGGAAGTTAGTTTTTGTTTGTTTATTAAATAAACGAACAAACATGAACAATTTGTTCATTTAATTAGACAAACGAACATGAAACATGTGTTGTTCGTGAACGTCAATTTATGTTCGTTAATATTTTAATTTAATAAATACATGTGGGGTTATATTTATGTAAATATGAAAATAAAAGAGGTTTTTAACTACTTGTATACAATATAACTAATTGATAATTGAGTTTTTCATAGTAAAAATTGGCTTTCCAATATAACTTGTGGTACCTAATAAATAAATTATATAAAAAACAACTTTTTGTGAGTTTATGTTTTGGTCATTTATGTTCATTTGTGTTATTTTATGTAGGGCTGTAAACGAGCCGAGTCGAGCCGAACAAGACCCAGCTCGAGCTCGGCTCGAACTCAATTCGAGCTGGCTCGGCTCGAGCTCGAATTTCAAATCGAGCTGAGATTTGAGGCTCGAGCTCGACTCGGTTAGAATTCGAGCTAGCTCGGCTCGGCTCGATCTAGCTCGAACTAACAAAGAACTGCAAAATTTACTACTTAAAATGATCTTCTTGATAGACTAGGGGTCTTAATTGCCATTTATTTTAACCATATGGCTAAATATGCAAGTATAAATAATTAATTCTCTTTGTACATTGTATTTACCTTCTTTTATAGGGGAGATACTCCCTTAGTTTTTATTTTCTAAGCGATGTGGGACAAAAAATGAAGGATATAAACCTTATCGAGCCAGCTCACGAGTCGAGCCAGGCCAAGCTCGAGCTCGGCTCGTTTACAAACCGAGCCGAGCCGAGCTGTCTCGTTTTCAACCGAGCCAATTTCGAGCCGAGCTTTCTTCAAGCTTTTTTCGAGCGAGTTTCGAGCGAGCTGCGAGTCACGAGTTTTTTGAACACCCCTAGTTTTATGTTTGTTAAATTATGTTCATTTAAGTTCATGAACTGTTCGTTGAGCTTTTAAACGAACGAACATAAACCACAACGCACATGTTCATTTTCTTAATAAACGAACACGAACAATAAAATATTAAAATGTGTTCGGTTATATGTCCGTGTTTGATTAAAGTTAAATGAACGAACACAAACTTACATGTGTCCGTGTTCGTTTGGTTCATTTACAAACCCACTTACTGGTTCAAGATATGAAACAACAAGCCTCTTGGTTCCGTTCAGTCAGGTAGAGATGGGCAAATCGGGTTTTTTGTATACCCAGAACCGGTTCCAGGTGCGGATCTACGTTCATACCTCCGGGTTCACACGAACCCACTCGGTTTTAAATTACTAGCAGAAAGGCTATTAAAAAAAATCGGATGAACCCATAAATAATTTGAGGGATGAACCCATAAAAAAACTATTGATTCGGCACAGTGGTAAAGTGTTAGCTTTTTCAAACTTGAAGTCATGGGTTCGAATCTTTGTTTGTTCATGGTATTTTTAAGTCTAAAAGACTAAAACCCAACTTAACTAGGCAAACGCAGTGACTGAATACAATTATCTCACATTTGGGTTACAGATACAAACATATAATATTTTGTCTTTTTCTTTCTTCATCTTACATTGCACTCTTTGCTATTCACGCATAGTATTAACTATATTTCATTAGCTTTCGCTTTATGTGTGATTCCTTAAATAACTTGTTCTTTTTGACTCCAGTCATCAGTTAGAGAAGGGGATCTTCAGACTGGAAAGGTACATGGCGTTCCGTTTGATATAACATATTTGCTATACTAGAATGTTATCGTGTATGTTTGTTCGAATAAAGCCGGACATTGTATCACAGAATTTGCAGAGGAGTTGAAATCACAAGTTTATAGGTATAGTATTTGGAACTTTAATTTAGTTCTGTTCTTTGTGTTTCCAGATCAAAAATCCTGCGAATCATGGATTATGAATATTTTGGAGAGGCCCAACTCTTTTGGCACTATGTACATTCAAGCTTGTCATGAAGCTTATAATTTATTTTATTTCAACGTATATTTATAAAGACCATCGTATTTATGTTACGTTTTTTTAATTTCTAATGACCGTGTTTTTTATTATCGTATCGTACTTTTATTGTGTGATGAACCTTACCCGACCCGAACCGTCAAAAACACCTTGAATTTTTTTACGTCCA